>NC_057388.1:113361826-113730210 GCF_019320065.1 Cervus canadensis
CAACAACCTGGACTAGATTATAAAGTTAGGTGTAGCGGTTCCCAGATTTAGAGTACTGTTTTTTAAAACCATAAAACCACACATTCACTTATGATGCTACCAACAAGTTTATGGCAACCATTTCCTTGCTCATTCCTTATTTTCTCTGAACAATTTTCTTCCGCTACATTGTGGGGGAAAAGGTGGAGGGTTTCTCACTGTTAGTTGGTCAGAAGCCTCACATACGGAACATGTCTGTGTATGCCTCATAAACTTAAAAAATTTTTTTATTATGTATTTATTTTTGGCTGTGCTGGGTCCTCACTGTTGCATGGGCTTTCTCGAGCTGTGGTGGGCAGGAGCTGCTCTCTGGTTGCAGTGCTTGGGATTCTTTTGTTGCGGAGCGTGGGCTCTAGAGCAAGGGCTCAGTAGTTGCTCTGTGGCATGTGAAATCTTCCCGGACCAGAGATCGAACCTGTGTCCCCTGTGCTGGCAGGAGAACTCTTAACCACTGGCCCACCAGGGAGGTCCCATCTCATGAACTTTAAAGGGACTCATACTCTGACAATCATTTCTGCTCTTGCCAAAAGATTTAATAAATACTGAGAATTCAATCTTTATTATGGAACACTGTTAGGAAAATATTAAAAATGTGATTAAAGACGATGCTGACAGCCTTCAAGGCAGGATTATATTCTGGTTTTGAGATAGCATCAAGGTAAGAAAGTCCCACTTCCATCAGTTCCATTACTTACATACAAAGAAAATGTATTTATATACAACATGACTTTCCTTCCAACTCAATTTTAAATGGCACAATTAGAGGAAGCACTTTTAGGGCAGAGCTTGCCATGAAAACTGTCATCTATGGATAAAATTCCCAAATGAGTCTTATCTCTTTAAGGACAAACTGCGAAACTGCTATGTATAGCAAATATTAAGGACAACGTCATGGGTTATTCTGTCCTTATTCTGACGTTGAGGCAACCAAGCTTGTGCATGTAGCACTCAGATGAATCTGCTCCTCACACTGGCACACTAGTCGATGCCAGCTAAACACATCAACACAGGACGCAGTCAGGACACCTCCTTCCAGAGACTGGCAGGGGTTACCTCAAACTCGGATCTGCCCAGAGTCAGCTCAGCAACCGACAGGCTTCCTTCCCTGCCACCAGCACGCTGGGACGCGAAGGACAGTTGAGTATTTTAAGCCAGAGGCTGGCAAACTCTGTCTGAAAGGGGCCAGACAGTAACTATTTCAGGCTCTTCGGGCCAGATGGTCTCTGAGGCAGCCACTCAACAGCTCTGCGATCATAGAGCTAAGACGGCCAGAGACAGCGGAGCACACTGTCTTGGCAGGGCCATGTTCTGATAAAACTTTATGGATCCTGAAATCTGAATTTCATGCAACACTCACATGTCACCGACATTATTCTTCTTTTGGCTTTTTCAAATATTAAAAAAATGTAAAAATCATTCTTTGCTCAAGAGCCGTACAAACAGGTAGTGAGGCCTTTGTGACATGCAGGCCATCATCTATCAAACCTGTCGTGAGCCTTTTTTTTAAAGTTTCTCTCTAGCAGTTGTGGGCAGGAGAAGTCTACAAATCCAGCTGTTAAGAGTCATGAACCCGGCTGTTAAGTCGGCTTCATGTCTAACATGCCAATCAGACTCTGACAATCTCAGGTTTAAATCTGTAAGCTCCTGCGGAGATGCTAGGTAAGTCTGGGTGTTAAGAAACTTAAGACTTGGTTCCAGTGTCTACCTAGAGTTCTAAGACAGCAAGGAGTAAGACCAGCGTCCAAAACACCAGCTTCCCAGGATGCAAGTGCTTCAGGTTCTCTTCCCTGTTTCCTGCAATCTAGGCTTGTGTCATGGGCCTAGAATCCTTCAGAAGATTCTGAAACCACAGACTGATACTGGACAAAGTAAAGGCTGAGGCTGTTTCTGGTCTTGGGGGCTTTTTTCTGCACATGGCCTGAAATGCCAACGAGCTCTGGATGCAACTTGTCAGAAAACGCTGCAAGGGCTCTTTCCAATCCTGAAACAGCTCACTCTTCACAGCCTCCTCTCAAGTCTTTAGAGCTAGAAGGGGCTGTGGGGACTAGCGCGTCTACAAGAGTAAGGTACAAAGGATCTGGAGTGTCTTCATCCTTTCAAGCTGGGAATCACTAGAAAGGGCTACCGTTGAGAAGAGGAAAGAAAAGACTGCATACTCTTCACTTACAGCAGCATCTCTAATGGGAGGTTCCAATGTGGAACTGGATCCTATGGAAATGAGTAACAACTTCGAGATAATGGGATCTGGACATCACTCACTCAGTGTGAAGTAAAACTGATTCCCTGTGAATGGGTAAAGCTGTGGCAGCTTCTCTGGGCTCCGGTTGGAGATCCATAGGTTTAACTGAGTACCCTCTGCAGTCCAAGCCCCCAGGAAGACACAGTGGCTGCTGATAAGCAAAAAGCAGGCTTCTCAGCTTACAAAGCCCTGAAAGCAATACTTACTATTTTCTATGGTTGGATCGTAGGAGTCAACAAATTGGCCTTCAACAAACTGAATCGTCAACGAGGATTTCCCTATAAAAGAGAGCAACAGCTCAGTATGGATTGCCACATTAAGGTAAAAAAAAAACCCACAAAACTTCAATTTTACTATTTTACCAAAAATAGTCTAAGAGGAAATATATTCCATATATACAACAGGAATTTAAACAATGAAGCTACTATGAATTAAACACGTCTGTGATATTAACAAACAGTACTAACCAATAAGCATATCACACAGTTTGTTAAAAGTAAACAAACCTTTAAATAAGGTCTAAGCTAATTTCCTCTGGTGTCCCTGAAATCTGGTTATTAATTTTGAACATAAAATTAATACAGCATGATTAGTTTCTTTGAGTTAATTTATGGATGTTGTAAGTGTTATCAAGTATAGTTTTTAAAGAGGATAATCTGAAAATGGGCTTCCCTGGTAAAGAATCTGCCTGCAATGCAGGAGACCCGGGTTCAATCCCTGGGTTGGGAAGATCTCCTGGAGAAGGGAATGGCAACCCACTCCAGTATTCTTGCCTAGAGAATCCCATGGGCAGAGTAGCCTAGTGGGTTACAGTCCATGGGATCGCACAGAATTGGACATGACTGAGCGACTAACACATACACATCTGAAAATATGTCATAAAAGTCTATTTTAAAAACTTTTTGAAGGTAGAAATTCTCTCTCAATCATTCAACATTGAAGGCCTCGCAATGCCTGGCACACAGAAGAAAATTAAGAAATATTCTGACTTCACAAAATCACCAGTAATAATTGCGCCTGTACGTTAACAAATCAAGAACCAGCCTTAAGTTCTCACCCCTCTACTGTCAGTAAATTTCTACTGGGGGACTTGAGAACAGGGTACCCTGTGAAGAAAGAGGGCAAGGCCACATTATAGCTGTCCTGCTGAATCCCAGGGGATTGGTCCTAGGACTCCCCTCAGACACCAAAACTCAAAGATACACAAGTCCCTCATGTAAAATGGTACAGTATCAATGAACTTACAAAACAGAAACAGACTCACCGACACAGAAAACAAATTTATGGTTACCGAAGGGGGAAGGTGGGGGGGGGGGGGATCTACTAGGAGTTTGAGACTAGCAGATATAAACTGTAAACAATAAGGTCCCACTGTGCAGCACAGGGAATTATATCCAATATCCTGTAACAGACTACAATGGAAAAGAATATGATAAAAATATATATATATAAAAAACTGAACCACTTTGCTGTATACCTGAAACTGACATGCGTCTCTAGATTACCTGTAATGCCCAGTAATACAGAGTAAATTCCATGTAAATCGTTGTCAGTGTGTAACAAATTCAAGTTCTGCTCTGTGGAACTTTCTGAAATTTGCCCCCCAACCCAATATTTTCCATCCAAGGTTGACTGAACCCCTGGATGTGGAACCTGCATATGGAGGGCAGACTGATTTCATTGGCAGGAAATAGGAAGTGGCCCCTCCCTAATTTCACCGCAAACCCTTCCTTCTCTCACATTTTTAGAGCGTTATTAAGCACCCACCTTACGGGCCCTGCTGTATCTCATGGAACTTCCACCTCAAAGGATGCGCAGGGAGGGCCAGGGAGAGAAGTTTGGCAAGACGAGTTTCACACTTCTGGGGTTTGGGTGGTACCCACCTCCCTCCAGACCACAGAGAGGTGTGGCTCAAACTTTCACACCAAAGGCAGTCCCCACACACTCCAACTAATAAACAGACGAGCTTCAAAGTCGGGGCTGTGGGAGATGACGAGAAAAGCCCCAAGCTGGCAGGCCTCTCTGGATGCATGTGCAGTAAGCACAGTTCAGAGAATCTTTAGGATGGCTAAAAACTGAGACTGTTCTCTACAAAGCAGTCTACAAGAGCTTCTGAAAATTAAATGTTACTGCCCTGCTTAAAACCCTCACTGCCATCAGAATAAGCCCTGCCTCGAAACCACAGCCCACGGTCCCAGGCTCTGTCCACCAGGGATCCCTACCGCACCTGCTGCGCCCACCCCCACCTCCAAGGAGTGAAGTCACTCGGTCATGTCCAACTTTTTGAGACCCCATGGACTGTAGCCTACCAGGCTCCTTTGGTCTACGGGCTTTTCCAGGCCAGAGTACTGGAGTGGGTTGCCATTTCCTTCTCCAGGGGATCTTCCCGACCCAGGGAAGGAACCCAGGTCTCCCGCGGTTCAGGCAGACGCTCCACCGTCTGAGCCACCAGGGAAGCTAGGTCATATCCTACCATCTTTATATCCACCCGCACCCCCAAGCTCCAGTCATATCCTTCCATGTTCACCAAGTTCCTGCCGCCTTCATGCCTTTGTCCCGGCCGCCCCACCCCCATCTCTGACTGTACACACTTTATTGTTATTCTGGCCTGAGTTCAAACATCCCTCTCTAAGACCGCCCAACTGGAGATGGCACCCACTCCTTGCCAGTCACTGTCTCAGCTGTCTTGTTTTCTTTCTTTTTTGTGCTTAAAAGCTGTCTGAAAGGATCTTCTTTCACTAATCAGTCTACCAAGACAAGCGCAGTGCCTGACACACTGCAGACACACGTGCTCAGACCTTTGAGGGGCTCACACTAATACCACAAAAGACGTCAATTTATATTCATGACTAGGAAACAGGTCAACAGAAATTATCGGGTTGGTCCAAAAACAATTGAAGTTTTGCACTGCTGGAATCTGCCATTTGATACTGGAATACATTCTTAAATAAATATGGTTATGTTATACATCATTTTAACGTGTGTTTCTTGCTTTATGCTTTTTTACTAATGACTTATTATGTGCTGTTTATTTCATATTTATTTTAGACTAGGGAAATGATGTTAGACAAAAAGCAAATTCAAGCGGTTTCTTATTCAAAACGGGTCTTAAAGCAGTGGCGACAACTTGCCATCAACAATGCATCTGGCCTAGGAACTGCTAACAAACATACAGTGCAGTGGTGGTTCAAGAAGTTTCGCAAAGGAGACGAGAGCCTGGAAGATGAGGAGCACAGTTGCCAGCAATCGGAAGGTGACAAGGACCAATGCAGAGCAATCACTGAAACTGATCCTCTTACAAACTACATGAGAAGTTTCTGAAGAACTCAACGTTGACCATTCTATGGTCATTTGGCATTCGAAACAAACTGGAAAGGTGAAAAAGCTCAGTAAGTGGGTGCCACACGAGCAGACCAAAATTCAAAAAATTGTCATTTTAAAGTGTTGTCTTAAGTCTATGCAACAACAACGAACCACTTCTCTATTGGGTTGTAATGTGTGATGAAAAGGGGATTTTATACAACAGCCGGCAGTGACCAGCTCAGTGGTTGGACTGAGAAGCTCCAAAGCACGTCCCAAAGCCAAACTTGCACCAGAAAAGGTCATGGTCACTGGTGATCTGCTGCCCGTCTGGTCCACTACAGCTTTCTGAATCCCGGAGAAACCATTACATCTGAGAAGCACGCTCGGCAAATCGGTGAGATGCGCTGACAGCTGCACGGCCTGCAGCCGGCCCTGGTCACCAGGACAGGCCCGGTTCTTCTCCAGGACACCGCCCGACCGCACAACCAACACCTCAGAAGTGGAACAAACCGGGCTATGAAGTTTTGCCTCATCTGCCATACTCACCTGACCTCTCGCCAACCGACTACCACTTCTTCAAGCATCTTGACAACTTTTTGTAGGGAAAACACTTCCACAACCAACAGGAGGCAGAAAATGCTTTCCACGAGTTCATCAAATCCTGAAGGACAGGTTTTCACGCCACAGGAATAAACAAACTTAGCTCTCATTGGCAAAAATGTGTTGATAGTAATGGTTCCCATTTTGATTAATAAAGATGTGTTTGAGCCTAGTTATAATGATTTAAAATTCATGATCTGAAATTGCAATTATGTTTGCACCAACCTAGTAAGAAACACACGTCTAGTCTGTGTTGGTGTCCGAGTACCGGCCGGCCTGTGGCACAGAGCTGCGGTGGTCATCCAGCAATGCCACACACTTCAGACGCGCTGCGGTCAAAAGAAACCGTGCTCTACTGTATCGCACTATGTGTCCACTGCCCTGCGTTTCTGTATGTTTGTTTTTTTCTTTGGCTTTGTTTTTCCTCAAGGGACATACACAGCCTTAGCTCATTTGTGATTTTGTATTTTAAGAGGAAAGCATATGTCCATGGAGGAAATGTTTTGACTTTGAGAAAATTTTGATGAGGGAGATGGTAACACCTGGCCTCCCCTTAAAGGGACATTTAGCTCAAAATATAACAAAACTCTTTTATGCAATGAAAGCAGCAAGAAGGAAAAAACCAAACACTTCTTTTATAAGTTAGCAAGGCTGAAAAATTTTGAAGAATTTTTAAAAAAGGAATTAAAAATGATTTTTATAGCTTTTTAAAAGTAGAATTAGATTAAAATCAGTGAAAGAAAGAAGGTATGCTATGCTATACATGTTAAGCTTCCCCAAAGAGGGAAACCAGTAGGAAACACTGGATTAGATAGTAATAAACCATAATGTGCTGGCACCAGATAAGTCTCAACAGCCTTACTTGCAGGGGTGGGGTGGGGTGGGGAACAGCCTCAGAAATTACTGAGTCAACTTCTGAAGTGACGACCAAAGGAAGGAGTCACACACAGGAAGGGCTTTCCTGGGGGCTCACACAGTAAAGAATCTGCCTGCGATGCAGGAGACCGGGTTTCAGTCCCTGGGCTGGGAAGATCCCCTGGAGAAGGAAATGGCAACCCACTCCAGTATTCCTGCCTGGAGAATCCCATGGACAGAGGAGACTGATGGCCTACGATCCATGGGGTCGCAAAGAGCTGGACGCGACTGAGCGACTAACGCTTCTTCACTTTTTTTACTCACAATAGATAAGACAGCATGAGTAAAGTGCAAAAACATAGGTATAGATAAACAGTGGACCACACTGAAAAAATATAATTATTGGCACATATCCAGTGAAAATTCCCTACTTATATCTTTATAAAGGGCATGAGTTACTAGGCTAAATGAACATTTAACTGGAAAAGGCAAGTAATTATTCTGACAAAAGCAGACAACGTAGTTCAACTCAGATCACAGGCAGGCTGACGGCAAACTCTGCTTTTCGGGAGTAACTGGGACACGAGAGTTGAAACCCCAGCTCCCCAGGGAGCAAGCCGGACTCCACTCAGAATGGTCACTGGAAAAGGGGATTATTCATGAGCAGAAGTGGGACTGAGGAAAAGCTAGGTCTCCCTTGGGTCTTTCATCCTTGGGACTCTCCCCTAAGCAGAGATCATTAAATACTTATATTAAGAAGGAACAGGAAGGTGCTATTTGCAGACCTGACACAGTGGTTTACTGTTTCCATTCAAAAGTAGAACTATAAGATAACTAGGGCTAAAGTCTTTGCAAGTCAGCACTAAACAACAACTATTCTCAGTAAGTAAATCCCACTACTCAGGGCTCTCAGTCCTGGTTCTAGTCACTCCTGGCTTTGAGAGGTGCCCTCACCAACCTCATCCTCCAAACAGGCCATTCAGATCCTCGGTCAAGTTCACAAGCAGTCTGCTTGCAGCAGCCACAAGAGACTTCGCTAATCTACAGCAAACTATGTTCTTTACTTGATCACCTTTCAAAGTCTCCCCCCATAATAAGTTCAAAAATTTACTTTGGCTTTTGTCCTTATCCAATTCAGATTCTGAAACACTAGTTATTTCCTGAAGATGGTTCAACAATGGTCAGGCTCTCAGAACGTGCATTAAGTTTTAAATCTGAAGAGAATCTCAACTCCAGATCAACTCTACGGAGAAACGTTGTATGAAAACAATACAGGCGTGATCTGAGAGAAAAGGAAAAGCAGCACGTGCCCAGATGAGGGTTTATCAATACAGAGACATAAATCACTCATTTTATAACTGTATTATCTTTAAAAGGTTTGAAAATAACATATTTCAATACTATCCACAACTATCTTCCAAATAGTTTCTCTCCAAACTAAGAACGACCTCAGTTTTAAAAATCATAAAAATTATTTTTAAAAAGTTTCTTCTGAACTTTTTAACCAGATTAAAAATAGCACTGCCATATTTATATGTATTTTGCAACAGTGATTCAGCAAACTAAGTTTTTTCACCCAGTATTTTCACAACAGAAGATAAACCTTCAAGGTTGTTAACTGAATCTCACACTTCATGACTGTTACAAAATGGGTGCTATTTATACAAACGTTTAGTAGTTCAGATTAATTTTGAATGACTTTCCATGTTTATTCTCCAAAAAGAAAAACACAGGTATCCTTCTCTATCCCCTCCCTGACTCTAAACCAGCATCCTCTGGAATAGCAGTCACGAGATCACAGGGATAAAATGGGGAGGAGTAGGTTTCAATCTGCTAGGCTATCAAGTCCTTGGAAGAACGGTCCATGAGGACCGAAGTCATGGATCTGGGACACAACTCATGCCAAGAACTGCTTTCACTGTCCCCCTGAGTCCTTAAACTCAACGTACAGGACTTTGATGACCATGCACGTAAGCTGTCCAAGCTCACTGGGCCTGCCACCAATAACCATCTCCACGCCATGAAACACCCAGATAACTCCACCTCCAACATCTGCACTTCCCAGCGCCCTCACCTTCTGACTCCCATCACGTAATCCAGCCCATCTCTGAAAGCAATGTTGTCCAACTAGGGGTCATAACCCCACTAGATCATGAAATCAATATATTCAACAAAGCTGTGACCAGCACTGTTTTTAAAGAAACAGGCACATCAGCGTGGACTGCAAATAATAAAGTCGCCATGAAACTAACAGTTAAAAAACACTTATGACTGGGGTAAAATGTGTTTCTTACTACAGGTTGAAGCCAAAAAAAGTTAGACACACGTGACTCTCTGATTCTCTTGAATCTCCAATCTCTACCACGGCTCGCCTCCTTCCCTACAGTTTAAGCCCCAAGATAAATCACTATGCACTACGATGCAATGCTCTTTTATCAGAAGCCACTGATTTCCTTTCTCTGGGCTCGCTGATAAATCCTCTGATCTCAATCTAATCTTTGGCCTTTTCCTGAGCCTGTTGAGCTCAGCTGCAGCTGTGTAGGCTGGCAACACTCTCCAGCTGTGCCCCTCTCCCCCGGTCCCCTCTTTAGGAATCCTTTCTGGGGTGTCCCTTCCCTAGCAAAGCAGTCAAGTGTGGTTCTGGCAGTGTCACAGGGTAACTTGCTACAAATGCAAATTCTTGAGCCCATCCAAACCTCCTGGATAGGAGTATATATATATATTTTTTTATATATTTATTTTTAGCTGCATCAGGTTGCTGCAAGTGGCATCTTGGTTGCAGCCTCAGGGGCTTAGTTGCCCCGTGCCATGTGGGGTCTTAGCTCCCCGACTAGAGATCAAACCTGAATCCCCTGCATTGGAAGGTGGATTCTTCACCACTGGACCACCAGGAAGTAAGTCCTCCCGCCCCAGATGGGAATATTAACAACCCCCCCACTCAATTGTTGCACCCTGAAGTTTAATACCCGCCCCCCCACCCCCCACCAGGCAACAAGTTCAAATCTGACCATTCCAAATCAACTACCTCCTTCAGCCTGAAGGGTCTTCCCAAATCCTCCAGTTCTTCCCAGCAGCTGAGATCAGAAGCATTTAAAGCACACACATACTGTGCTGGGAACTAGGATACACCCGTGACTACCAGCTAGGGCTGAGCCTTAAAGGTAACAGCCGTGACCCCACGGTTTTCCATTCACCCTCGTCTCGGCTCCGCGCACATCTGACAGTGAGCAGGGAGCACTGGGCTGTGCAAGGCAGCCCCTGCCCTGCCCTCTTCACACTGTCACCTCGAGGCTAAGGTGTGCGGTTAGCACACCCTCCTCTCCACAAAGTAATTCCAGCCCCTGGCTCTAGACCCCATCCTCTCCTGGTCTCCTCCACACCATCTTCCTCGAACACTTCTAAACTCACTCTTCGTTTCTCCACTGGTTTGCTCCAATCCATCTGGTTTTTCACATGCCTCTGAAATACTTATTAAGTCTGTTTAAAAATCCCAGGCAGTATATTCTAAGTTATGTTCCCCTTCTGTTCTCAGGGTTGGAGAGAGACTTGGCTGGGCGCTGCAGCTGTCGGGTGCTGCCTGCTGAACCAGAGATGAGTGCGCGAGACACAAAAGATCTGGGACTTAACGCTCTGCCCACTAACCCAAGGGAAACACAACCGTGGGGACGCGTGCGACTTGTATGTCCTGTCATCACCTGACCACAATACCCGACAAAAAGTGTGGAGCCTCTGGTGTCAGGAGCTTTTAGTTAAAAGTCAGGGAAACAGAGGCTAAAGCTGTGGAAGCAATGAAGGAAGAGAAGCAGTGGTTTCCTTTTACAAAAGAAATCAAGGCACTGGGAAGCCTGCAACTCAGAACAATTCCAAGCGCCCCCTGGCCTGGGCCAGGCTGGGACTGCTGCACGTCCATCTCTGCAGGACCAGGGCTGCGCGGCCACCCAGCTGCAGACGCTCTGCTCCCCTGCCCACTCCCCAGAGCCGGATGGTGCCACTGCCGCAGCGTTCATGCTGCGGTGCGGGAGAAGACCCCTGAGGACCCCTCGACTGAACGCGGAGCGACCCAGTCCATCCTAAAGGAAATCAACCCTGAGTATTCACTGGAAGGATTGACGCTGAAAGTGAAGCTCCAACACTTAGGCCACCTGATGTGAAGAGCCGACTCAATGGAAAAAGACTCTGACGCTGGGAAAGATTGAAGGCAGGAGGAAAAGGGGGCAACAGAGGATGAGATGGCTGGATGGCATCAGTGACTCAATGGACATGCGTTTGAGCAAGCTCCAGGAGGTAGTGGAGGACAGAGGAACTTGGCATGCTGCAGCCCACGGGGGTCGCAGAGTTGGACACAACTGAGCGACCAAGTACAACAACTGGCACTGAAACCTTGATTTCCAGTCTCATCAGTTAGAGACAGAAGTGCTGGACTAGCCACTTTTTAAAATAAGGAGGTGTGCCCCTCAACCTGTACAAGCACCTTTTTTCCTCCCAGTTCTGCGTCCAAACAGTTGTATTTTCTACGATGTCAAGCTTGATAACATTTCGTTCTATTCTGAAGCCCGAGTTTTCAAAGTCCTGACTATGGGTTAATTCATTAACTTACTCAAATATCTATTAAGCAGCTCTTAAGCGGGCTGTAAGAGTCAGACACGACTGAGCATAGGGCACACACATTCCAGGCACGTTTGTAGGCACTGGGATCGGATCCATCACCAAACAGACAGAAACCTTTCTGGGGTATGTAAGTTCTAACAGTGAGAAGTACATTAAAAAAAAAAAAAAAAAAAGATAAGCACAACAAATGCAGTAAATTTAGAGAAAATATGCATCTGTTCCTTGTAAACAAAAGGATAAAATCAACATTTACCATGATTTTTTAAACTAATGAATGAATGGATCTAAGCAACAATAAGGAGCAGCTATTAATGCCACAAAAAGAAAAATAACCAGGTATTATGGGTCTCCTGATGCAAACAGAGACCTTTAACCTGGAAGCAATTTTAAGAAGGTTGGGAAACGAAAAAGAAAAAAAAACCACCTAAATCTAACCCAAATGTTAGATTTAACTGCCAATTTACAGGAAATAACAGGACAAATGAATGCCTTGAATCCTATGGGATGCAACAGCAAAACCCAGGATCTAGGTAACATGTCAGGACTCCTATGAATCAGAATTTCCTGGGGTGGGCCCATGTGTCAGTATTTTGCTAACTCCTCCGGGAATTCCAGCTTGTTTGAAATATAAAAATCAGCAGGGTTTCCCTAATGTTGAAGAACAAGGAGTTCTCCCAGGGACCATGTTAAAGTGTAGATTGTTAATCTATTCGATCTAGGGTGGGGTGTGGGATTTTCCATTTCTACCAAGCTCCCTGGTGATACTGATCTCCAAACCAAGCTCTAAAGTTTAGAGCTCTGGTTCTCAATCTTAGCTGCACTCCAGAATTACCTAGGGAATTCCAAAAACTATTGGCAGGGCCTCACCCCCAAGCAATTCTGATCAAATTAGTAAAGGCACAGTTGGGGGTGGGGATTTTAAAAAGCTCTCTGAGTGATTCTAACGGGCCACAAGTTTAAGAACCACTGGATCAAGGTCAAGGATGGCAGAAAGAGAGATGGAAGAAACTCTGTTCTTCAGCTGACTGACCACTCACTCAATCAACGGCCAGTCTTTCATTTATGTGAAAGAATACCCTTTCCTTGGACTTCCCAGGTGGCGCTAGTGATGAAGAACCCAGCTGCCAATGCAGGGGACATAAGAGATGAAGGTTCGATCCCTGGGTCAGGAAGAAACCCTGGAGAAGGGAATAGCAACCCACTCCAGTATTCTTCCCTGGAGAATCCCATGGACAGAGGAGCCTAACGGACTACCAGGCTACAGTTCATGGGGTCGCAAAGAGTCAGATACAACTGAAGCCACCTAGCACGCACATGCACCCTTTTCTTATTCTTTAAGCCAGCACAAGATAAATTACTTTGCAGTCAAAAGCATCCTAACTGATTGCAATATTACTGCAGTTAGAAGTGAAAATTTAAGTATCTTATTTTGAAGATCACTCAGATCACTACTCTTTTATTTAATAAATTTCAATTTTAGAGTGATAGGAGTCTTCTCCACTTTAAGAAACACTATTTATCACTTGACTCTACACCCACTCATAACTGACAGAACCTGGAAGCAAAATTTCTCAAGGAACTTAGGTCTTTGTAAAAGAAGCTTTGTAAAAGTGATGCCTTCTAGTAGCTGTCTTGAATGATCCTCAGAAGATCCGAGCCAGAAATTTAAAAGAAAGCTGCCCACCAAGCATGGGGTGGTGGAGTCCATATTTTTCATATGTTTGGGATGGGGGTGGCAAAGGGACAGGACAGGACACAGTCACAGATTCCGTACCAGGAACCAGTAACAGACTTTATTTGCTTGGGCTCCAAAATCACTGCAGATGGTGATTGCAGCCATGAAATTAAAAGACACTTGCTCCTTGGAAGAAAAGCTATGACCAACCTAGATAGCATACTAAAAGCAGAGACATTACTTTGCCTACAAAGGTCTGTCTAGTCAAAGCTATGGTTTTCCCAGTAGTCACGTATGGATATGAGAGCTGGTCTATAAAGAAAGCTGAGTATCGAAGAATCGATGTTCTTGAACTGTGGTGTTGAAGATGACTCTTGAGAGTCCCCTCGACTGCAAGGAGATCAAACCAGTCAATCCTAAAGGAAATTAGTCGTGAATATTCATTGGAAGGACTGATACTGAAGCTGAAACTCCAATGCTTTGGCCACCTGATGTGAAGAACTGATTCATTGGAAAAGACCCTGATCCTGGGAAAGATTGAAGGCAGGAGAAGGGGACAACTGAGGGAGGATAAGGCGGTTGGATGGCATCACCGACTCAATGGACATGAGTTTGAGCAAGCTCCTGGAGTTGGTGAAGGACAGGGAAGCCTGGAGTGCTGCAGTCCATGGGGTTGCAAAGAGTTGGACACGACTGAGCAACTAAACTGAACTGAACCAGGAACCAAACAAGCGCCTCACGAGAGGGTCGTGGACAGGGGCCGGATGAAGGCTAAAGAAAAACCCTGAAGAAAGGAGTGGTAAAGATGGATGGCAGAGGAAGTAAGAGGAGAACAACTCTTAAACCAACCTGCAATCCCAAATTCCTAATCACACAAAAACCCTCACTGCTGAGAAAAAACAGCCATCAGAGCAACTGGAATAGCTGAGATTAATCTTACAAAGACTCCAAAGACTAACAAAAATATGCCAAGAGTTTCCAGAGATTATCCAAGGCATCACTTCTACTTTTAAAAACTTGTGGAAAAGGGGCTTCCCTGGTGGCTCAGGGGTAAAGAATCCTCCTGCCAATGCAGAAGACACAGGTTTGACCCCTGAAGCAGGAAGACCCTACAGGCGTGAGGAACTGAGCCCATGTACCGCAACTACTGAGCCCACGTGCCTAGAGCCCGCGCTCTGCAATGAGAGAAGCCACCATGTGGGGAGCCCTCGCTGCAGCTAGAGAGAAGTCCATGCGGCAATGCAGACCCAGCACGGCCAACATAAACAAAGACTTAGGAAAAAACAGGTTAAACACGATCAAGGGATTATGAAAAAACTTCTTTTTCACAAACACCTTGTTTAAAAAACCCTAGGTAACATCTTTTGAAATACATTTCTAGTTCACATAAAATACATTTCAAGGAAATAATGGAGTAACTGTGGTTATATCTACAAGGCAAAAAGCATTCACCACTGAAAAATCATCTTTTCCCACTTACAGGACTCCTCTTACTCTGAGAAACATCATCTCTTAACCGCAGTCTCGGGGGGCAGGGGTTGATGAGTGCACTAGTAACTGAAAATCACAGTACATCCTGGCAACAAGGAGACAATGAGTAGAAACAGCACTGTGGGTTAAGGCTCAGGATTTGAATTCAGATTATGGTGTGAGCCCCAGTATGCTGCTGGGCCCTAAACGCTCACGTGTATGATGATTACTTGAAATTACAACTACAAAGCATAGGTGATTATAGTAATCACCTATAAATGATTACTGAACTCTAGTATAGCATTCCAAAGTCAATAAAGATTTTCCCAAATTATGATCACCATAGTAAGATTCTATGACAATCTAAAGAAGACTTCAGTGTGATACGCCTGATTGCCACCTACAAGGATCCTGTAACCTTAATAGAGAGAAAAGCACCCATGTGAAAAGTACACCCACCCACCCTCCATAGGACTGGAGAGTGTTGTTGCTGTTACTATCTTTTTTTTTTTTTTAAAAAAGGAACCACCAAAGATTTTCCACTTAATCCTCTTTAAAAAAAAAAAAAAACTGGAGAATTTCCAGTCATAAGAGGGATGTGAGAAGGTGAAAGACCAGGAAGATCAGGATGAAATTCTGAAAAATGCACTAGAAATGAAAAATGCAGATTTTCACCTGCTTCAAAGTAAGTACTTATTACAAACCAAAAAAGGGGGTAAAAAAAGAGAAAATTAATCTGTAAGGTAAACAAAAACTTCAGTGTGGTATTGGCTGGCATAAAGACAATATACAGATGAATGTAACAAAATACAGGCCCTGGAAATAAACCCAGATGTATAAATGTTCAGCTAATTTTGGATTAAGGTGCAAGGCAATTCAAGGGAGAAGAACCTTTTCCAGAGAAGTGTGCTGCCACAACTGGATGTCAATATTGTAACAGAAAGAACCTGCTGCATCTCATATCAAATTCTAGGATGAGAAAATGGATCACAGACCAAACTGTAAAACCTAAACTATGAAACTTCCAGAAGACAGCATAGGAGAAAAATCCTTGTGACTTTGAGTCAAGATTTCAAAAGTGCAATCTATAAACAAAAAAAGGATATAGTGGACTTCGTCAAAATGAAAAATGGTCAGTGATAAATCTTGTTAAGGGAGTGGGAAAAGAAGCCACAGACCTGGAGAAAACAGGTGCAAAACATACTATTTGACAAAGGGCATGAATCAGGGTATGTAAAAAACTCTCAAAATTTACCAGTAAGAAAACAACCCAATTAAGTGGATGAACAACAGATCTGAACACTTTAACAAAGAAAATGTTCAAATGGCAAGTAAGCTCATGAAATGATGCTTATCATTATTCATTAGGAAAATGCAAATATAATCACAGTGATTAAAATGTCTAATTAAAAATGCCTACCATAAAAAATACTGACAACGCCAGTACTGGAGAGGATGTGGAGCAACTGATCTGTCTGGAAGGGATGCAAAATGGTACAGTCACTTTGGAAAAGGTTTTTAAAAAATAAAACATACAAAAATAAATAAATAAAAAAATAAAACATATATTTATCAGATGACCCAACAGTCCCATTCTTAAGGCATTTATACAAGATAAATGAAAACTAAGGTCACGCAAAAAGTTGCAAGCATTACCCATTAACAACTTTGCTCGTAACTGCCCCAAAGTGGAAACAAACCAAAAGTCCTTCAACAGGTGATTGGATAAACAATTATATGAAATTCACACAAAGGAACACAACTCGGCAATAGAGAAGGATTAGACTGACAGACCCAACAACATGGATAAACTTCAAATGGATTCCATTTATATTACATTCTGGAAAAGACAAAACTACAGGGACAGCAAACAAGGGGGGCAAGGGCTGACTATGAGGGGCACATGGGCCTCCTGGGGACTGAGAGAAAACTGCTCCATGTCACGTGGTTACATAACTGTGTTTGCTGAAACAGCCACACACCAAACGGATAAATTTTACGGCATCTAACTGTACTTCAAGTTTAAAAAAGAATTCTAACCCTCACCTTATGCACAAAAATTAGCTAGAAATGAATCACAGACCTACACTTATGAGCTAAAACTATTAAACTTCTAGAAGTAAACATAAGAAAATGAGAAAATAGGATCTTCAGGTAGGCCAAGACTCCTTATGTGATTAAAAAAAATGACTAACCCATAAACAAAGAAACTGATCAATTGGGCTTTACCAAAATTACAAATTTCTGTTCTTTGAAACACAAGAAAATGAAAAGGAAGCCATGGACTAGGAGAAAGTATTATATATATATGAAAAAGAACTTTGTTCAGAATATATACCTCAATAAAAAGAACCCAATAACAAAGGCAAAACACTTGAACGGACGTTTCACAAAAGAAGATATACAAATGACCACAAGATGTATGAGAAGATGTCCAAAGTCAGTAGTCATCGCGAAATTCAAATTTTCATGGCATAACAGCAAAACCACATCAGGATGGCCAAAGTTAAAAGAACTGACGATAGCAAGCAGCAATGAGGATGGGTCTCATCTGTTGCTGGTGGGCGTGTAAAACGGCAGCTGAAACTGGTAGTTGCTCAGAAAACTATAAACTCAACACATATGTGACCCTAACCTCATTCCAAGATAATCACCAAAGAGAAATGACTGCATGTTGACAAAGACACAATAAATGCTCATCAAAGCTTTATTCTTAGCAGTGCAAGACTGGAAACAAGTGATTGGAGAAACAGATCAAGGTGTGTCCATACAACAGACTACTACTTGGCAGTAAGAAGAAACTTACACATGTTACCACATGAATAGCTCTCAAAAACATACTCATTGAAAGAAGTTAGACAAAGAGTATTCATTGCATGATTCTATTTATGTGAATTTCAGAACAAGAAAAACTAACTGACAGTAACGGAAAGCAGATCACTGTTTGCCTGGGAGTGGCGTGAGTTATGAGGGAACTACGGGGGATGATGAAAATGTTTCTTATTCTGACTGCAGCAGTGGTTTTAAACAGGTGAATAAATCTACCAAAACTCACACCTAACTTTACACTTAAAATGGATACTTTATTATACATAAATTAAACCTCAACAAAATTTGGCCTCTTTTTTATTGATGTATAATATTACAGAAGTTAGAGATGTATAATACAGTGATTCACTATTTTAAAGGGAATGCTCCATTTACAGTTACTATAAAATATTGCCTATATTCCCCTTTTTATACCTACTAGTTTGTACCTCTTAATCTCCCAGCTCTACTTTGCCCCTCCACTTCCCTCTCCCCACTGGTAACCACTAGTTTGTTCTCTTTATCTATGAGTTGGCTTCTTCTTTGTTATATTTATTACTTTGTTGTATTTTTTAAGATTCCACAAATAAGAGATACATCATAGAGTATTTGTCTTGGAGGATATTATGCTAACTGAAGTCGGACAGAGGAAGACAAAACTTGATTTTTAAAAATGTACAACAAATGGAAGACAATACACTGACTTTTTTTCACCAAGCAGGATAGGATGGTGACTATGAGGTAAGTGACAGTAGGCAGTTCTCCTGGTCTGTTTCCTCACTGTAAAATAGAGACAATAATAGTACCTACTTTAGAGATGGTTGTAAGGATTAAATTAAAATACATGTTGAATATCTGGTATGTAATAATAATGACAGTTACTGAGGACTTATTACCTAACCACGTATTCTAGACATTCATTTAATCCTAGCCAACATTCTAATAATTATCTCTATTAACTTGGCTAAGAAAATTATATACAGTAACAGTAACTGAAGCTAAATTCTCACACTCACATGAAAAAATATCAATTAAAAAACACACACACACACTACTGCAGAAAATTACTGTTTCAGTTATCACTCACTGCACAACAAACACCTCAAAACTTAGTGGCTGAAACCAACATCCATTTCATTTGCTCCAGATTCTACAAGCAAGGCTGGGCTTGGCTGGCTCCCTCAACAGGTGGGTGGCTGTGGGCGACTCAGTAGGGAGGGCTGGACCTTCTCCCTCCCAACGGGTCCTCTCCTGAGTGTCCCCCCCAGAACTGCTGGAAGCTGCCAACTTCTTATGGCTTGAAGCCTCACACTGGCTCATGGTCATCTCTGCAGCACCCTGCTGGCCACAAGTGCTGCAGGGCCAAGACACGAAGAGGTACCAGGGAAGGAGCTTCTCTGGGAGCCACTGACAGGAGGACACGGACAAAGGGGACCAGGTCTGCAAACAGCAGAGAAAGACTGCAGGATCAGCCGCGGCTGTAAACGGGGACGGCAACCTGAGTGTATGTATCATCGCTATTAAAAAGGCTAGAATAACAATGAACTGTATGAAGGCTTGTTTAACAATGTGTTCCTCACACAATACACAATATCAATTACATGCTTATTAAAGTAGACACCCATTTTAGTAAAAAAAAAAAAAAAAAAGGTGTAGTTCTGTCAATAGTAGCATTGGTTTATTGTTGCTCTCTTGAGGGGGCAAGGTGAGATGTATACATATCAGGGTCACCAAGGAAGCCTTTTGAAAAATACAAACCCTGACCTCACCGTTCTCATTTTTAAAAACAGTGTCTAAGGAGTTCCGGTGTGCTCTGTACAAGTGCTCTCTGGAGTCTAACAGGCACACTCATCCCCACATCTCCAGCACACAGAGGGGCACGTGAGGGCATGTGATGCAGATAATCCAGATTTTAATTGTTCACCAGAAGCGAAGTGAGACACCGTGTTAAGGAATTTACAAAACATTTTCAGGTGAATTACGTCACTTGTTCCTATGAATTAAGCAGGACTGACATCACCTTATTGTTTCTCACACTTCCTTATTAATTTTCAAAAACTGGGTGTTAGGAGAGAAAAAAATTAAGGTGCAGTTATCACAACAAAGAGAATGTAAAACTGGTTCATAAAATTATTCCTCATTCAAATGCTTACTGGGTGCTTACTATTGTCAAGTGAAGCTAATGCTAAAGAATCCCCTGTCAATGCAGAAGACATAAGAGACGTGGGTTTGATCCCTGGGTTGGGAAGATCCCTTGGAGAAGAAAATGGCAACCCACTGCAGTATTCTTGCCTGGAGAATCCCATGGACAGAGGAGCCTGGTGGGCTACAGTCCAGGGGGACGCAGAGAGTCTGACACGACTGAGCCACACAGAGCATACATGCTACCAGACACGTGCCTCTGAGGAAACTAAGAGAAATAAGTCTGTATTTAATACCATAATATGAAGATCTGAGTTGCATAAATGAAGAGTTTTGTTACCTGTCAGGGCTACTGAACTAAAAGGAAGAAAAGAAACTGCTGCTGAGAAACGCCATGGAACTGCTTCCCTCAAGATTTCAAGAACAGGATATTCATCTCTATGGAATGATTTATAGATAAAGCCAAGTTGGAAAGCAAGGGAATAGAACCGAAAAACTGCAGTCAATTAAATGTTTGGCAACAATGAACAATAAATTTTGCTAGATCCGGGGCCAAAACTGGGGAGAAGGTTGGGGGTCAGGGTGGGAAAGAGCTGCAGAAAAGCAAACGAGAGAAATTCCTAAATCATAACACAATCTCGTAACAACCACATGGAGCTTAAGACTGATTAAAACTAGTAATAACAAAAAAGTGAGGAAAATGAATCAAGACATGAAATAGAGCCTATCTATCAATCAGCATAAATGGTTACTGATAGATTATTTCTTCAAAAGTTCTTTAAACATCTGTGTTGACCCCGTGTCTTAACACCAATCAGGTCCTCATTATTCCTGAGCTACCTCCTGGAGGTTAAGGCATCCCATACCAGTAAACGTTTTAAGAATACCAGCCAATGATTATTAGCGGCAGTGATACATCTGTTTGCTGCGGCTCCCTCACTAGACTGAAGTTCCCCGGCAGCAGAGGTCAGGACTTCCCCAGTCTTGGGGACTCAGAACACAGTGCTTGGTCCATGGAAGGGACATAGTTGACTCAAACATTTAATGAACATTTGAATAACATGTGGTACACTTAACCCACACACTGTCCTCATCAACCAGTCATTTCAGTAGTTCAATCTTTAGGGGGACTGAAATCCTCTGGGGAGCTGATTAAACCCTGGACTCTTTCCCCAGAAAATGTTCACACAGTCTCAGGCTAAACTCCTGAAGTCCAAGTTTAAGAACCACCACTCTAAGTGGGCACCAGAACTGAGAACAACTAAATGTTAAGTCTCACGAGTTCATGACGAGAACCGGTCACCTGCACTGCTCAGAAAATGAACCCAGGTCTCTCAGCCTGGATGTGCACAGGAGATTTCTTCTGAGATGTAAACACAAGACTTCACCTTTCCTTCAGTAGCCACTCCAGTGATGCCCTGCTCTAAACTTTTGCACAGCTCTCCTCTGCATCAGGTGCTCCTGCTCCTGAGGGTACTCAGGGTCATACTCAAATTTTTAGCCAGCAGATGATTAGAGGGCTTGCTTCCCTAGTGGCTCAGACGGTAAACAATCTGCCTACAATGTGGGAGACTTGAGTTCGATCCCTGGGTTGGGAATATCTCCTGGAGAAGCAAACAGCAACCCATTCCAGCATTCTTCCCTGGAGAATCCCCACGGACACAGGAGCCTGGTAGGCTACAGGGGGTCGCAGAGAGTTGGATACGACTGAGCGACTAAGCACAGCACAGATGGATTAGAAATGAGCTTTCCCACTTCCATCCCTGCCATGGAGAGCCAGGTGGTGCGAGTGGTAAAGAACCCGACTGCCATGCTGGAAACGTAAGAGATGTGGGTTCAATCCCTGGGTCAGGAAGATCCTCTGGAGGAGGAAATGGCAACCCACTCCAGTATTCTTGCCTGGAGAATCCCATGGATTGAGGAGCCTGGCAGGCTGAAGTCCACGGGGTCACAAAGAGGCAGACACGACTGAAGCGACTTAGCACACATGTCCAGTCTGGCAAGGTCATTTTGAACCCTCCTCCATCTTGAATTCAGCCACCATGGTTGAATTTTGCCAGCTACGTTGTTTATTCACTCACTTAAATCATGAACAAGACTAAAAAGAACCTGTATTTATAAAATCTCCTCTTTAAAATAAATTCTGAAAGTGATTTAGATTTGAAAACGAGCAAAATACTGGCCAGATGCATTTATACTCAAGACATACTAGTCCAAGAAAAGCGTTTTCGTCTCCTAAAACTATATGAACTGTAAAAGCCAGTATTTTCATCTCCATGTTCACAAATTATTCACTATGCCATCATGGAGCTAACATTCAACTTTGAGTCTTGCAAAAAGTAGGATCCTAACATGACTTGCTAGAATATTTATTTCTGTTTCAAAAGTCCCAGAGGAGTCTTTCTGCAAGCATGAAAGCACAACAAAAAGAAATATGGGGGAGGGGAGCAGGTAGGTAAGGGGGAACTCAATTCCATCATGGCTAGGACACCAACCAACCAAGGACACAGAGGAGTTAACTATATTGGTATCCTTAAATTGCCTTGCTCTCACTTGCCTACAAAGCACAGTACAAGATTTTCTGCATTTCTGTTCTAAACTAACACCAATTTAGACTTCAAATTCTGATGCCCTATGTGGAACTCTTTTGTCAGAAGCCCAATATATATTTAAGACTATTAGAACACTAAAATAGCATCCTGGGACCTTTGTGTTTCAGATATTAAATTATATTTCTAAATCAATCACGCACTTCATGTCAAAGGTACTCAACAGTCTGCATTCTGACAGTTATCAGTTTAAGACAGACTATGAGTACTCTAAGATTTAATTTGGTACTTCAAAATAAATTAGAACTAAGAATAAAGGTTCTCTCAACTGTGAGCACTAAAGATTTCATAATGCTTTATCTTGCACAATCACGTCCCAGTTCAGTTCTGATTTATTTAAGTAAATAAGTACAATCCACTCGTGGACAGTGTTAAAGTTACTAGCTCTCTTCCAGACCTTAAGCTAAGGAAAATGTTGCACCTTTCTGACTTCATAATCACAGGTACAGATGGCCATTTCATATTGCGTGATAAAGGTGGTGATATCTGGACTTGAAAAGCACATAGTTAGCATATAGGTCTTGGGGGTGCCGCCACCACCACGGCAATTCTTATTTCTCTTTTGGGAGCTTCACTGGTACCAGGTTGAGAACCAAGCATTCACCCTAACTGCACCACCATTAGAGGCCAAGTCACATGGCACTTAGACAGCCTAGCTCTCCGCAGGCTCTAGTAATTCACTGCACGCCACACAGGAAGGTGCCCTCCCGTTCCCTGCCTGGTCAGCTCCTGCCTACCTTTCCAACCCTGCTTCCCCCTCCCACCTCGCGAAGCCCAGCCACCCCCACTTCCTTCCTTCTCAGCATGCCAAGTTCTTTCCCAGCTCACCAGCCTGGTCTCTGCCGATGCTGCAGGGCCTCTTCTGCACAAGGCTGGGGGTCCCCGGAGACACTCTCAGGGGGCTCGGAAGTCAAACTATCTCACAGTAAGTCCCCTACACGAACGTTCACAGACGGGAACGCAGCCGCTGTACTGTACCACCGCTACTACTGTACTTTTCAAGGTACTGTAAGAGTAAGAATGTTTTTGTTGTTTTTTATGTATTATTTGTGTGAAGAGTATTACAAACCTAGTACAGAACAGTACTGTATATCCAACTGTGTTAGCTGGGCACCTAGGCCAACTCTGTTGGACTTAAAAATATTGGACTTAAGGGTCTTCCCTGGCAGCTCAGCTGGTAAAGAATCCGCCTGCAATGCAGGAGACCCCAGTCCAATTCCTGTGTTGGGAAGATCCTCTGGAGAAGGGAAGGGCTACCTGCTCCAGCATTCTGGCCTGGAGAATTCCATGGACAGAAGAGCCTGACGGGCTACAGTCCATGGGGGTGCAAAGGGTCGGACACGACTGAGACTTCCACACACACACACGGGCGTGCTCTGAGGAGGGCCCTGTTCCCCCGCCGAGGACTCACTGTATGACCTGCCTTCTCCACGGTTCCCACACGCACTGACGATACACGGGCAATGGTGCTAAGACTGCCAGCTCGGTGCCCCTTTGCAGAGTCAGGGCGCGGGTCACAGACTAAAGGACGGCCACTGTGTTCTGCACCACTATGCGCGCACAGTACAAAAAAGGCCATTTTTACTTAACAGAGTCCTTGAGGAAGCAGTACAAATAATTAATTTTATTAAATCTTGACCTTTAATCCATGTCTTTTGAATATTCTACATGCTGAATGGGATGTTTGCATATAGTGTGGCTGCTACACACTCGAGCACGGCGTCGCCTGGGGAAAAGCACTCGTGTGAGGGTGTGGGAAGTGGTCTGAAACAGGCAGCTTGATCGTGGATGCCATTTTTACCTGTAAGAATGACCAACAAGCTATTGCTGTTCCAGATGTGGGTCTCTGGCAGACACCTTCTTGGAAATCAAAGAAATGAGACTCTCATTTTATGAAAAACTGGTAGCATTTTGCCAACCATCAAATTTGAACTTTCAAGAGGAATTCTGGAAAATCTACATCACTCCAGGTGATCTTAACATCTTCCCAATATTTAATTTTTCTGAGGAGATGGGTGGTGATTTACAAGATGTCATTTAAAGAAATAATTTTATATTGAAATGTATCGAAACGTGGCAAGATCTGCAAAACAGTGAACCAGTATTTCCAATTGACCGAATCTTAAGGACCCAGATAACCACTATGGTGTGATCGCTCACCTAGAGCCAGACATCTTAAGAGTGTGAAGTCAAGTGGACCTTAGGAAGCATCACTACAAACAAAACTAGCGGGGGTGATGGAATTTCAGCTGAGCTATTTCAAACTGTAAAAGGATGTTGTTGAAGTGCTGCACTCAACATGCCAGCAAATATGGAAAACTCAGCAGTGGCCACAGGACTGGAAAAGGTCAGTTTTCAATCCAATCCCAAAGAATCACAAAGTCAAAGAATGTTCAAACTACTGTACAACTGAGCTCATCCCACATGTTAGCAAAGTAATGCTCAAAATCCTCCAAGCCAGGCTTCAACAGTATGTGAACTGAGACCTTCAAGATATTCAAGAAGAATTTAGAAAAGGCAGAGGAACCAGAGATCAAATTGCCAACATTCGCTGGATCATAGAAAAAAAGAAAATTCCAGAAAAACCTCTACTTCTGCTTTACTGACTATGCCAAAGCCTTTGACTTGTGGATCACAACAAACTGTGGAAAATTCTTAAGGAGATGGGACTACCAGACCACCTTACCTGCCTCCCGAGAAATCTGTATGCAGGTCAACAAGCAACACTTAGAATCAGACATGGAACAACAGACTGGCTCCAAATTGGGAAATGAGTACGTCAAGGCTGTATATTGTCACCCTGCTTATTTAACTTATGCAGAGTTCATCATGAGAAATGCCAGGCTGGATGAAGCACAAGCTGGAATCAAGATTGCTGGGAGAAATATCAATAACCTCAGATAGCAGATGACACCACCCTTATGGCAGAAAGCAAAGAGGAACTAAAGAGCCTCTTGATGAAAGTGAAAGAGGAGAGTGAAAAAGCTGGCTTAAAACTCAACATTCAAAAAACAATGATCATGGCATCTGGTCCCATCACTTTATGGCAAATAGATGGGGAAACAATGGAAACAGAGAGAGACTTTATTTTCTTGGGCTCCAAAATCACTGCACATGCTGACTGCAGCCATGAAATTAAAAGACACTTGCTTCTTGGCAGAAAACCTAGACAGCACATTAAAAAGCAGACACTACTTTGCCTACAAAGGTATGTCTAGTCAAAGCTATGGTTTTTCCAGTAGTCATGTATAGGTGTGAGAGTTAGACCATAAAGAAGGCTGAACGCCAAAGCACTGATGCTTGTGAACTGTGGTGCTGGAGAAGACTCTTGAGAGCCCCTTGGACTGCAAGGAGATCCGAGTCCATCCTAAAGGAAATCAATCCTGAAGATTCGTTGGAAGGACTGATGCTGAAGCTGAAGCTCCCAATACTTAGGCCACCTGATTCAAAGAGCTGACTCGTTTGAAAAGACCCTGATGCTGGGAAAGATTGAAAGTGGGAGGAGAAGGGGATAACAGAGGATGAGATGGTTGGATGACATCACTGACTTAATGGAAATGAGTTTGAGCAAGCTCCATGAGATGGTGAAGAACAGAGAAGCCTGGTGTGCTGCAGTCCATGGGGTCACAAAGAGTTGGACACGACTGAGCGACTGAACAATAACAAGGTACCGTGTTCCCAAATCAGGTATGAGTAGAAGATCCACACAAAGTGCAATCACGTCAATGGAGTTCAATGGAACAGAGTAAAAAAACAAAACAAAACAAAACAAAACACTTCATATGATTTCAGATATTACAACTAACTTCTAAGAAACTACCGCTTACGGGGTCTTCGTGAGTATCAGAGTGTGTGTTGTGTGTGCGCATGCGCAGGTGCTCAGCTGTGTCCGACTCTTCGCGACCCCACGGCCTATAGCCCACCAGGCTCCTCTGTCCGTGGAATTTTCCAGTCAGGTTGTCATTTCCTATTCCAGGGGATCTACTCGACTCAGGGATTGAACCCATGTCTCTTGCACTGGCAGGCATTACCACTGTGCCACCTGGGAAGCTCAAGTATCAGAGAACAGCCACAATCACCCAAAAAAGTATTGTATTAGTAATTTAATGTCACAGTATTAAAACACTCCTCCGTTTCCCAAGTACCTATCTGGCAGGTTGGATTTCTCTTATATGCTTTATTAAAGTTAAATATTGCAGTGGAAGGAACTCAGAAGCAGATAAGAGAATTCAAGTGTTTTTAAACCAGGTATTGAAGACACTTGCACATTTGTAAAACAAAACCCCACTTGTCTTTGTCTTCCAGAAATTGATAAGCCAGTCCTAAAATCCCTATGGAGATACAAGGAACTCAGAAGTTAATCTTGAAAAAGGATTAAGTTAGAGGGTTCACACTTCCCTATTTTGAAACTTACCATAAAAAAACAGTAATCAAAATAGTATGATACTGGTACAAGGACCAACAAACAGATCAAAGGAATAATCCAGAAAAAGAAACCATATGTGTATGATCACTTGGGGTTTTTCTTTTTTGTAATTTATTATTTGATGTGAAATCAGTTTCTATTACTACCTTCTGCCTCTTTTTTCAGAGGGAAGAGGGATAAAGGGGAGGGGCTTTCTTCTCCATTGCAAACAGTACTTCCATTTTGAGATGGATCACTTGGTTTTGACAAGGACGTCGATACAATCCAATAAAGAACAGTCTTTTAACAAAGGTGGTGGGACAACTTGGTATCTACATACAAAAGAATCAAGTTTTACTCCTATCTCCCACCACAAAATTTAGCTCTGAATAGATAATAGACCCAAATATAAGAGATAAAAAATATGACAACAAAAGTACAAGTGACAAAATAAAAATATAAATAAAATTGACTTTGTCAAAATTGAGAACTTTTTGCTTCAAAGGAAGGCCAACTTCAAGTAAGTGAAAAGAACCCACAGAATGGAAGAAATTATTTGCAAATTGTATATGACTCTTCACAAACTCATAAGGATGGCTAGTACAAGAAATACGGATGAGCTAGTTAATTAGTGTTCAGTCACTAGAAGTGTCCAACTCTTTGCAAACCCACAGACTGCAGCATGCCAGGCTTTCCTGTCCTCCACTATCTTCCGGAGGTTGCTCAAATTCATGTCCATGGGGCATAGTCAATGAAACAGATGTTTTTCTGGAATTTCCTTGCTTTTTTCTATGATCCAATGGATGTTGGCAATGGCTCCTCTACCTTTTCCAAACCCACCTTGAATATCTGGAAGTAATGCTGAAGCCTAGCTTGAAGGATTTTGAGCATTACCTTGCTAGCATGTGAAATGAGCACAAGTGTAGGGCAGTTTGAACATTCTTTGGATTGCCCTTCTTTGGGACTGGAATGAAATTTGACCTTTTACAGTCCTATGGCCACTGCTGAGTTTTCCAAATTTGCTGGCACTTTAACAGCACCATCTTTTAGGATTTGAAATAACTCAGCTGGAATTCCATCACCTCCACTAGCTTTGTTCGTAGTGATGCTTCCTAAGGCCCACTTGACTTCACATTCCAGGATGTCTGGCTCTGGGCGAGTGACCACACCATCATAAGTTATCCAGGTCATCAAGGCCTTTTTTGTATAGTTCTTCTGTGTATTCTTGCCACCTCTTCTTAATCTTTTCTGCCTCTGTTAGGTCCTTGATGTTTCTGATCTTTATTTTTGCATCAAATGTTCCCTTGGTATCTCCAATTTTCTTGAAGAGATCTCTAGTCTTTCCCATTCTATTGTTTTCCTCTATTTCTTTGCATTAAGAAGACTTTCTTATCTCACACTGCTATTCTCTGAAACTCTGCATTTAGTTAATTATTAGAGAAGTGCAGATCAACTTTACAATGAGGCATCACCCACACCCATCAGATTGGACATCAAATCTACAAATAACAAACGATGGTGTGGAGAAAAGGGAAGCTTCCTACATTGTTGGTAGGAATGGAGGTTCCTTAAAAAACTAGAAATAGGGCTGCCGTATGATCCTGCAATCACACTCCTGGGCATATACCCCCAAAGACAAAAACTCTAATTCAAAAAGATACATGTACCCCAACGTCCATAGCAGCACTATTTACAGTAGCGAAAACATGGAAGAATTCTAAACGTCCATTAATAGATGAATAAAGAAGTTGCGATACATATATGCAGTGGAATACTGCTCAGCCATAAAAAGAATGAAATAATGGCACTTGCAGCAACATGGAGAGACTTACAGATTATCATACTAAATGAAGTTAAGCCAGACAAAGAAATACAAATACTCTAGGATATCACTTATATGTGGAATCGTAAATATGACACAAATGAAGTTATTTATGAAACAGAAACACACTCACAGACAAATTTACCATTAAAAAGGGGTAAAGTGGTGTGGGGAAGGGATAAATCATGAGTTTTGGATTAGCAGATACAAACTATTACATATTAAATATAAAATACACAAGTTCCTACTATATAGCACGCCTGGGGAAGGAAATGGCAAACCCCTCCAGTATTCTTGCCTTGAAAATCCCATGGACAGAGGAGCCTGGTGGCCTATGGTCCATGGGGTCAGAGTCGGACACAACTGAGCGCACACACACATGCTATGTAGCATGGGGACCTATGTTCAATATCCTGTAGTAAAACATAATGGAAAAGAATATGAATATATAGGTAAGTATAAGTCAATGTTCACTGTACACCAGAAACACAACATTGTAAGTCAACTATGAAAAGTGAAAGAAGTGAAGTCGCTCAGTTGTGTCTGACTCTGTGTGACCTCATAGACTGTAGCCCTTCAGGCTCCTCTGTCCATGCGAGTCTCCAGGCAAGAATACTGGAGTGGGCTGGCATTCCCTTCTCCAGGGGATCTTCCCGACACAGGGATTGAATCCAGGTCTCTTGCATTGCAAGCCGCCAGGGAAGCCCTGTGAGTCAACTATACGGCAATAAAAAAATTTTAAAAATTAAAAGATAATGAAAATATAAAAATTAAATAAAAAGATAGATGATTAGAAGTGTTGGTGAGGATGTGGAGAAACTGAAACCAATTTCAATTGTTAGCTGGCATGTAAACTGGTTGAAAAGCAGTTTGATAATTCTTCAAAATGTTAAACATACAATTACCATATGACCCAGCAATTACAATTATACTCCTAGAGGTATACCCAAAAGAAGAGAAATCATGTCTACACAAAAATTACACATACAAAAAATATTTAACAGGAATGCTCGTAACAGCATTATCTGTATTAGCCCAAATGTAGAAACAGCCCACATGCCCATCAGTTAACGAACGTATAAATAGAATGTGGTATATTCAAATAATGGATTATTATTTGGCAACCAAAAGGAATGAATTACTGATACCTGCTTCAACACGGATGAACCTTAGAAATATTTATGTTAAATGAAAAATGCTAGGCACGCAAGGCCATGTATACATGACTCCATTTATATGAAATGTCCAGAATAGGTAAATTTGTAGAATCAGAAAGATTAGTGATGCCAGGGGGTGAGGTGAGGAGAAGTTGGGAGGGGACTGCTGCTGAGTACGGAGTATCTTTTGGAGGGATGAAGGGAGGCACGGATTGCCGTAACTCGCAGGGACATCACATTAACATTTGATATAACAAAAAAAGCAGATTCACAGATATACAGAACTGATGTTTAGATGAGGCAATATAGGAGCATGAGATTAAGAGGTACAAACTATTATGTGCAAAATAAGCTCAATACACTGTACAACAGGAGGAATATATAGGCAATATTTTATAGCAACCGTAAACAGAGAATAGCCTTTAAAATTGTGAACCACTCTACTGTACACCTGTAACTTATATAAATATGATACATCAACTATACTTAAAAAAAAAAATCTAGGGGCTTCCCTGGTAGTATAGAGGATAAGAATCAACCTGGCCAACGCAGGGGACATAGGTTCAATTCCTAGCCAGGGAAGACTCCACATGCCATGGAGCAACTAAGTCCCAAGTCACAACTACTGAAGATCAAACATCTAGAGTCTGTGGTCCACAACAAGAGAAGCCCCTGCTCACTGCAACTAGAGAAAATACGCACGCAAAGCGACAAAGACCCTGCACAGCCAAGAAAAGAAAAAGTCTACAAATATTCTATTAAGCACTGGAAAGTCAAAATTGAAAATGCAAGCTCTGAATATTTCTTGCACAGAACAATGAATGGCACTGAAAGAAAAGTTAACTTCAAGCTTCACACAAGGTGGTCACCACAGGACTATCCTCACCCACAAGTACACAACTTTGCAATGTTATGAAGCACGTGAACATACAATTTCATATACTAATACATTTATACGTGGCAAACACTGTCTAACTTTACAATTCCTCAATGCAATGTGTTAGAAAAGGATAGGGTAATTTAAAAATATACAGTAAATCAGCATACAATTGGATGATATTCTATTGGGAACAAATTTAATGATATCTTTCCCTATGAAGTAGCCAAATCAAAGGATGCATGTTCCTTACTACTTAAAACATTTTTATAAGGAGGGTAATAATTTGAGTTACTTTTACTGAAATGCCTTTTACCACACCACAGAATTTTTTCATGTTCTCTCTTAAGATCTTTCATACTCCTTTGATCCCATCCTGTTTGTTAACCTCCGAGAGTAATATATGACAATCTTTTGATTGTTGTGGTCTAATGGTAAACTCAATTATCAAACCTCTCTGTAGAACATTCCTGTGAAAAATGTGCCAGATTTTATTTGAAGATAGTTGTTAACCTGACACTATAACTTTAGCCAGATTAAGTATAGTTACCTCCTATCACAGGACTACTCATTCAGTTACCTCCTATCATGGGACTACTCATTTGTATTAGAACAATGGACGTCAGGGAGCTGGCACATTTGGCTACCACCAAAACAATTCATACAAAGCACTCCCTGCAAGCCAGCCTGTGCTACAGGTGACGTGTCCTTAAAAGCTTAACACTGTAAATAACAGGAAAAGTCCTTCAGGAAAAAAAAAAGTTGTGTAAATGATCTGAGAATTCTGTTTTTCTCACCAGTAAGTTTTTTCAGTGTTTTAAAAAAATACAAAATTTGAACACCGAGTAGTAAAACAGTCATTGCACTTAGTAATTTCATCTGAAGGCAAACTTTTAAAATAAACTCAAAATGACAAATATTTTACGAGTCAAACTGGCATACGATATTTAGTCAAGAGAACATTCTAAGAAAGATACAGTTTCTGGCTTAGACTCTTTTACCCCCAGTCAATATGACACTACAGTTTAGCATCACAGTAACACAACCTAGGAACACAGGTACTCAGATTTCTCTACCCTAGCATCATTGGCAAGCAGACATGTCAGTGAACTCACAAGTGTGAGTAATTCTCTGCCGAGTGGCTAGGATGTGGAATCAGGGAGCTATCTCCGTTTCTGATGCTGGCAAAACAAAAGAGCCCACAAACTACAAGAAGTCCTGGTTCCTAACAAAGGTAAACAACTGTAAAATCAAATGCAAAGACTGGCAGTCACTGAACCTGTGCAAAACACATTTCACTTGAATCATCACCACGTATGAAAATAAACATGGAGACAATGGAGCAGGGTTTAGCAGTAGGAAGGCAAGGAAAACAGGGACTGGACCTACTCTGGGTGCCCCTGGAGGCTAATCCAGCGCAACATTTCAGGAAGAGTGGTTTAACATAAATGTGAAGTGAAAGCAAATGGGTGATGTGTCACCTCTGGGTCTTCAAGAGGATGTGATTAGAAGGCAGGTAGGACACAATTGGTTTCAACGGGACCTAAAGAACTTCTTTAACACACACTGATAAAATGCTAGACTAGATTACTGGCGACTGGAATCACCATCTCAAGAATTTCAAGGGGTAAATAAGCCAGGACGTTTGGGACATTCTCTTCAGTTGAAAGCAGGCAGCCCAGGTAATTCATGTCACCTGTAACTTGATTATTCAGACACTGGTACCTTTAACTAGTGGGCACCCTGAGGAAATATAACTCATTCAAGAGACAGGATGTGTCCGAGTCCCACTCTTCACAATGCAGAGGAAAAGAAAGAGAACAGAGAAGCAAGTACTCTGAGATACAGACTGTTGATAAAGGTGGGATGCGGTGGTTCCATATGGGCATTCAGGGCTGTTAGAGACTTGAAGAGCCTCCATCTGACGCCCGGTGACTTGACGGCTGCGGTTGTTAAGACTGTCACCTCTCCTTCCCCCCCACAGGATTACCGCATCTCACAGGAGTTACCCCCAGGGCTCCTGGCGCCCCTTATCTGTACACAAGAGTCTCTCAGCCTCTCATTTTGATATCCGCCCCCCCCAAGCACTTTGACAAAGAGAGATGATAAAAGGATGAGTAAGCACGCTGCAGCTGATCTTGGTCAAAGAGCACAGACCCTGGCACCGACCGTGGAAAATGGGGGTGAAGAAGCAGAAGGGAAAGCGAAGTCGGGGAGTTCGGCCAATGAGCAGGCAGTTACCAGCTTTTCCCAGGGCAATTTGTATCACCTCCTTCTGCAGTCACCACAGACTCCGAATCCCTGCCCTCGCCACCCCTACCCCATTGTGGTCAAGTGCGCCCTTTTCCTTGGACAGCTGCTTCTTAAAAACAACACAGAAAGATAAAAGTAATTTTTCCAGACTTCCGGTTCTCAAAGACAATAAAAACCTCACCCTGAAGCATGGTTAAGTTCAACGGTTCTGTTTTCTCCCTCGTTTTCCGGCATTCTGTCCACCACCTCCCACCCCAGACCACCTCTGCTCGGGGTGGAAAAAGCGACAGCCACTCTCAGTTTCAAATATATGTCAACCTTTGGCAGGGGGGTGGGGAGGGATACTTTTGAATTACTTCGACATTCTAGTTACAAGTATCTGACCTTATTTTTTCCCCCCAAAGGAAAAAACAGGACACCAAGAGGGCAGAAATTTCCGTTTCTCTGCCCTCCTACTTCGGTCGCTGGCAGGATCTCGGGGGGCTTCCGAAGCGGGAGATTGGGGGGGGGGGGGCTCTTTTGAGTTTCTTCCTAGGAAACTGGCCCTCAGCAGCCAAACGTCCTTTGAGCTCCCGGGTGTGCTTTAAAATGTTGAAACTTCACAAGACAGAAAAATTACGGCTAAGGTGCGACGTCCTTTGTTGAAGCCCCACGGGTTTTAATTTGGGGTGGAAAAGGCCACCAGCAACAATCACGGACTGCTCGCCGCGGGGAGGGGGGACAGGTGCGACTCCGGGGCTGTGGAGGGCCCTGCGGCGGGCGGCGCGGCGGCCAACCCGCACCGCCGGCCCGGCCCGACCCGACCCGAGCGCCCGTCCGCCCGCGGCCTCCCACACGCGTCCGTCTCGCTGCCCCGCGGGCCCGGCCGCGCCGCCGGCCTCCGCTCCAAGATGGAGGTGGCGGCGGCGGGCGGCCGGTTACGAAACGCGCGGCCGCCACATGGCCGCGCCGGCCCCAAACTTGGCCGGGCCCCGGGCGAGGCCCGGGGCCCGGGGTGCGAGGAGGCCGCGCGGCGCCCGCCACTCACCCACAGACCGGTAGCCCAGGATCGCGATCTTCCGGGACTTGGACTGCGGCATCTTGGCGGCCTCCTCAGCCCCGGGTCAACCACATCAACCGCGGCGGCGGCGGCGGCTCCTGCGCTGCGATCGGCGGCGGCCGCGCCGGGGCACAGCGGCATCCAGGGGCGGGGCGGGGCGGGCGGGCGCGGCTGCCTCAGCTCCTCGCTCGCGCGCCCAACCGCCCGGAACCGCCGCGCGGCCCCGCCCCCAAACACGCCCACGTGACCGCGCGACGCCGCAGGCGGCTCGCGTCAGCACCGCCCTCCCGCGGCCACCGCCCCCTGCCCCAAACGCACGGGGTGTGCGTCGGGAGGCGTTTTACTTTAAAGGGAAAAAGAGGGGACGCCGAGATGCCCCTGGAAAAGTCACGACTGAAACTCGCTGCGTCATGACCCGCCCACCGTCTTCCGCCGCTTTTTAATGACGCCAGCTCTCCCCGAGCGCTGATTGGACAGTTCCCATCCGCCCGCGCGCTGACGCGACGGAAACTCCTTCTCCCATTGGGGGGGCGGGCGGTGAAGAGGCGGGCCCGGAGGCGGGGGCTGCTTGGCCCGGGAGCTAAAAATAAACTCCGACTGGGAGCTCGCGGCTGGGCGCGGGTGAAGTTTGAAGGCTTCGAACTTCGGAAGGGCTGGAGGCAGGTGGGAGGGGCGGAGAGAAGCTACCTCCCCAGGGATTGGTTAGATCGCGGGAAGGGGGCGTGGCGACGCGTGGGAGGCGCGGTGATTGGTGGGTCGCTGAACCCTTAAAAGGCACGAGGCGCGTAGCTGGTGCCTTGCTGGGCTGTTGGTTGCCCGGTACATTCCTCGTGTGTGTTTATTTGTTTTTGTTTTAAAACTGCTGCATTGGCTTTCGTGAGTCTAGGTGGAGGATGTAGGTGATGACGAAGCATCAGCCATGGGTGAAGGACCATGGGAAGAATGGAGTATGCGTTCATTGAAAATGTGAACGCGTTTCATGAAAAAAGCTTTCTCCTCAGTTCTCATGCATCTCCTCAGTTCTGGTCTTAACCCTGGCGTTTGCGGAGCCCGCACACCTCACGGGAAAGGAACAGCGCCGGGTCGACGCAGCTTTTAACTGTCAACGCCTGCGTGGCTAATTGAAAGTAAGGCAGACTTAAAACACCCGCCGTTGTTGGCTGAGAACTCACCAGAACTGTCCTTCCAGTGAGCCGGCGCTCTGGCGTGGGCTGACCTCTCCGCTGAAGAAGGGACGCTGCTGTACTTCCCTCCAGAGGTGCCCTGACAACCCCGTTTTCAGTGGTGCTGGTGAAGGGTGTCTGGGGGTAGCACCAGTCTTGGAGCTGCAGGGAGGGACACCAGCTCAGGAGGCCTGGATCATGCGACAAGAAGATGAAAACCGGGCCCAAGAAAACAGGATGCGATTAGAGCCTTCTATCATGCTAGGTGTACTTGTCCATGGAGGTTGCTGAAGAAGCAGATACCTGCTACTCGTACCACAGCCCCTCTGTCATCCTCGGGCTGTTTGGCAGTGTTGACCTGCCTGGTTAAGGGGGACCACCGACCTCTGGTCCTGGCCTCGCCCAGTGAGCACCGAGGAGAAGCCCCCAGGAAACTGAGCGGCAAGGGCAGGATTCCTGGGTTAGGAAGATTTGGAGGTGACAGTCCCTAAACTGTCGCGGTGTTGGGTTTAAAACACTGACGTTGGGGCAGAATCCTTCCACTGTCCCTCTAAGTACTCACTGGAGAGGGCGAGTGCACCTTCAGGTCCTGAGGGGGTAGGGTCTTACAGTTGAAGCCCCAGGCCACCAGCTGGACAGGAGAAAACCTTTCAAGTTGTCTTTTATGTTAATTGATTTTTGCATTCTGCCCTGTAATTAGTTGAAATATTTAAACAATTCAGGCCTTAAAATGGACTCGCCAGGAAAATGTATAATTTTTGTCCTGTGAATTGAATGCCTCTCCTGCAGTATTTTTTCCAGGTGGCATAGTGGTAAAGAATCTGCTTGTGGAAGCAAGAGCTACCGGGTTCTGTCCCTGGGTCAGGAAGTTCCCTGGAGTAGGAGATGTCAACCTGCTCCAGTATTTTTGCCTGGGAAATTCCGTGAACAGAAGAGCCTGACAGGCTACGGTCCACGAAGTCATAGATTGTGGTGTGACTAAGCCAGTACCCACTACATTATTTTGAACTAATGGTACCAGACTCCCCGGCAGGTTGTGAAATCAGCTTAGTGTTTTTTTTGTTTTTTTTTTTTAATAGAAGAACAGAATAGAAAATAGTTCCTTACATAGTAAAGGTGAGTACTGTTTCATGACACTTTTGTTGTGTGTGTGCATATATTTATATATGCTATGTATATATGTAATGTGTACTGCATTCCATTGTAATATGTATTTCTTTCTATGTGTTGCCCCCAAAAGTTTGAAAGCACCGCCCTAGCCTGAGAAGTCCAGACTTAGGAGTCCAGACCAAGAAGTGCAGTTGTAAATGACAAATTCATTCACGAAATATTCCAGTTGTGTTAAAGCCCTTTAAGACCAGATCCCGGAGTTCTGAAGATTCCTTTATTCCAGAATGGGGAGAATTTCCTTGGTTTAAGAAATGACTCAGATGACCTGAAATATTTGGGACTGATGTATGAATTCACTTGGAAATACTTGACGGCTGCCAGACCATATAAGAGACCAGATGGGAAATGCAGGCAGGGCCTTAATGGGGCTCCTGCTGCAGCAGGAAGGAGAGAGAGAAAGCAACAAGTGCCCTTGCTTGTGGGGGAGGGGTGGCTTGGTGGTCTGCCCATCCCCGTGGTGATGATGGGTGCAGGGATCACCTTTTTTTCCTCCTGACACTCAGAAGCAACCACTGGGTTTTGGCCTCTCTCTTACTGTTGATAATTCTCCCCTACAGTGCACAGGTGCAGCTATCTTTCAGTTCAGTCGCTTAGTCAGGTCCGATTCTTTGCCACCCCATGGACTGCAGCACACCAGACCTCCCTGTCCATCACCAACTCCCGGAATTTACTCAAACTCACATCCAATGAGTTGGTGATGCCATCCAAACCATCTCATCCTCTGTGGTCCCCTTCTCCTGCCTCCAGTCTTTCCCAGCGTCAGGGTCTTTTCCAATGAGTTGGTTCTTCGAATCAGGTAGCCAGAGTATTGGAGCTTCAGATTCAGCATCAGTCCTTCCAGTGAATATTCAGGACTGATTTCCTTTGGGATGGACTGGTTTGATCTCCTTGCAGTCCAAGGGACTCTCAAGAGTCTTCTCCGACACCACAGTTCAAAAGCACCAATTCTTCGGTGCTCAGCTTTCTTTACAGTCCAACTCTCACATCCATGTGTGACTACTGGAAAAACCATAGCTTTGACTAGACGGACCATTGTTGGCAAAGTAATGTCTCTGCTTTTTAATATGCTGTCCGCTTTTTAATATGCAACTATCTTTAGTCCCCTGTAGTTTCTTTGTGTTCTGTTGCCGAAGGAGTGGGGAGAGGAGATGAGGAGACATCTGTCCAGGTGCAGGCATTGCAGGAGAGGGTCCAGGGTCCCAGCCTATCTCAGAACAAGTCCCCCACAAAGATATGTCAAAGTCCTAACCCTCTCAAAATGTAATCTTATTTGGATACAGCTGTTGATGATATAATTAGTTAAGATGAGGTCAAACTGGAGTGGGCTTCCATGATGGCTCGGTGGTAAAGTATCCACCTGCAGCTCAGGAGCCGCAGGAGACACAGGTTTGATCCCTGGGTGGGGAAGATCCCCTGGAGCAGGAAATGGCAACCCACTCCACTATTGTTGCCTGGAGAATCCCATGGACAGAGGAGCCTGGCAGGCCACAGTCCATGGGATGGCAAAGAGTCAGACGCCACTGCAGCAACTTAGCAGCAGCAGACTGGAGGAGGGTGGGCCCTAATCCAATCCAATCCTTTCCTCAGAGAGAAGATGAGACGAGCACACAGACACACCCACCCACCGATGTGACGATGGAGGCAGGCTGGAGTGATGCCCCTCCCTGGAGACTTCAGAGGGCTCGAGCCCTGCTTCCCTCTGAAGTTGGGGGGCGTTTATACTTCTGGACATCAGAACTGTGAGAAAATAAGCCTCAGTTTACAGTACTTTGTTAACAGCAGCCCTGAAAAAAGAAACCATCACCAGTCCTCAAGTTCTCAGCAGACTTTCTTTTAAAGTTTGACTCTAGTTTCTGCCGCGCTGTGGATGAAACTGACCTCCTTCCCAACACCCCAAGCCAGCGTGCACCTTCTGGGAGTGTTTCCCTAGGCGGGGTGCTAGCTGTCCTGCAGAGCAAGTCCTGAGGGTCCCTGTGTGGTCATCGGGCACGATGACAGAAGGGGAACACCATGCTCCTAAGAGCTGGCACAGCAGTACCCGGGCAAGCTCCGGGAGAGCAGGAGGCCAGGTCCTTGCAATAAAATGTGATGGCTTGGCCAGCAAGGCTTTGATTATGACTACTTATGCTCTTCACGTGTACCTTAGATGTGGAATTTAGTCACAGTGCTTATAAGCCACTGAACGTTATAATTATGGTTTGAGGGACCATTCACCACTGGTTCCTCCTCCTGTGTGAAGTGTTCTCAGTGTTGGGCTTTATCCAGCATTTTGGGACCTGGAGAGTTTCTAACATTATTGTGCAGGGAGAAAAAAAAAAACTTCTTATAGGGTTTTTTTTTTTTAACGTTTTTATTTATAAATAAAATAATTGAGCGTGGAAGAACTGATGCTTTCAGATTGTGCTGGAGAAGACTCTTGAGAGACCCTTGAACTGCAAGGAGATCCAACCAGTTAATCCTAAAGGAGCTCAACCCTGAATATTCATTGGAAGGACTGATGCTGAAGCTCCGATACTTTGGCCGCCTGATACAAACAGCTGACTCATTAGAAAAGACCCTGATGCTGGGCAAGATTGAGGGCAGGAGAAGGGGGTGACAGAGGATGAGATGGTTAGATAGCATCATTGACTCATTGAACATGAATCTGAGCAAACTCCAGGAGATAGTGAAGGACAGGGGAGCCTGGTGTGCTGCAATCCATGGGGACATGACTTAGTGACTGAACAAAAAAACCTATGTAATATATGAATTGACCATGGCATATTCATGGCAACGTGTTGTGACTGGGATGAGAGGTGTCCTAGTGGTGTTTCCACAATGGGGAGGGGCCATCCGTGTTGCCCTCACTGTTCAGTGTATAGAATATTGTAATGGATTCCTTTTCACATGTCTAGTTCTGAGGAACTACAGAACGTATTACCTCAGTTCTGCTAAACTGAATCTCACAGAGTGGTCATGGGCCTTAAAAGTTTTCCATTCTCTTACACTGTTGGTGGGAATGCAAACTAGTACAGCCACTATGGAGAACAGTGTGGAGATTCCTTAAAAAACTGGAAATAGAACTGCCATATGACCCAGAAATCCCACTGTTGGGCATACACACCGAGGAAACCAGAATTGAAAGAGACATGTGTACCCCAATGTTCATCGCAGCACTGTTTGTAATAGCCAGGACATGGAAGCAACCTAGATGTCCATCGGCAGACGAATGGATAAGAAAGTTGTGGTACATACACACAATGGAATATTACTCAGCCATTAAAAAGAATACATTTGAATTAGTTCTAATCAGGTTGATGAAACTGGAGCCTATTATACGTAGTGAAGTAAGTCAGAAAGAAAAACACCAGTACAGTATACTAACACATATATATGGAGTTTAGAAAGATGGTAATGATAACCCTATATGTGAGACAGCAAAAGAGACACAGATATATAGAACAGTCTTTTGGACTCTGTGGGAGAAGTCGAGGGTGGGATGATCTGAGAGAATAGCATTGAAACATGTATATTATTGTATATGAAACAGATCGCCAGTCCAGGTTTGATGCATGAGACAGGGTGTTTAGGGCTGGTGCACTGGGATGACCCAGAGGGGAGGGATGGGATGGGGAGGGATGTGGGAGAGGGGTTCAGGATGGGGACGACATGTACACCTGTGGCTGATTCATGTCAATGTATGGCAAAAACCACTACAACATTGTAAAGTAATTAGCCTCCAACTAAAATAAATAAATTTTAAAAAATTTTAAAAAAAGTTTTCCACTCAAAAAGCCCATGAATTATTGATGAGAATAAAAATGCAATGTAAGTATACACTAAGAAAAATAACAGGCTGCACTTCTTCCTTGTGTGGGCTCTTTGCCAACAATGTTAAAGGTAAACATGGTAACCTAATCTTACCAAATCTTACTAACCTAATATCTTACCAAAAAATGATCATTATTCCAAAAAGGTAAAAATTGACAAGGGGCTTCCCTGGTGATGCAGTGGTAAAGAATCCGCCTGTCAATGCAAGAGACCTGGGTTCGATCCCTGAGTTGGGAACTTCCCTTGGAGAAGAAATGGAAACCCACTTCAGTATTCCTGCCCGGGAAATCCCATGGACAGAGTTGCCTGGTGGGCTATAATCCATGGGGTTGCAAAGGGTTAGATACGACTTAGCAACTAAATTCGTGCAAAAATTGACAAGAGCATTAGAAATATGAATTCATATCCATTATCATTAATGATGACTTAGCATAATTGCACCTTGATATTAGCTAATAATGTAGTAAATATCCCTTAACAAATAGTGAGATGTTAAAAAAACTGAGCATCCAAAACACTAAGATTTTACAAATTTTTCTGCAACTTTTTTTCCCCTTTGGAAAATTTCAAGCATGTACAAAAGTAGAGAGATTAGTGCAATGAACCCCAGGCCACCCATCCCCTGCTTCATTCAGTATTTACTGAGTCATGACACTCCTATTTCCTGTCAACTATTTTCCCACACATGTGGATTATTTTGAAGTCAGTCCTCCGTGTCATACCATTTCAAATTCATTTAAGTATTTTCTCTGAAAGATGACTTTGTGTGTGTATGTGTGTGTGTGTGTGTGTGTGTGTGTGATCTTAATTCCTCCACCGGGGACTGAATCCAGGCCCACAGTGAAAGTGCAGAGTTCAAACCACTGGACCACCAAGAAAGTCCCTGAAAGATGACTCTTAAAAAAAAAAATGCCATTTTCACCCTGAAAAACAAAGAAGCCCATTAAGAAATCCTTAGTACCACCAAACAGCCAGACTATTCCAAAGTCTCTTAATACATCATTTTCTTTTACAGTTTGTTTAAATCAGAATCTAAATAAAGTTCATATGATGCAATTGGTTACTATATCTTGTCTTTTTTTTTTTTTAAAGTAAACTTTATCTTTTAGATGAACAGGGTAATTGGGAAGATAATGTAGAGGATTCCCACATATTCTAGGCTCAGTCTCCTCCCTCTCCCCCATTATCAATAGCTCACATTAGTGTGGTACTATTTGTTACAATGATCAATACAGGTTAGTTAACTCTTCCTGACTAAATTTCATACATTATTCAGATTTCCCAGTTGTCCCCTAATGCACTTTTTCCAGGACACCCTGTTACAATGAATTGTCATGCTTCCTTAGGCTCCCCTTGGACATGGCCATTTCTCAGACTTTTCTTGTTTTTGATGACCTTGAAAGTATGAGGCATGCTTTCAGGCATGATTTTGTAGCTTGTTCCTCAGTTGGGATTCGTTTGATGTTTATCTCAGACATGAACGGGGCTGTGCAGGTTTTGGGAGGAGGACCGCAGAGGTGACATGCCATTTTCATCTCATCAAGGGTGGATCGTACCCATGTGACCTGCCACTGTGGATGCTGTCCTGGATTGCCTGTCCGAGGTGGCAACTGTTGGCTTCCACACAGATGAGATCCTCTTTCTCCCCTTCCATGCTGCGCTCTTTGGAAGGGGGTCACTGTATGCAGCCTTCAGGGACTGGTGAGTCAAGTTATGCTTTCCCTTAGTTGCCTCCTGCCTGAAGAATTTCTTTTAGCATTTCTTGTAGTCTCCTGGCAACAAATTCAGCATTTATTTATCTGAAGGTTGTCTTTGTTTCTTTTAACTTTTTTTAAATGGATTTTTTCCCTATTTTTAATTAAATAGTTTTTTTGGCTGCCGGGTCTCCACTGCTTTTCAAGAGCTTTCTCTGTTTGCGGCGAGTGGGGGCTACTTTTCTCGTTGCTGTGGTTCTCTTGTTGCAGAGCGCAGGCTCTCGGCATGCAGGCATCGGTAACCGCAGCACCCAGGCTCAGTAGTAGCCACTTGCAGGTTTAGTTGCTCCACAGCCAGTGGTACCTCTCCAGACCAGGGATCAAACCCATGTCTCCTGCATTGGCAGGCAGATTCTTACCCACTGTACCACCAGGAAAGTCTCTCTTTAACTTTTTATTTTGAAATAATTATTGATTAACAGCTTCCTTAACTTATATGCAGAGGACATCATGAGAAATGCTGGGCTGGATGAAGCACAAGCTAGAATCAAGATTGCCAGGAGAAATATCAATAACCTCAGATATGCAGATGACACCACCCTGAAAGTGAAGAGGAACTAAAAAGCCTCTTGACGAAAGTGAAAGAGGAGAGTGGAAAAGTTGGCTTAAAACTCAATATTCAGAAAACTAAGATCATGGCATCCGGTCCCATCACTTCATGGCAAATAGATGGGGAAATGATGGAAATACTGAGATGCTTCTTTTGGGGGGCTCCAAAATCGCTGCAGATGGTGACTGCAACCATGAAATAAAAAGACGCTTGCTCCTTGGAAGAAAAGCTATGACCAGCTTTGACCTCTATGACCTAGACAGCATATTAAAAAGCAGAGACATTACCAACAAAGGTCCATCTAGTCAAAGCTGTGGTTTTTCCAGTGGTCATGTATGGATGTGAGAGTTGGACTATAATGAAAGCTGAGTATGGAAGAATTGATGCTTTTGAACTGTGGTGTTGGAGAAGACTCTTGAGAGTCCCTTGGACTGCAAGGAGATCTAACCAGTCCATCCTAAAGGAAATCAGTCCTGAATATTCATTGGAGGGACTGATGCTGAAGCTGAAACTCCAGTATTTTGGCCACCTGCTGCAAAGAATCGACTCATTGGAAAAGACCCTGATGCTGGGAAAGATTGAGGGCAGGAGGAGAAGGGGACCATAGGGAAGGAGACGGTTGGATGGTATCACCGACTTGATGGACATGAGTTTGAGTAGGCTGCGGGAGTTGGTGATGGACAGGGAGGCATGGCGTGCTGCAGTCCATGGGGTCAGAATGAGTCGGACACAGCTGAGCGACAGAACTGAACCGGAAAAAATAGTACAGAGAGGTCCTGTGTAACACTCTCATGATGGAAAATCCTACATAAATGTAGCATGATTTCAAAACCAGGAAATTGAAATTGTATGATCCACAGAACTCAGAGTACACCAATTTTACATCCACGTGTGTGTGTGTGGTTCTGTTCAATTTTAGTACATTTGTGGATTTGTGTTACCAAAACCACAATCAAAATACAGAGCTGTCCCATCATTACAAAGATCTCCCTCATATTATTTTATCCCTCTACATTTTTGAAAGGTTTTTTTTTTTTTTTTGCTGGATATACAATTTTAGGTAGACAGTGGTATGTGTGTGTATGTGTCTCTGTGTGTGTTTTACTATTTAAAGATGTTCCATTTTCTGCTAGCCTCTATTTTTTCTGTTGAGAAATCAGCTATCATCTTGTTAATTCCTTTATGTCCTATGTTCCTTGCTACCCATCTCCTTTTTAGATTTTGTCTTTATTTTTGGTGTTTAGAGTTTTACTGTGATATGTTTGTGTGTAATTTTCTCTGCTTTAATGCTGTTTAAGGTTTACTCAGCTTCTTAGATTTGTGAGTTACTGTTTCTGATCCAATTTGGAAAACTTCCCAGCCAACGTTTCTTCAAGTATTTTTTTGCCCTATACTCTCTCTTACTCTGGGACTCCAGTTTCACACATATTAAGCAATTTGATAGTTTTCTACCAGTCACTAAGCCTCTGTTTGTTCTTTCCTCTATTTTTTTTTTCTGATTTCTAATTTAATAATTTAAAAAATTTGGGGTAACATATTCTTCAGTTCTAGGATTTCCATTTGATCCTCTTATAATTTTCACCTCTGTCCTGAAGTTCTCCTATCTCTCCCCAACATATACCTGTTTTCTGTAGGTTCTTTAACATACTTATCACAGTTATTTTTAAATCTTTGCTAATTGTAATGTCTGAATCACTCATCAGTTCAGTCCAGTCGCTCAGTCGTGTCCAACTCTTTGCCACCTCATGGACTGCGGCACGCCAGGCCTCCCTGTCCATCACCAACTCCCGGAGTTTGCCCAAACACATGTCCATTGAGTTGGTGATGCCTTGCAACCATCTCATCCTCTGTCGTCCCCTCCTTCTCCTGCCTTCCATCTTTCCCAGCATCAGGGTCTTTTCAAATCAGTCAGCTGTTTGCATCAGATGACCAAAGTATTGGAGTTTCAGCTTCAACATCAGTCCTTCCAATGAACAGTCAGGACTGATTTCCTTTAGGATGGACTGGTTTGATCTCCTTGCAGCCCAAGGGACTCTCAAGAGTCTTCTCCAACACCACAGTTCAAAAGCATCAATTCTTCGGTGCTCAGCTTTCTTTATAGTCCAACTCTTACATCCATACATGACCACTAGAAAAACCATAGCCTTGACTAGATGGACCTTTGTTGGTAATGTCTCTGCTTTTTAATATGCTGTCTAGGTTGGTCATAACTTTCCTTCCAAGGAGTAAGCATCTTTTAATTTCATGGCTACAGTCACTATCTGCAATGAATTTGGAGCCCAAAAAATAAAGTCTGCCACTCTTGGCACTATTTCCCCATCTATTTGCCATAGGTCTGCTTTTTTAAAAAAAAAATTATGTACTTTTGGCTGTGCTGGGTCTGCATTGCTTCGCATGGGCTTTCTCTAGTTGCGGCGAGCAGGGGCTACTCTTCACTGTGGTGTGCGGGCTTCTCATTGCGGCGGCTTCTCTTGTTGCAGAGGATAGTCCTTAGGTATCCTGGCTTTAGTAGCTGCAGCCCTGGGCTCAGCAGCTGCAGCTCCAGGGCTCTAGAGCACAGGCTCAGTAGCTGTGGCACATGGTCTTAGTTGGTCTGAGGCGTATGGAATCTTCCCAGAGAGGGATCGAACCCCTGTCCCCTGCATTGCAAGGCGGATTCTATCCACTGTGCCACCAGTGAAGTCCCGTAGGTCTGCTTTTATTGAATGACTTTTCTCTTGATCATAGGTCATTTTTGTTTGTTTGTTTCTTTTCACATCTACTGATTTATATTTTATAGTGGCCATTATGGATGAAATGAATCTTGATATACAGTAGTTTTATCCCTCTAACCTTGTTCTTCTTTTTCAATGTTGCTGTGACTAATCTAAGATCTTTGTCTTTTCATGTGCATTTCAGAATCAGTTTGTCAATTTCTACAAACACGCCTGTTGGAATTTTGGTTGGCATTGTTTTGAATCCATAATCAATTTTGGGAGGACTTACATTTTAGCAGTATTGAGTCTTCTGACCCATCAGCAAGGTGTATCACTCCCCTTGTTTGAGTCTTCATTCATTTCTCAGCAGTATTTAGTACTTTTCAGTGTATGGGCTATATATATCTTTTATCAGATTTATTCTAAGTATTTCTTATTTTGATGCTATTATAAATGGGATTTGGAGTAGGAAATGGCAATCCACTCCAGTATTCTTGTCTGAAGAATCCTGTGGACAGAGGATCCTGGCGGGCTACTGTAGTCCATGGAGTTCCAAACAGTCAGACACGACTAAGCATGCACACATGTAGTACTTAATATACTACATGTCAGACTGTGGCCTAAGCATTTTATGGGCATTAACTCATTGAGCTTTTAAAACCTTCATAACATCCCTATAGGGGGCTTCCCAGGTGGCACTAGTGGTAAAGAACCTGCCTGCCAATGTAGGAGATGCAAGAGATGTGGGTTTGATCCCTGGATCAGGAGGATCCCCTGGAGGAGCACATGGAACCCACTCCAGTATTCTTGCCTGGAAAATTCCATGGACAGAGCAGCTTGGCAGGCTACAGTCCATGGGGTCGTGAAGAGGCAGATGTGACTAAGTGACTGGGCACACATAAATGGGATTTAAATTTTTCTATTTTTGATTGCCTGTTGCTTGTATACAGGAATACAGTTGATTTTTGACTACTGATTTCTTATCCTAAAACATTGCTAAACTCACTAGTTTTAGTAGATCTTTTTGTAGAAGTCCATTAGCTTTTCTGTGTTGATGATCATAGTTTTTACTGGTTGTTTTTCATTTCGGATGCTTTATATAATTTTCTTGTCTTATTGCACTATGATCCTGAATAGAAGTGGAGAGAGCAGATACCCTTGTCTTGTTCTTGACCTTGGGGAATAAGCAGTACACATTTCACCATGAAGTGTGGTGTTTATTTGCTTGAGGACAAGATACAGTTGGTTCAGACTCTCCTACCTTAGCAAGAGATGTCTGTATCTGAAATCATCTTGAAAAAAAAAACACATTGGTATGTCAGTTTTATTCCAGAAATGGCCTATCAACAAGGCAAGGACTTCTGTTTTGAGTAAATACCCCAGGGTTTGAACTCCTGCTCTGCCTCATAAAATCTGCACAGCCCCAAGCAAGCCACGCAACCTCCCTGTGCCTCCAGAGTCCAGCAATGGGCCGGGTGAGGCTCCCCAACTAACGCTTGGGGAGGCTTTGCCTGTCTTCTTGCCCTTTACTTTGCATTCCTTCTTTTCTCTTTTGGGACTGGATTAAATACTTGATTCTTTCTTCAGTGTGTATTCTCTCATGCAGTATATGAGATGGCATTGAATATAAACTTTCCTCATAGCCTTATTTTCAAATTATTCTATGATATCTACTTTTCTCTGAATTCTTTCATAATATCAGTTCATATCGTGTTACTTGTTCTTTAATGTGGTTTTTGTTAAAGATTTCATCTCCAAGGAAAGGCCAACTTTCCTTTGATTTTGATGGAGGAGAGATTAGCTACATAAGTCTTTTGAAATTAAAGCGAGTCAACCAAAACACAAACATGAAAGGAGTATCGAATGCTTCCATGAGCTGAAAAGGTTCCCATCCCAGAACTTCTAAAGCTGGGAGGGCTCTTTTGCTTGACCTTGAAGAAGGTGGCTGGGAAGAAAAGAAAACCAGCTACAGTAGTTAAGAGGAGAGGGGAACAGCCAGCTGGAGACAAACCAATGAAAACCCTTAGAGGCAGCACTTGGCTAGAGGAAGAAAGAGATCTGACTGGAGCGTGCTAGACAGAGGTCTTCCCTGAGATGGGCAGCGCCAGGCTTGGTTCAGAAGTTTCCTTTGTTAGGGGGATGGTCAGCATGACCAAGGTCAGGGTCAGAGAGGAAACTTACAAAATGGGTTGGAAGTTAAAAAATAAATAAAAAAAGTTGAAAAGGTGATGTGCCCAGATAAATGACAAGAAAGAAGCTTGAATTGATGGTGTGTGAGAAAATTTGGCTGTGAATTTCCTTCCATGAGAATTATAGTTTTTAAGATTAATGCAAGCATAAAATTAGCCAGCTGTCAAGAGTTCAAGAAAATGTGTCATTTAGTATACCATATACTAAACAGTAAAAATATTCAAGTAGGAGAATTTTGGGAATAAGCTTTGTGCCCCAGTTGAACAACAGTGTTACCTTACAGAACTTCACCTAACAGTACCTAAATCCTGAACTGAAATAGCCCATCCTGATTTGGAGTATAGCTTTGTCTCAGCATTTGCTGAAATGTAGGAACTCATTAGTAACTTGAGCTAATATTAGATCAAAGTCATTACGTTAGAACATCGAGTCTGAACAGGATAGTTTTATTTTCAACTCTCCTGAGCAGGCCAGCAGGATGCTCACTGGTTTAATTCCACAGCTGCTTTCTGGGGAAACCTTGGAAGGCTTTTCACACCCACAGGGCCCTGCTGGAGGGTTTCTTCCTTCACAGGGTGGCATGGTCTGTGACGGGATGGTTTTGGTCTGGCACTGGCTGGGTCAGGACAAGCACGTGAGCCAAGGGTGGCCTGCTCAGGGCTCTGCTCCGAAGGGTGAGCTGTACTGTTGATTGGCTCAGTGGTCCCAGCTGCTCGGGGCTTGCACGTAAGATGTGTCAAGTTGGAAGCAGGGTAGAAGCCGAAAGACACAGGGAAACAGGAGCCATAAGCCGCTGAAGACCACGCAGCAGAGAGGGGTGCCACAGGTAGAAAGGGTGCAACTTAGGGGGCAGCAGAACCCGAGTGGGAGTGTGAGAACAAACGCCAAAGCATTGCAGGCTGGAGTAGAGAGAGGTTTACTGTAGGGCCAGGCGAGGAGACGGATGGCTCGTGCCCTAAAAAGCCCAGAGCTCCCCGAAAGATTTCAGCAAAGCATTTTTTTTTAAAGCCAAGTGAGGGACTGATGTTGAAGCTGAAACTCCAATACTTTGGCCACCTGATGCGAACAGCTGACTCATTTGAAAAGACCCTGATGCTGGGAAAGATTGAAAGCGGGAGGAGAAGGGGATGACGGAGCATGAGATGGTTGGATGGCATCACCGACTCAATGGACATGGGTTTGGGTGGACTCCGGGAGTTGGTGATGGACGGGGAGGCCTGGTGTGCTGTGGTTCACGGGGTCACGAAGAGTCGGACACGACTGAGCGACTGAACTGAAGTGAACTGAGGGACTTCCCTGGCGGTCCTGCGGTTAGGATTAAAACTCCTGATGGAGGGAGCTCGGGTTGGATCCCTGGTCAGGGAACTAGATCCCACACGCTGCAAGGAAGAGCTCACAGGCTGCATTTCTTCAGGATGCAGCTACAGAAGGTCTTGCACGCTGCAACTAAGACCTGGTGCAGCCAACTAAATGATTTTAAAAAATAAATAAAAGCCGGGTGAGGAAGGAGGGTCTTAGAGTCTGGGATCAGTTCATACACAAGCTTCTGACTGGCTGATGGGGAGGTCACACAGGGTGGTGTCACAAGGGTTAACAGGATCAGTCCTTGGGCTCCAGAGAGCTGGGAGCTGGGTGCTCCTGGTCCTCAAGTAGTTAACGTCTTCATTTGGTGGGGTTTTCACACCTGTGGAACAACTGAAGCCATGAGCATCAGGTCCTGTTAGGCCGGTCCTTCAGAGAGGTGTTCCGGCAGAGGGGATGGGCCGGCCTGTCCCGGGAAGGCCCCTCAGGGTCCCGCTCAGTCAGAGGCGAGCGGCGCTGTCTCCCGGAGCCGGTGTGCGCGGTGGACGTCTCCCTCTGTCTCACTGTCAGTGGAACCTGTCACCAAGGTGATCAGCCTGCCTGGAGCTTTTCTGAGGAGCCCAGGACGAAAGGCAAGCCCTTTGCGTCTTAACTGACTGGTTCTCAGGAGCAGCTCTCATGTCCTTGAGTGAACTTGGAACAGAGTTGCCTGTTGTCAGTATTTAATCATAATACTTACAGAGGGAGAGGCTGAGGGGCCAGATCTTGAAAAATATGTCTTTTCAGTCCCTGAAAAATATCAAGGAATGTGGTCTTGAAAAATATCAGGGGGCAGGCGTACATAAATTCTGGAAAAGTGGAGGGTTTATCTTAGAAATTATGGTTAACTTGTGACTTTTCAAGTTTCAGATTGTGTAAGTAGAGTTTCATTCAGCAAATTATGATAATTGTCATTTTGTAACTTTAGCTTTGCAGTTTTGTTTTTTCACTTGTGATTTCCCTTCCCCCATTCAAGTAATTTTTGTAAATTGAGTAAATAGTGGAGGCAGTCAGGATTACTCACCATCACTGGATAGATCTGTACAACCAAAGGCTGCCAGATAAAGGGAAGAACTCTTTGAGTGATTAATGGAAACAGCACAAGCCCCTGGGGTTTCCTATATTCTTCCTTCTTAGACACATTTATGTTAAGGTTGAAGCCTGGGGTCAGAAGGGAGGTGTTTCAGCCCCAGTTGAGATATTCAGGAATAGAGTAGAAAGGGGTGGAGAGAATGATAACTTTCATTTATTTCCTTCTTCTGTCCCTGTCAATATAGATCCATTTTGAGGGAGAGTTTCATGAGAGCAAAGCAAAGAGAGCATTGATTGGAAAGAGTATATGTAAAAACCAGCTTTGAAAAACAGTTTATCAGAACAGAATTCTTTTCAACTGCTCTCAATACTCATCTCTCAGCTGTCTCATAAAATGGAAAGAAAAGAACTGTAAATAGCCAAAGCAGTATGATAGGTAAGCTGATTCTATTCAACATAGCTGAAAAAAATTTCTTAAGTCACCCAAATTTTCAGCATATATTGGATAAAATTTAAGGGCAAAACTTGATATTTCTTTAATAGTGTGCATTGTTCAAAATGGCACTTAAAACCCATTTTACCAAATTATAATAAGATATATGTATTTTAGTCATTTTTGTGTCATCTTTTAAAATGTTTAAATTTTCCTACCTCCAAAGAGCAAAAAGTAGGAGTTTATGCTCGCTGCTGGACTGATCAGTTCAGTTCAGTCGCTCAGTTGTGTCCAACTCTTTGCGACCCCACGGACTGCAGCACGCCAGGCCTCTCTGTCCATCACCAACTCCCGGAGCTTGCTCAAACTCATGTCCATCAGGTCGGTGATGCCATCCAACTATCTCATCTTCTGTCGTCCCCTTCTCCTCCTGTCTTCAATCTTTCCCAGCATCAGGGTCTCTTCCAATGAGTCGGTTCTTTGCATCAGGTGGCCAAAGTATTGGAGTTTCAGCTTCAGCATCAGTCCTTCCAATGAATATTCAGAACTGATCTCCTTTGGGATGGACTGGTTGGATCTCCTTGCTGTCCAAGGGACTCTCAAGAGTCTTCTCCAACACCACAGTTCAAAAGCATCAATTCTTTGGCGCTCAGCTTTCTTTGCAGTCCAACTCTCACATCCATACATGACCACTGGAAAAACCGTAGCCTTGGCTCGGTGGACCTTTGGTAAGATGGACTGATAAGTCTTAGCATTATGTGGTCATACTTTTCCCCTTCACAGAACACATAGGAACATTTTGATCCTATTTCACAAAAGAGATATTTCTTTTCAAATATGATTCTTTTTTAAAAAAATTATGTGTTGATTTTTTGGCTGCACTGGGTCCTCGTCGCTGTGTGGGCTCCCCTCTCGCGGTGAGCAGGGGTGACTAGTTGTGGTGTGTGTGTGCAGGGGCTCCTCTTCTCTCGTTTTGGAGCTCGGGCCCTGGAGTGCGCAGGCTTCAGTGGTTGCGGCTCCCTGGCTCCAGAGCACAGGCTTGATAGTTGCGGCTCACAGGCTTAGTTGCTCCACAGCATGTGGGATCTTCCTTGATCAGGAATCAAACCCATGTCTCCTGCATTGGAAGGTGGATTCTTGACCACTGAGCCACCAGGGAAGCCCCATTAATATGATTCTCATTTAATTATTTTCAAATAAATGGAAGATGAAAATGGATGGTCTAAAATAAGACTAAAGATTCTGGAATGTGAATTTTTTTGTATTTATGCCAGACTGGAGCATCCGTGTAATATTTCTGAGGCTTTTTGACCCTATTATTTCTGAGTGGCATTTGCTTTCTGACTTGTATGCTGAATCGCATCATGTCAGGAAACACACAACGTCTGATTGACTTGTAGTAGAAAGTACAAGTCCCATCTTTGAAATGTGTTTGCTTAAAAATTAAACCTGAGTCTGAAGATGCCCCAAGTCAGGTTAGAAGAACATGTTAAATGAAGCATCAGCAATCCATCAGTGAAGCCTCAGCAATCCAGAGTGTGCAGATATCTATGGGATAAGCCTCCTGATTCCTTCAACAACCAAGTGACCTGGAAAAAGGGAGCGGGGTAGAGAAACTCTTACAGATTAAAATGGGCTTCCCAGGTGGCTCAAGTGGGTAAAGAATCCTCCTGCAATGCAGGAGACGCAGGTTTGATTCCTGGGTCAGGAGGATCCCCTGGAGGAGGACATGGCAACCCACTCCAGTATTCTGCCTGGAGAATTCCATGGACAGAGGAGCCTGGCAGGCCACAGTCCATAGTGTCTCAAAGAGTTGGACACGACTGAAGAGACTGAACACGCACATACAGATTAAAAAAGTGGAGAGAGAAATAAGCCAACTCCAACATATGGATCTTGTTTACATCCTGATTTGAACATACTAAATGTATGTTGCTTTGGCGATGTTTGAGAACAGAGGGTATTATGTGATAGTAAGGGATTTTGTTAATTATGTTCAGTTGAGATAATCGTATGATAATTAAATGTCTTAAAAATTCCTATTTATCTGAGAGAGTGCTGAAATATGCAAAAATTCCAAATAGTAGAAGGAGAAAATGGGATAAGAAATGGAGTGGAATGAGAGAAAATAAAATAGGGAAAGGGACACATAAAATAAGGCCATGCAAATAGAAAACATAAAACCAAAACCAAATATATCAGTAATTACAACAAATGGGTATAAAATGTTCTGAAGACAAAAATTGACAGAATGGATTTTAAAAAAATCTATCCATGTGATGATTACAAGAGAAATATCTAGAATATACAAAAAATTGAAAGTAAATGTTACAAAGGATATACCAAACATTGACCAAACGAAAACTTGTGAAGCTGCATTGATTAAAAAAAAGGTTTTAAAGCAAAAAAATTACTGTGAAAAGAGAGTCTCTAAATAATTATAAAAGGTTTAAATACTTAGAAACATATCATGATTCCAAACTTCTATAAGCAATAACATTTTATTCATGCAAAATATATTAAGCAAAACTTGACAAAACTACAAGGAGAGAAGGAAATCGTATAGGATATTTTGATACCTTTCAGTAATTGGTAGGTGAAATAGTTGTTAAAAATCAGGATAGGAAAGTGCTTTTTTTTGGAGAGGAAAGATTTGAGGAGCAGAATTAACAAACTTGTATAATGCCCATTTATCAGACATTGCTCTCAACAAATGAAAAGAAATACATTCAAGCCATTTATGAAGCCATGTCTCATGTCATGAAACAAGTCAACAAATGTTCAAGAATTTCTCTCATTGGCCATATTCTTTGATCACAGTGCAGTTAAGTTGGAAGTCAGCAACAAAAGCAGAGAGAACCCCACACATTTGGGGAACAGGAAACAGACTTCTATATACATCATGGTTCAAAAAGAAATAAAAAAGGAAATTAGAAAATATTTAAACTGATAATAGACATGCTACAAAAACCGCTAAAATCAAGGCTTATGGGATGCCATAAAAGGGAAATTTTTAACCTTAAATGCTTACATTAGAACAGCAAAAAAGGCTGAATATTAATGAGTTTAGGATAACAACTTAGAATAAGAACACAATAAACTCAAGGAAATCAGAAGGAAGGAAAAATCAAAAGCTGGAATTAAAAATATACAAAGCAAAAATTAAATATTACCAACAAAGGAAGATGTTGGTTTGGGGAAGAACTAATAAAACGGACAAGCATCTGGCTGGACAGTGGACCTAGAAAAGTCACTGGTCCAGTTTGAGCAGGAGGATGGCCAGCTGAGGAGAGCTGACCCTAAGGACAAGGAAACAAATGGGTTATGGCATGTTTCTGAACTCTGTGTGAAAAGACAAGTCCTTCTTGCTGAGAGTTTGGGAGCTGAATTAATGACAGGGGATGGAAATCTAAGCAAATGAAGAAGTGATGGGTGAGGCCAGCCAAGACGGTGCGTGTGGCCATCCAGAGCTGCGGTCTTTCAGGAGAAGGGCATCGCGTTGGTGGTGTCTGGGTGGGATCTAGGCTGGACCAGGAGGGCAGGGAGTCAGGAGAGTCAGACAGCGGGGGCTGTGAGGCTGTGGGCTAGCCACCCCTGGGAGGCTCACAGGGCCCTAGGCCCTGGGCTGAGGGAGGAGGAGGGTTGCTTCCCTGGTCAGTGACCCCCCACCTGAAAATAATCATGAACCATCAGGAGGGTTGGAGGTTGCTGATGAACTTGGGGGCGGGGCGGGCGGCCGTTTCCCATCATTTCACTTCCCTACAAGGCGTGCTCCCCGTGATCTTACACCTTCATTTCTGTTTCACAGAGGTGGGAGCATTCTTCTCAAAGACAATTTGCAAATAATAGAGGAAAGTACGTTCTGTTCTCTTTTAAAAACTGTTTCTGCTTCTTAAAACCTATTTCAAAAAAGAGCATTGGGATCAATGCATTTATAGCATAATAAATAGAACTTTCAGGTGCACGTGTATAATGAACAAACCTAAATTATTCATCACCTTGTGTTAAGTTGTCTGGAATCAATAACATGGTTACTTTTGAGTGACAACTTTGAATGTACTAATAACAGGAAGTAGCATGCATGGCCTGCTTCTAATGAAGGCATGTCAAAGTACCGGGAAATCGAATGAATCTCTGTCACTGAAAAATTGCGTGTCTGCTTTGTCTGCTTTTTAATTCTCAGCTATATATCTCCTATCACTTACTTTAATTTTAATATGTCTAGGTTAAGATAAAACTACTTTAAAAGGAAAGATAACTTTAATTTCATAAAACATCTTGTAAATTTTTAAGAACAACTAGTATGGAACATTTCAAACACATGACTAAGCACCTAGCTCTGTCGCACGCATCAGTCTGAGGTCACCTGGCCTGGCCTGTCGATGCGTCTGTCTGTGTGTCATGTCTCATGATGTCACCAGCCATAGGATAGGATTAGGGCCCGCCCTGCTCCACTTGGTGACATCTGCAAAGACTCTGCTTCCCAGTGAGGTCCTATTTGCAGGTCCTGAAGGTGAGGACTTCAGCAGACCCTCCTGGGGAACGTAGTTCCCCCACGACAGCTGTTGAGAACCGGGTTTCAGGGCACGGGCTTTGGAACTAGACAAGACTGTTATCCAACCTCAACATCCTAGAATCTGAAGCAGTATGAACTTGGGCCCGTGAATTTTTCTGTGTTGATGCAGACCGGCTTCCGATGGTGTGTGGGGACTGTGCTCATAGGAGAAACATGTAAGCTCCTTGCTGGCTCTCCTGTCGCTGATGTGCTTTGCGTTATTATTTGTATTGCTCATAATTATTAATAGAACGTGGTCAAAACAGGCCTCGCCAAAGAGGGTGAGATGTCAGCACAACTGAAGCCATGAGGGAATCCGGTGAGCTGGAATCTGGGGTGGGGGTTCCAGGGAGAGAAAGCAGCTAGAACAAGAACCCTAAGACCCCCAATGCTGCTCTCCTTCCTTTCACCACCTCCCGCCCCCAGGAGGGTCCAAGGGATTTGTTGCCCTCACGGGACAGGGTACTGGAGGGCACAGTGGGCCAGGAGCAGGGAACACAGTGGCCCCGAGTGAAGGAGAATGAGGAAAGGACACCAGCAACCGCTCAGACAGGAAAACGAGACTGTCCTCAGGAGCTGGGAGTGGATGGAACAGACCAGAAGGATGTCGGTCACGGGTGTGGCCCAGGCAAGTGCCCCGTGCCCAGCGCAGCTGTTGCCAAGTAAATGAATTAATGCTGCCGCTCTGTCGATCAGGACGAAGCGCCTCTCCTCTTCGCCGTGGTCCTGCAAAGTACCAGGGATGACGTGGCCCTCTCCCCAGGCCGGCTTCCTGGAAACCTGCAAACCGGGGGCCGCTCTGCTGCCCGGTCCCTCCTTCCACACCACACTTCCTATTGGGACTCATCTGCAGCTGTTCCTTAAACAGTGCCTTTTGGTTTCTGGAAATTGTTTGAGCTGGCCAAACAGAAAAGGGGCAAAGAAAGATGGTGCCTCGAATTCTCAAAATATCACCAAGTGGCTGCTCCCAGTTTGCCAGAGGGTCACTGGATCCTCTGCACCTTCTCTGGAGGGGAGGGGGCTGGCCCTAAACTCACCTCCTTCTGGTCTGTTCCATCCACTCCCAGCTCCTGAGGACAGTCTCATTTTCCTGTCTGAGCGGGTGTGGTGTCCTTTCCTCATTCTCCTTCACTCGGGTCCATTGTGTTCCATGCCCCTGACCGCTGTGGCCTCTGGTACCCTGTCCCCAGAGGGCAGCTCTCTCCTCTGACCTTGGGTGCTGTCTGGGGGTACACGAGCATCCACACCCACCCCTCTGATAAGGAGGTGCCCTTAGTGATGGAAAGGGAGGAAGGCCCTTATCTTTGGGATCCTTCCTTCCGCAGCTTCTTCTGGAAGCCCCACAGAGGTGGTGGTGGTTTAGTCGCTAAGTCATGTCCAACTCCTTGCAACCCCAGGGACTGTAGCCCACCAGGCTCCTCTGTCCATGGGATTCTCCAGGCAAGAATACTGGAGTGGGTTGCCATTTCCTTCTCCATGTCGGCCCTCAAATTCTGCAGCTTAAGGCAGGGGAGGGGGCTTCCCTGGTGGCTCAGCTGATAAAGAATCTGCCTGCAATGCAGGAGACCCGGGTTCGATCCCTGGGTTGGGAAGATCCCCTGGAGACGGGAACGGCAACCCACTCCAGTATTCTGGCTTGGAGAACTCCATGGACTGTATTGTCCATGGGGTCGCAAAGAGTCGGACATGACTGAGTGATTTTCACTGTCAAGGCAGAGGGGAGGGCTGCCTCTGAGTGTGTGGGGATGGCGCTCCATCTTCTATGGCATCTCTCTAACTTTACCAAGGAAACCCGCAGTTTAGAGAGAAGAGCTTTTGTGAGCAGAGCACAACACCAGCCCACGATCCTAGTCGAGTACCGGCCTTTGCCAACCATTCATCAAACATCGGAGGAACATTCAGGAAGCACCTCCCAGGTGCCAGTGACTCGCCAGGATAAGTGAACGGAGAGACAAATAGGGTGTTGTTACCTTCCCAGGGACCCAGGCAACCACTGTGGCGACCGCAATAGCATCTGGATCTGACTTTACATAGTCCTTGAGCTTTTGGGAGCGCCCTTCCTCCTAGCCCTGTGTACACATGTATTTATCCCTCTCAGTGGGTTTATGTATTTATAACATGTATTTATCTCCGCAGAGGGGGAACAGGACTCGGAGCCCTGAGGGATTTTTATAGCAGCCTGTGGACCTCAGGTGGGCCCAAGCCTGCTCCCTGCTTTCTGGAAAGGAGGCAGGACACTGCAGAAACTCAGATGCAGAGCTCTCAGCGTATCCTGGGTCAAGTGAGGCGGGAGGCAGAAGGTGGCTGTTGGCGGGTGGGGAGAGTCCTGGGAGGTTTCACGGAGGAGGCAGCGTTTGGTGAGTGCCTGGAGAGAGGAGCCTGCCGTCTCCAGGTGGACAGGTGTGGGAGGGGCCCCATCGGCACCAAGGAGGCCCAGCTGGACCCTGCAGGCTGTGGGGGGTGAGGGTAGGGGGCTGATGGTTTCTGAGCAGTGAAATGAGGTGAACAGAGGTTTGGGTGAAGATGGCAGTGTGATCATTGTGATGGATGAATGTCGGAAGGGTCACCTTTTTGGGTTTATGGACCTGACTGCGCCCGGAAACTGTCAGGAATGCTGCCGTTGTGTGATGTCTTCGTGGGACGTGACCGGAGGCGTGTCTGTGCGCAGGGGGCGGGGTGTGGGTGGGGGCTTCCGGGCGGTGATGGAGTGAGGGTGCCACTCCCGACAGGGAGCCCCTGCACCCCCCGCCCCCGGCCGCCGAGCCCACGAATCGGGCGGCCTGGACGTGGGCAGCGAGTTGAGAGGGTGGCCAGAGCCTCAGGTGCGCCGATGTGGGAGACTGAGGCCTCGGGTGTTGGACCCTGGGCCCTGGAGCCAGGAGGAGGTGGAGGGAACAGGCCCCAGCTGGGAGGGGACGGCTTTGCCCCTAGATGGTGGAATGCATTTCTCTTTCAAGTGCTCCCAGGACCAGTGGGTCACTGGAATGAGCAAGGGGGAACCCCCGGCCTGTGGCCAACAAGTGTTGGGGCCCCTGGGAGCGCTGGTCCATGTTCTCTGCCGTCCTGTGTCCTGAGGGCCGGGAGAAGCAAGAGGGGCAGGATGCTTGAGTCCTGACCTTGGCGGGTAGGAAGGACCCTGACCCCAGGCCTCTGTCTTCAGCGTGCCAGAACCCGGTATTCCTAGGGCTCTGGTTGCCAAGGAAACCTGGCGATGGGGATGCAGGTGTTTCAGGGAGGGAGACACAGAATTAAGAGTCAGGCCTGGTGTCTCAGTGAGTTTTCAGGTCCTGACCTGTGAGGTGTGGAGGTCGGCCCCCTTCCTGCGCAGAGATGTCTAGAGAGAACTGGGTCTGATTTTCTCCCTGCAGGTTGGAACCTCAGTTTGCTTTGAGAGCTGAGTGATTGTTCTATGCAGTGTGTTTAGCCCAAGAAGTAAGATGGCGTGACTCACACTGAGACGGAATTTCAGGTGAAGTTGCCTTAAGTGTGCTTCACACATGAACTTACTCTGTCAGCTGTGCAGGTGAAAAAAAACTTTTTTTTTTTAACATTTTCACATGTAAAATTTTTTACATGATAAACAATTTTGGAGCCTATTCTACATTTCTTTATGAAAATAAGATAACTGAGCACAGTTGACTTTCCAAGCATTTCCCTATGGGTAACACTTTTCCCCTTAGAGTGCTTGCTATTACGCAAAGAAACATTCCCTTTTTTTTGGTGAAAATGCTTCAGAATGAAATTGTGATGAGGGTCATGTGGACCCATGGAATTCGCCTGTGTATTATTTCGGTTGTCTCCTCTCCCAGAAAGGCTACCTGCTGGGTTTTTCTTCCAAAGACAGGTGGATTCAGTTAGGATTATATTTCAAAAATATAATCAAAATACCAAGAAAATACTGATTTTTTAGGGCAGAGTTTCTAGCTTCAATACTACAGACATCTTGGGCTGGATACTCTTCGTCATGGCGGCTGTCGTGTGCAGAGAGGTGTTTTGTGACACGCAGTCCTTCTCTCTACTCCCAGTGGTGACAGCCACAACATCTGCACTTTGCCAGATGTCTTCTAGGATGGACATCTCTCTGGATTGAGAACCACTGGTCTAAGTGGACAGTCTGTCCATGCAAAGGTGTTTCTCTAAGACAGTCATGAGAAATGTTATCAGCTCAACATGTCTGTAGGTTTTTCTTAGAGATCAGAAGACAAAGTAGAATGGTGCCCTCCATTTCTGGAACAGACATGGTGTTTCCGACATGCTGTTGCTTTCACAGTAGTCACTTTTGTTCATACCAATCTCTGGAGGTGCTGTCAGCATCTTGGTACAAGGGTTTCCAAGGTGAGCTCCATCTCTCAAATTGTTTAGATGTTTCCCCTTAGAATCCTTCTTTCACCTGGCCTTCAAGTCCCACTTTTCCTTGTTTCTAGAAGGACACCCAGAAACATGTTTACTGTAACCCAGTCTTGAACATTTGCTGGGAACAAATAATACTTAGATGGAAACCGAAGGATAATGGAACTTGGTTACTTGTAACCTGACCACTAGACGGGGCTGCTTCCTTAGGCTTCACACCCTGATGTGCTTGGCCCGATCACACAACGCAAAACCCTCAAACAAAAAAACTACACTCGGGGGTGGGTCGGAGACCTACAGGACACGAGTGTGCCTCGTGGGAAGAGACATGGTTCTTTTAAGAACCCAAACTGTCTTCTGAAGCAGAGGACACAGAACATGCCTCCTACACACCATGTGCCGTCTGTGCACATTTGCGTGTGTTGCACAAGCAAGGGCAGATTGAGGATAGATACTTTGAGTTTCAAAACTGGGTTCTAGCAGCTTTGTGACTTTTCCCCTTTCTCCAAGTATTCTCCTTTTTTAACTGAAGTATGCAAAGAAAGTGAAAGTGAAGTCACTCAGTCGTGTCTGACTCTTTGTGACCCCATGGACTATAGCCCACCAGGCTCCTCCGTCCATGGGATTTTCCATACCGGAGTACTGGAGTGGGTTGCCATTTCCTTCTCCAGGGGATCTCCCTGACCCTGGGATCAAACCTGGGTCTCCTGCATTGCGGGCAGATGCTTTACTGTCTGAGCCATCAGGGAAGCTCCAATTGAAGTATAGTTTATAAATTTATAATGTTAGTTTTAGGTATACAGCAAAGTAATTCAGTTATATATATATATGTATATACACCCATACAGATCTATATTTTATGTTTTTTTCCATTGTAGGTTGTTACAAGATATTGAATATAGTTCCCTGTGCTATATAGTAGGTCCTTGTTGTTTACCTATTTTATATATAGTAGTGTATCTGTTCATCCCAAACTCCTAATTCCACCACCCCTCCCCCTTTACCTTTTGGTAATCATGCACTTATTTTCTATGTCTGTGAGTCTGTTTCTGTGACGTAAATAAGTTCATTTGTACCTTTTTTTTTTTTTTAAAGATTCCACAGTAAGTGGTATCATATTTGTCCATCTCTGTCTGACTTACATGATAATCTCTAGGTTCATCCATGCTGCTGCAAATGGCATAATTTTTTTTTTTTTGACTGAGTGATATTCTGTTGTACCACGTCGTTATCCATTCATCTGTTGATGAATGTTTACGCTGCTTCCTGTGTCTTGGCTATTGAAATAGTGCTGCTATGAACACTGGGATACATGCATCTTTTCTAATTAGAGTTTCTGGCTATATGCCCAGGAGTGGGGACTGCAAGATCATATGGCAACCCTATTTTTAGTTAATGATCCTCCATACTGTTCTCCATAGTGCCTGCACCAATTGCATCCCCACGGACAGTTTGAGTTCCTTTGTCTCTACACCCTCTCAGGCATTTTTTGTACTTTTGGATGATGACCATTCTGACTTGGGTGAGGCAATACCTCACTGTAGTTTTGATTTGCATTTCTCTAATAATTAGTGATGGTTAGCATCTTTTCATACCATCTGTATGTCCTCTTTGGAGAAATGTCTGTTTAGGTTGTCTGCCCATTTTTTGATTGTTATTGAATTATATGAGCTGTTTGTATATTTTGGAAATTAGGCCTTTTTTGATCACATTGTTGGTAAATATTCTCTCCCAGTCTGTAGGCTTTTCGTTTATGGTTTCCTTTGCCATGCAAAAGCTTGTATGTTTGATTCAGTTCAGTTCAGTTCAGTTCAGTCGCTCAGTCATGTCCGACTCTTTGCGACCCCATGAATCACAGCACACCAGGCCTCCCTGTCCATCATCAACTCCCAGAGCTTGCTCAAACTCATGCCCATTGAGTCGGTGATACCATCCAGCCATCTCATCCTCTGTCGTCCCCTTCTCCTCCTGCCCCCAATCCCTCCCAGCATCAGGGTCTTTTCCAATGAGTCAACTCTTCGCATGAGGTGGCCAAAGTATTGGAGTTTCAGCTTCAGCATCAGTCCTTCCAATGAACACCCAGGACTGATCTCCTTTAGGATGGACTGGTTGGATCTCCTTGCAGTCCAAGGGACTCTCAAGAGTCTTCTCCAACACCATAGTTCAAAAGCATCCATTTTTCAGCGCTCAGCTTTCTTCATAGTCCAACGCTCACATCCATACATGACCACTGGAAAAGCCATAGCCTTGACCAGATGGACATTTGTTGGCAAAGTAATGTCTCTGCTTTTTAATATGCTATCTAGGTTAGTCATAACTTTCCTTCCAAGGAGTAAGTGTCTTTTAATGTTTGATTAGGTCCCCTTTATTTTTGCTTTTACTTGTGTCTTGAGAGACTGACCTAAAAAAAAAATTTGGTACTATTTATGTCAGAGAATGCTTGGCCCATGTTCTAGTTTTATGGTGTCATGTCTTGTAATTAAGTCATTTTGGGTTTATTTCTGTGTTTTGTGTGGTGTGTTTGAACGTCATTGATCTACATACAGCTGTCCAGCTTTCCCAGCACCACTCGTTGAAACGACTGTCTTTTTTCCATTGTGTATTCTTGCTTCCTCTGTTGAAGACTGTAAGTGTGTGGATTTATTAGTGGACTCTCTATTCTCTTCCTCTGATTCATATGTCTGGTTTTTGTTTTTGTTTTTGCCAATACCAGACTGTTCTGATTACTGTAGCTTTGTAGTAGTGTCTGAAGTCTGTGAGGGTTATGCCTCTAGCTTTGTTTTTTGCTTGGTATTGCTTTGGCAATTCTGGGTCTTTTATATTTCCATATAAATTTTAGTATTATTTGTTCTAGTAAAAAATGTCATGAGTAACTTGATAGGGATTGCATTAAATCTATAGACTGCTTTGGGTAACACGGCCATTTTAACAACGTCAATTCTTCCAGTCTAAGAGCATGGGATTTATTTCCATTTTTTTGAATCACCTTCAATTTCCTTTATCAGTGTTTTATAGTTCTTAGCATATCTTCTTGGTCAGGTTTATTACCCAGTATTTTTTTTTAACTTTCTCTGATATTTCATTGTTCTCCAAGATTTACCATTAACCTAAATCACAAACACTACTGTTTCTATGGGGAAAACAGGCAAAATCTTTCATATTTGGCCTGTTAGATGAAAAAACTGATCCCTAGCATAATAAAATATGCATGGAAATTTTAAATGAAATGTTTTATTTAATAATGGAGAGAGAGAAAGTTTACGAATCAAATCATTAAGGTTTTTTTTCCTGTTGATGTAAAAAAGAATAGGAGAATGCATGTTCTCCTTTATTTGGGGAGAAAGATCTAAGTGGGAAATTGCATGTAGGATTTTAATTAATGTGTGTTGAAATACAAAGTATTTTAAAGAACTTCTTTAACAAGACGGCAGATAGTAAGATTTATTTTAAGTTTTCAATCTGCAAAAAAAAAAATAAAACCCAAAAACAAAAAACCAAACTATACTCGTGTGTGTACACACACACACACACACACACACAGCGTCAACATTTTCAGAGCACTTACACTAGGAAACATTGTGTTTCTCCTCAACCATATGACAATACTGTATATGCCACAGTAAAATTTACAAAACAATCACATCAGCAGTCATACAGACATGATTTTCATGTCAAAACACAAGAAAAAAAATAGACATCTTCCGGGCACTTTGTTTGCAGCCCTGCAGAGCAGGTTCCCACACATGCTGTTAGAAATGTCAGCTTTTAAAACCCAACAGTGGCTCTCTGAGAAGTCTTATCCTTTCCAGGTCCGAACTGAAATGACGAGAAATCTGCCCTTTTAAAGTAGCAATCAATGGTTTATTCATGGGTACGGTGAAGTTTACCCACCAAAAAGATGTGTAAAAAAATTGCATGGAAGTAAAAAATAAATAAAGCTGCTGTAAGTCAGCCTTGTTTTACACTATGGTTCAGAATGGAACACTTAAACGTAAGACCATCATTAAAATTTTATATAAAGTAAATTATTTATATTCAGATTACAGCTAGTCAACAAACTGAATGAAGACAAACTGATTTGGTACAGGTTCAGAGACGTTCACACTCCAGCAGTGCCGCTTCGCCAGGACACGTTCCGGCCGCCGCGGGCAGCGGGGATGATGGGCCGCTGTTCCGACATAAGGCACTAGTTCTCAATAGGCCACACACTCGCCTTATGTCATGCTGCCTGTTAAGATACCAGTGACTTCTTTAACATGAAAAAGAATAAAAACGCAGGACACAGTGCACTTTAATGACATACAGCATTTGAAATCTTTCAGACGGCGGTCTGAGAACAGTCTTTTAATGCAAGCTTGAAATCTTCAAACACATACAATCTTTCTCTTTTTATGCTTCGTGTCAACATCACTGGGAAAAAAAAAAAAAACAACCCATCGCTAAACCCTGATACCACATGTTCTCAGTCATTTTTGCTGTGTTCATCGCGGTCCGTGTTCATGAGGCAAAGCGTGACCCAGCATCTTTGTTCAAGTTCTCCTGCGAGGGCTCCTCCGCTCACGGGGGTCACTCGGCTTCCGTTTCCTTCTGTTTGGCACCTGCCAGGAGATAGGAAATGGAGGTTTCAAAGCAATGTAAAAGTATGTTGCCGCTGCACCGGTCCTAGGTGCGCACAGAGGTGGTTCTCCACCCCATGGCTCCTACCCTCACCTGCAGAGCCTCATGAGTTGTGGGTGATGAGCAGGTGGGTCCGGGCTCCACCCCCTGCCCCCCCATGGCTGCAGCATGCCTTTAATCCATACTGCATATTGTAACTCTAACTGTGCAAGGTTTAATTTGAAAAGAAGAGGGTTTTGCTGCTAAAAATTTTAAAAAGAAATGTGTATTTAAGTTTTAGCAAAGGTGCAGAGTACTTCTGTTGTATATACTTACAAAAAATGTGAAAAAAAAACCACATTGTAACATGTTGACAGTACCTGCCCCTAACACCTACTCTCATCTGGCCAGGATATTTCTAAATGGGTTGGGAGGGGGCAGCTGTTTTTATTTTGTCATTACAACAGCTTCTCTGTTCTCTCATCAGACACTAGAAGACAGTTCACTTTGAAAGAGATTAACAATCTATAAAAATAAGGGGTTAAAAGATTGTAGCTACCGCGATTGGGCTGTTGGCTCACTGGTTGCATGTGTAATGTGTAGATACTTAAGTTCGCTTGAAACACCTGAGATAAGCCGGACAATGAACTATAGCTAAAACTTTTTTCAACAAGAGAAAATGTTATATATCAAATCAGTATCCTTAATGGGGAACTGTGTCCATTATCCAGTGAAAAGAATAACTACTGGTAAAAGCAGAGACATTATTTTGCCAACAAAGGTCCGTCTAGTCAAAGCTATGGTTTTTCCAGTAGCTATGTATGGATGTGAGAATTGGACCATAAAGAAAGCTGAGCACCAAAGAATTGATGCTTTTGAACTGTAGTATTGGAGAAGACTTGAGAATCCCTTGGACTGCAAGGAGATCCAACCAGTCCATCCTAAAGGAGATCAGTCCTGAATGTTCATTGGAAGGACTGATGCTGAAGCTGAAATTCCAATACTTTGGCCACCTGATGTTAAGAACTGACTCATTGGAAAAGACCCTGATGCTGGGAAAGATGGAAGGCGGGAGGAGAAGGGGACAACAGAGGATGAGATGGTTGGATGGCATCACCAACTCGATGGACATGAGTTTGAGCAAGCTCTGGGAGTTGGTGATGGACAGGGAGGCCTGGTGTGCTGCAGTCCATGGGGTGGCAGAGTTGGACACCACTGAGCAACTGAACTGAACTGCCCTTTTCTTCACATAATAGTGATGCTTTCAAAAGCATCTCTTACTCATTATCCCCTAAACATCCACCGCACAGTGCTCATCCTGGGCGTGGAGCCTCGCGGTGTGGTTTCAATCAGGGTACAGATCTCTGGAGGAACAGGAGGCCTGTGTTGGCTGCTCATTCTGTAGAAGGGGTGGAGGCTGCACAGGGGAGCCTCGAGCTGGCCCACAATCTTTACAGCTCAGGGGGAGAGCAGGCGGAGCGCGGAGTTGGCTGCCCAAGCGGGACCTCTGGTTTGACACTCCCACCACACTGTGACCGGTGTGTGGGAACCTCTGGTCTGAAGGAGGTGCTCCCTCCATTCCAGGAGAGCTCTGCCCCCAAGGCTCACGGATAATCCAGTTACTGGGAGCACAGGGCACCGTCCTTAAATAAACAATGTTACATCCACTGTACTAGAAAGAACTCTTAATTTGACTATCCCTGTCTTCATAATGCTATTTCTGTGTTAACATACATTTCAAATCCAGCTGTGGCCCAGGTTTCCTTCTTGCATTCTCACTAATGCTGACTTGCATGAGTGACTTAGAATTTTTAAAAAAATCCAATCTGGATGGAAATTTAAACTTGCCCAGATGAACATTCTCATTCTTCTGGTTTCTGACGCCAAGGCACAGAGAGGATCAAGAATTGCTTACTGTGAATTTGTGATGCACAAAGAATCTTGGCCTCGGGGACAGAAGCGAGCTGACGTTTGGTCTGACTCTGCCCAGCAAGCTGTGTGCCTTGGCCCAGGGCCAGCCGGCTAGAAAAGGGGTGTCTTTTTCTCAAGGTGCCAAGTGACGTGGCCGTGGGGATGAGCCTCAGTGGAGGAGTCCTTTCCCTAACGTGCATGGAGGTGCTGTAGAGCTGACCCGTGAACACAGGGGCCGGGCACTGCATACAGCTTGGCCTCTGTACCCACGATTCCCCTCGCATCCTTGGTTCCGCCTCTGTGGATTCAACCAGCCATGGGCTGTGTGGGACTGCAGTCTTTACTACTGAAAAAATTCCACGTAGAAGTGGACCCGTAGTGTCCAAGGGTCAGCTGTACACCAGTGGAACCACACTCTGGCCCTGCTTCCTCGCTCTATGGTTTGTCTGTGAGGTTCGTCCACTGTCAGGTACAGCTGTGCGTTCAGCATCCACCCATTCCACCAACAGACAGAATGCAGTCTGTCCATTCTTGCGCTCAAAGATGTCTGGGTTATTCCCAGTGTTAGGTTACTGTAAGTAATGCTATGGACAATCTCACATTCTTTTAGTCCTTTTCTAATTTCATGACTGTAGAGATTATCATGAGCTGGAAAAAAAATGAAATCCTGCCATTTTTGACAATGTGGATGGATCTTTCCCTTATTTCAGCATGAAATAAGACAGGAAAAGATAAACACCATAGGATCTCATTCATATGTGGAATCTTAAGGAAAAAAAAAACCCCAAAAACCCTGAGCCAAAACTAATGAAATAATGACAAAAACACATGGAGAACAGAGGACTGGTTTCCAGAAGGAAAGGGGGATGAGCAGTGACATGGGTGAGGGGTCAGCTGCACGGTGGTGGCTGGACTTGGAGGCTGATCGCATGTGGTGTGTGCAGAGGTTGGCCTCTAACGCTGTCCTGAAACTCGTCCTTAAAATGAAGTTCTGTAATGTCCGAGATTTGAAAATGACTGCGGCAAGCCCCATCTCGAGAGGTGCGACTTGGCAGACGTAGGCTGGGCCCCCTGGACTTCTCCGACACCGGCCAGGTGCCGCTGCAGCTCCGAGAGCCCCGTCCCCTGGGGCCATGCCCCCGCCCCCGCCCTTCTCGCTTAGTGGGGTCTGCTTCCTGCTGGTGGTGGGGGTTCCTTTAGGGCGGGTATCTTCAGGTCACGGGCCACTTCAGGTCACGGGCCAATTGTAAAAACTGGTTGTAGCTAGTCTGATTAATTTCTGAACTAAAGGAAAATCAATACCCTAGTAAATGCAAATTTTAATGTTTAACTTAAGAGTTCAAAGGGCATATCATTTACTCTCAGGTCTTGGCCTGTGAGGTCAGGCCTCACAAGGCCTGAGGCTGGGCTACCTGTAAATGCTTAGTACGGTGGGATGGGGGGCGGGGGCGGGTAGAGGCGGGGGTGGTGGTTTTAGGACCCATCTAGTAAACATGTGGTATGGAAGAAACACCAACTTCTCTCTTTTAAAGCCCCCTCCCCAGTCTTGCAGGCTCCCGACTGTGACCTGTGGGTTTGCTTAGAGTGAATCTGGCAGAAAATGACTTTAGTCACCAAATGTCATTTGGCAGTTAATGTAATTAACTATTAATACACTATTAATGGAAAAGTTTGTGCAGCTCATTTGTTTGATATAGCCACTACTAGTAAGTTTTTTTCGAAGGGTGAAAGTGAAAGTGTTAGTCACTCATTCGTGTCCAATTCTTTGTGAGCCCATGGACTGTAGCCTGCCAGTCTCCTCCGTCCATGGGATTCTCCAGGCAAGAATACTAGAGTGGGTTGCCATTTTTTTCTCCAGGGGATCTTCCCAACCCAGGGCCTGAACCCAAGGATGGTTTCAATAGGTGGATCCCAAAGAATTTCTTTCCTCATTTCCAGTTAGCAGCCCTAAAAATAAAGTGAAACCGAGGAACTCTTTTTAAAGGAAAAGGTTATGATGAACATGGCAATGAGTCCTTGATTACCCAAGGACTGGGTATCGATAGGATGCTCCTAAGTCAGAATACTTTTCCATAAACTTTTCTCTCTCAAGTAGGACAGTGAAACTTCAAAACCACAACAAAAATGAAAATGCTTGATGAGGTACTGTAGAGAAGGCTGCGGCTGGCAGGTGCTAGGGAAGGGCTTACTGCGCGCCCCCACCCCCTGCCATATACTTACGGTGAAGGTCAGACACTAGCATTTATACCTGCGGGGGTGAGTATCAGGGCCTGCAGGATATCGGACAGGGAAATAATTCCCACAATACTATCGGCTTCATTGACGACCACCAGCCGATGGACCTGCAAACGAGAGAAGAGGAGGCCCCACATGTGAAAGCTGAAATAAGTCAAGTTTTAAAGTGAACCTTAGAAAGAAAATCTTTCATGTACTATACAGTGAGTAACAACCTCTAGTGGCTCAGACAATACAGAATCTGCCTGCGATGCAGGAGACCTGGGTTTGATCCCTGGGTCAGAAAGATCCTCTGGAGGAAGGCATGGCAACCCACTCCAGTATTCTTGCTCAGAGAATCCCCATGGACAGAGGAGCCTGGAGGGCTACAGTCCAAAGCATTGCAAAGAGTTGGACATGACAGAAGCAAATGAGCCCTCATGCACACAAGAAACACTGGCTGGCTATGTCTGGCTGAGCTTTCTATTTTCAAAATATTAATACATGAAAGATACAACTCAAAACATGAAGTGTAGTAGTAGGTATTTCATGTAGCTATAATCTCTTGAATGGTTTTAGATTTTTTTACCATTGTACTTTGGTTTCTAGTAACTATCAGATAACTGTTTTACATGGCAGAGAAGTCCCAATAAACAGCAAAACTAAAAGGTCACTATGCTTAAGATTATTTTTTCTCTTTTCTCTATGAAGTTCATATATTAAGAATAACAGGATAATCAACTATAATACAGTGAAATAAATTACATTCATGTCCTGTTTTCTACTTGAAAGCCTTTTTATAAGTGGACAATGTTTGAGGTATTACTGTAACAAAGTGTCCTTAGGAAAGAGAGAGAGAGCATAGAGCTTCTCTGATGTATGAGCTTTAGGATTCAGGCCTGAGGCAACCACATGCCGGTGGCCAGCTTGGAGATTCTCTTCCTCATATTGACCACAGAAACCCTGGCTGGTGCAGAATCAGGGGTGGGGCGCACAGGAAGGAGATGGAGGGAGGAGGGGAATCCTTTTCAAAGTCTGTCTCGAATGATACTGTGTTGGTGACGCTTCTGACATCATAGCTTGCTTTTAGGTTAAAAAGGAAATTACTCTGTCATCTTAATCATGCTAATCGTACATTTCTTTTAAAAGCGCCTCTAGAACAACTTAGGTTCTTCAATCACCCTGTGATATAACACAGTTATCTATTAACTGTGATCATAAATTGATGCTTGACAGTTAGGGTCAGAGAATGCTTTATATTCTATACTAGACACGGTTGTTAATTTTTAATAATGATAAATGACTCTCTTTTGAACTACTAAAGGTCAAGGGGAAACCATTTCACCTAGAATTAGTTGCACCAAAAGTATTTTATTTGTTGGTGAGTCTAAACTTACAGATGTTCCTTTTCTAAAAGCTAGTGTGATATTCATTATATAAATAATTTAGGCAAATCATCGCTGATATATTCATCGCTGATGTACACCCTTCTACTAACAAAATATGTTGAAGCTAAAAACTGGTCTTTGTCCCCAGTTTTCAGCTTTAACATATTTTGGTGGAAAATAATTAATGAGGAAAAAAGTCAAGATGGGTAACAAGAAAACTTTAATTATGTCTTTATTTTCCTCAATGACCTATTTCATATTACAGTGAAATTTGTGTTGCTCACCCGATGAACTTCCAGGACAAGCCAATCACTTTCTTCTTTTATGTGACAGTAACACACGCTTAAACAGGGGCGTGGGAATACGCAGGAGTGCTGGCATTCCCCACGTCCTCACGTCCCCAGAAACAGCCGTGTCAATACTGAGGTGCAAGTCCTTCTAGACTCTTTTCTATGCATGTGAGTGTTATGTTCACACAAAGGATTACACTTTATATTGGCCTTTCTTCTTGGCAATATATTGTTTTTCCATATCAAGAGCATCCTCCCTTAACATGATCCTTAATCATTATAAAGGAGTCCCTCAGATGGATGTGGTCCATTGTCCTTATAATTACGCAGGGATTTCTTATGATCTTCAAAAGGCACATAAAAGAACAATAGGAAGCTTAGATGTACTCCTAAGCCACTTAAAGCCCTTTGGAAAACTAGTAATGGGTATTAAAGTCAAGTAGAAAAAGGAAAGCCTTCATGTTGAGGCTAGGGAAACAGGGTAAAGCCTGGCGGCTGAAGCTGGGGCATCAGCCCCGAGGTGGCAGCGGGGCTCTTCACACCGGCCCCGAGACGGCAGCGGGGCTCTTCACACCAGCCCCGAGATGGCAGTGGGGCTCTTCACACGTGTGACACGGGCAGGGCTGGTGGGCTTGGGTGTCACCGGCTCCTGAGCAGGGATTCCAGACTCCACACCACTTCGCAGGGAAGAGTCAGAACGCAGGCTGAGGTCACCTGCCACGAGCCTAGAAACACTCAGGTACTTTTCTTCTGGGACTGCATCCTTGCATTTAAATATAAATCCGAGCAGACTGATGAACGGCTTTTGCCCAGTTAGGGGTTAGGAGGAACACAGTCGCATCCATGCTTCAGTCCTAAAGACTGATAAAGAGGGTAATTCCCTATCCCTAACAAGAAAGGAAAGAAATTATCTGAGGATGGGTTTAATGTATTCGATACACTATGGGGGTGATCCTGTGCATCTTTTATTTAGAGTGTTATGCAAAGTATACTAAAAAATCTTACAAGCAGTAAAATAAAAGGGGACATGAGGCTGAGGGTCAGGAGATGGACTGACCATTTACGGTTTAAATCAGGAAAAGACACACTGATAGGAAGACAATTACTCTAACTTAGTAAAAGATCAGAACACAGTTTTATTGACTTACTTTGTTAAAACCATATAATTACATCTATAGCTTTAAATTCACTAACACCCTAATGAAACTTAAAGCTCTTGGGACTTCTGTTTTCTTAAGTTTTAAAACCATGAAAGTAGCCTACCCAATTATTTGATTCGGCTATGACATCAGGACTTATAAATTTAATTCAGTGGCCATTCACAGATGACCTACTAAGCGCCAAGACACGCGATACACTCTACAGCAAGAGACTGCCATGTGACTGGACTGGAAGGCTGCCTCAGGGGCTGCTCCTGTGACTCCGAATCCCTGGGGCCCTGCTTCCTAGTTAGTGCTGGTGGAGGGAAGGAAGGAGGGAGGTGGGAGGGACGTGTGTGTGTGTGCGCATAGCCGCCTCACCTCCGCCCTCACGATTCTGTCCACGATGGTCTCCAGTATCTCCAGCTTACTGCACTTCACTACACCCTCGAAATACTGCGACCGATGCTGTAGGGCCTGCGTCACTGTGATGTCTAGATTGTTGTACGTTTTTTCAGCAGCAAGGTTCTGTAATCAAGTAGCAGTGAGTTATATCCTTTGTTTCCATTCACATTAATGACCAAAGTAAGTTCAAAGCAACCTGATTTTTAAAAAAACATTAATGTTCATCTTAATTTAGTACCATGGTACCAGCTTAACGCATGCCATCGGTACTGTTATTTCATCATCTTATCAACAGTAAAGCTTGTAAGGTATACTTTTACTATGAAGCAATTGTGTTAAATTCTGACTGTGTGACCTATGGAAGAGTCCCCCATTCTTACCCAGTAGGGTTCTTTTTTTTTTTCTAATTGAAATATAGTTGACTTACAAGGTAGTGTTACTCTTTGGCATACAGCAAAGTGAATTAGTCACAGATACGTATTTTTTCATTTAGGTTATTACCAGATCTTAAGCATAGTTTCCTGTGCTCTATAGTAGGATCTTCTTCTATTTTATGTATAGTAATTTGTATCTGCTAATCCCAAACTCCGATTTATCCCTCTCCCTCTTACTCTACAGGTTGTTCCCTGATGTATAAAGTCTTTTGAGAGGTGGACTAACATTTGCCAAGGGTGAGAAGTCCCCAGGGCTGGGGAAGAAGGTTTCTGCTAGGAAGGCTTGGGGGTGGGGAGCCGTCAGGACCAAGTACTCGTGGAGGAAGTCCTGTAGATCTGAATGGTTCTTAAGGCTCTGATTAAGCTTACAGGGGTCCCACCCAACCAGATTCCAGTAAGCCTGTTTTATGGTGTCTATTATGTTAAACGGAATAGGATGAAACATAAGGGTTTGAGACAGCTACAAAAGAATACTTAAATGCTGCAGTCAATATTGTGGCAAAAAAAAGAAAAAAAAAAGATATGCATGTTTGGGGCTATCAAAGTTTCAGTTCCCTTTCTTCGAATTAATGTAAAAGTCTAAGAAAATGCATTTAAATGAGTCGGGTGGGGGGAAAGCACCAAGTGGAAGGATGTAGCACCAAAATCAATCTAGTAAATTTAAACCAGGGGTTAAAGAAGAATAAACCAGGGATTAAAGAAGATCTTTATATAACGCTATGTAATAGGTTTGCTGTCCTCTTTAGAACAGCTGTTGCCAATCAGCAAGTGGTGGGGTATATGTGTGCCCAGGGATCCAGGTGTGTATTAGGCCCACGCCTGTTGGCAGAATGAATTATTGTCTCCCACACAGAAACATGACCACTTAATATACACACATGCTATAGTAACAGATAAGTCATGGCTGATCTGAAAAAGAATTATAAAATGCTGCTAGTATGTTATTCACTGCTAAATCAATGAATAAAATACCAATATAAGTACAATTATTATGGGGGAGTCTATGGAATTCTCTGATAAGATCCTCATCCTCTAATAAGCCAGGAATTATTAAGTTAGGAAAAATCACAAAAACAGAGTAATGAATATGCTTCATGGGCATTCTAGACGACAGGTTTAACAAAATTAAAAATACTTACAATTACATCAAATTTGGAATAAATATCTACAACTTTTCCTAAAAATAAAAATATATGTTAGAAAAAGTCTTAGAAACAAAAAAATAGCATTTAATATCAATTTTAACTAGATAATCACTAGGAATTAAATACTGCTAAACAAAATAAACTTGTCTGTTTAAAAACAGATATGAAATCACATCTTAATGGAAAATATGATTCTTATTAAGCTGAGTGCTCCCTAATCTAAGTTTTCCTTTTCCCCACTTATCTGATATGCCAGGTCATTTAACAATAATTTTATTCTAAGCGGGGCTTCCCTAGTGGCTCAGACGGTAAAGAATCTGTCTGCAATGCAGGAGACCCAGGTTTGATCTGTGGGTCAGGAAGATCCTCTGAAGGAGGAAATGGCAACCCACTCCAGTATTCTTGCCTGGAGAATTCTAAGGACAGAGGAGCCTGGCGGGCTACTGTCCATGGGGTCGCAAAGAGTCGGACACGACTGAGCGACTAACACACACACTTTACCCTAAGGAGACAACAGGTATGGCTTAGTACACAGACCTGACTCGTCCACCACGGGCAAGGCTGACACTCGTCTTTCCACGAAAACGTTCAAGGCTTTAATGATGGGAGTGTCCGGGTGTATGAAGGCGATGTTATGGTAGGTCCCGATTCCAAGTGCCTCCAGGTTCTGCTTCATGAAGGCAGGCTTTGGCATATCAGACATCTAGACAGGAAGATAGTACAGATGCTCTAGAGCCAAGACACACCCTGTTAATGTTCACATGTCCACACTTGATGAAAAACTATGTGCAACAAATTAGTTAGTCTTTTCTAGAAATCTACTCGGAAATCTGAATTAATATGAAAATGTTACATATAAGGACTGTGTCTTTGTTCAAACCAGCCTGTATGTCTAAGTTTCTATTTAAGTACTTAGTAAATTAATACGAAAATGTTACATATAAGGACTGTGTCTTTTGTTCAAGCCAGATTGTATGTCTAAGCTTCTATTTAAGTACTAAGTAAAATGCTGCCACTAACATTTTCTCCTCTTCATTCACTGGGAAAGTGGACAGAAGGGAACAAGTCTGTTTGGATACTAAGGCCCATCAGCCACCAAGAACCTTTTAAAATTATTCCTGTTAAATTCGTGGTCCTGCTGTCATCTTTAAGTAACAGTTACTAAGAAGCCACACGCTTCCAAACCCGAAGTGTTGGATGGTGGCTAGCTGAGCGGCTAAGCCAGTTGTCACCCCATCCCACCTCTAACATCCCGAATTCTCCTTTGGAGGACTTCAATTTTTGTCTACAAGGAACAAGAACAAGCCAACCGAACAGAATTAGAACATTTAAAAGTTAACTTTTCTTTTCATGGGCTGTTTTAGAGGAGGAGGGAGAAATCAGAAGAGAGAAGCCTAGGGTCACGTTTGACTAAAACAAAACAAGGTTCTATGGTTTCAAAAATCCACCTTTTATAAAGGGCACAGTTGATTCCGTCCTCCTGGTGTACCTTATAATTATCAGGAAAAGATGAACAATTAGAAGAAACAAAATGTTCAAGTCAAAGAGTTCATCAATATTCAAATCATGAGAATCCTAGAAATTTAGAGAAAAAAAAAAAGAAAGGCCTATTAGGTCACCTAGCCCATCTTGATGCAGGATCACTAACCCCTGATCCACACTGTCCACTCGGGCTAATGGGCAAATGTCTCTAGGGGCAATGCTACTGCTTCTGAGAGAGTGCTTTCAAGTCAGTAAGAATCAGGCTTTAGAATTCTTCATTTTTTATCTGGAAATTCCTAGCTGGACATTCTAACAGCTTGATTGTAATGACCATATTGGCCCAAATAGAAGGCAGGACTGGCAGAGGCAACCTCCTCTCCTTTGTGCAGAAGAGAAAAACTGCCCAAGGCCTGTCTCCAACTGTGGGTGGCTCTTCCTCGACAGCGCGGCCGTGGAAGCGGGCTGGAGCTCGGCCACCGGGGGTCTGGGTCTGTGAGCCAGGCGCCCTGAGCGCTAGGACCCGAGCCACCTCCCGAGGGGCCCGGGGACAGCGAGGGCTACCGTGGCGAAGCCACACCACCTCGCTGAACTGTATCGCTTACGAATCAGATGAGTAAAAATACCTACCTGAGAAGGGTGGTGGCGGGGATCAGGTTTATCATGTGAAGTGCCTGACACAGCGTCAGTGCTTAGTGGTGTTCGGTGCTCATGATTGGTATTCTTTTTAAATGATGACTCCGAGGGGTGCGTGGGCGAAGGGCCTGGCCCAGCCCCTGCTCGGGGTCCTGCTGGAGCTCAGAGCCAGGGGACTGCATCCAGCCCACGGCAGATGGGGAGTCTGACCATCAAAATCTATGCCTCTGTAGTTCTTCCCTGGACTGTCTCTACCAAACTTTACGTGTTTTTTTTGTGTGTGTAAATTAGCTCTTCTCCTTCCTACTTTTTCTATGCATTTAAGCATGAAGAGGGTTGCATTTACACAAACTTACTAGAACACAGGGCTGGTCTGATGGACAAGGCGTTTCCCCTCCCAGTCTTAAGTAAACTCTCTGTGCTGCTGTCTGGCGAGGGGTTTGGGGGGTGGGGGGCAGGTCCCAAGAGCAGCTGAGCTCTTGCGTGTCACACCAGATGCTACATGACTTCCTTCTCTGAAGCTGGAGGGAAGACAGCAACGCTAACCTCATGCAGGTTTCACCTTCTTTAAAGAATGATTCTTAATATGATCTCTTCTGAACCATGAATGAGGCCACCTACTGGTTCCAGCTGACCAATTACTTATAACCTCAATTTCAGTGCATGTAATCAGAGAGAAAAAAAGATTAAAGCCCTTCTGTAAACATTCTGGTCCCCTGAGCCTCTTTTTAACACTGCGAAGCAAAGAGGTTCTACGTTTTTGCTGATTATGAAGCCATCTTATTTCAAACACAGTTGGCAAAACCTACAGAAAATATAGCCCTCATTTGGACCAACATGGTATTCTCTTGGTCAAAATTTTATTTGTTTTGGGTTTTTCCATCACTGCTGCACTTATAATAATAAGATAATCCGGGGGACAAGACTTTTTGAATATATTTCCAAAACCATGATACCAATAAAGCTTAATAAGGCAATCTGGCTCGTTATCTTAAGTCTATCCTTAATTAGACTGACCTGCAAATTGCTTTACGTCCCCTCATTTCAAGCGATAAAAATATTCTTATTTAAATAGAGAATCCCAAGTGTTTTTACTATTTTGATACTTGTGCTAAAAGGGGATTGCTTTTTAACTGGAATCAACTTTGAGAATGTGCAACTCGAATAGCAGTGAACTGAGAAACGGAAGTTTAGATACGGAGACCTCAAAACTAACAAATTTCTTCTATGAGGGTAACAGGGAGTCAGTTTACTTGAGGTAAATTAGTTAAAGCAGATGCAACTACGTCTTTAGAAACACTAAAAACTACTTACAAAAAGCTGGAGGAACTTGAGGATTCTTTTGTGGGTAAGTATATAAAGTGCATTCCCACTGATGGGGTCAATAACTGGCAATCTGTGGATTTTATTTTTGATCAACGAGTGCACAGCATCGAAGAGGCTGCAGGAAAAGCCATTACAGTTGTTAGGAGGCTTTAAAGAAGAATGAGAAACCTGTGGACCACCCCTGCTTTCAACGTATCTTCCATGCCTTTCAGTAACAATTATTAAGAGGTTGATAGACATTAAAGTGTTCTGGAAAAGTTTTAGACTGCAGACTTCAGCAAAATTTTTGATCTTCCACAACTGGTGTTAATATAAAACCTCAAACCCAAATGTAAGCGACAAACCTCTAGGAGAGCAGTTTTTATAATAGCAGGGTTGATGCTTTTGAGAAAGGACAGAAGCTACCCCCAGGGAAGCTAATGGACAACCTTGGCAACAGAGTGTGCTGTGGTGGGCTTGGCGTGGCTGCCCTGACTTCACTCACTGGCCACTTCCTGCTCTGGCCTCTCCTGTGACTGCAGAGAAGGAGTGGGTGCTGGGTGGAGCTGCTTTTTTAGGTCTTGCAAATAAAAATCAACATTCCACCTTTTCTCACTGTGTGTGTGTGTGTGTGTGTGTGTGCTCAGTCGTGTCCTATTCTTTCCAATCCCATGGACCGTAGCCCGCTAGGCTCCTCTGTCCATGGGGATTCTCCAGGCAAGAATACTGGAGTGGGTTGCCATTCCCTTCTCCAGGGGACCTTCCCGACCCAGGGACCAAACCTGGGTCTCCTGCATCGGCAGGCAGGTTCTTTACCGTCTGAGCCACGAGGGAAGCCCACGCTCTCCTCACTAGAACACTAGTTTTAAGAATGCTTTTATACGAACATAGAGACGTCTCAGAGCCGCTCCAGGAGGCCTGGTTGGTTCCACATGTGTTGCCAACTTCCTTGACCTGTGGTTTGATGTCTGTCTTTAATTTTGGGAAGCTCCTGGATCTGGAACAGTGGGACGTCCAGCAGGACGACTGAGGGCAGCCCTGCCTCTGACCACCTCTGGACCGGTGCTGCCGTAACGCACATTCCCGGCACGACACCCTTCAAAGGCTGGTCTGCGAGGCTGGGAGGACAGCTCAGGGATCGGCAGCTCTAATAACTGAACAGCTCCCCACTTGGCTTCTGTTGCAGGTCATCTGGATTCTCGAGCTGCTTAGTACAACCACCTTCTAGTCCATCACCAACCCTCTGGACTGACAGTGGCAGTGATTTCCATTGTCTCTTAAGTTTACTGAACTTAATTCTAAAGGCTGGCCCCCATCTAGACAAAAATAACCTGTTACCCATGGTCACAAAACAGATGAATCTGAATGAATGAATGTTTTCAAAGGAGAAAAACTTGACACGTTTACCTTGCATCTGGAGATATATTCACTAAAGGCTTAAATGTTTCTTGTAAATAAAGCTCTGTATTTATAGAAAGAAAATATGTAATTAGTAACATAGTTGCTATTTGTAATTATTAAGTTAATATATCCTTCCATTTACAGACAATGATTAGAAGGATTAAAAACCCAAACTGAATTAACTTACTGAAAACTATTGTGTTAATGATAGTCACGGTTATTTTAAACAAGTTCCACACTGTTTTTCAGATGGTGCCTTTGTGGAAAAGTATTTAAAAACAATATTACCATAGATATTGTAAAAACCTGAAAAGTCAAGACATCTAGTAAAAGAGCAATACCAGCAGAGGTCACTAGAATATTACCAAGTCATGATCACCTTCAAGAAATGAAGCTTAGTGTGATATCCCCTAAAACTAATTTTCATAAGTTAAAAGATAAAAGCTGTAACAAACTTTGTTCTTCAAATGTTACTAGGTTTTATTTTCCACACCAAAGCTCAGATCTACCATATCCGGGGATCTTTCTAGTATGCAGAAATCATCTTTGTAAAGATAAACTGTAATTCATTTGCTTTACTGAGGTTTCTATAGAGGAGGCATTCAAGAAAATCTTGACATTATTACTACTACCAAATGCCATATAATACACAAAACATAAATATACTTAAACCTTGGTCTAACATTAAACAGTAGAATTTATTAAGAAGTATCTGTCCTGCTATTAAAATATATATTCACTGCATAATAGGCTAACATGTGGATTCCATGTTGACTTACTTTGGTTTGGCGTGATAAAGCCACCGTAAATCAAATATATCACTCAATGAAACTTCCGTGCAGGATTAAAAGCGGCCCAGCCCTTTAGAGAATTCTAACGGATGTTCAGATTTTGCAGCCAGTCTAAAGGTTGCTTTTCAAACCAAGCAGATAACGGGAAGTACAAAGCTAAATTTCAGGTTTAAATTAAAAAACTACCTTCAGCGGGTCCCTCTGTTTCCATCCAGGTTCCTCCCTGAACACCTACAAAGGATCCCTCCTTAATGATGCCCACCCCTGGCTCCTAGCTGCCATTCCTGATGACTGCCCCTTTGGCCTCGCTGTACCAACCCAGCAAGACGGGTCTCATTAAAGACAACGATTTCACAGCCCTGAAATTACAATTTTAAAAATCGCTCCATTTCAGAAAAGGGTACTGTGATTACAGAGGATGAAATCCAATGTTGCAAAAGAAAGTCATCTTGAAGTTATTTTCTTGTGATTTAATTCAAATCATCTAGTTTAAGGTTCATTTGTTCTATGTTTCTCCATAATTTGGAGAGAAATAATGGTCAAATTTAAGTAGGAACAGATCCTTGCTTTAGTTAATTTCAAGCATTCCTTTTGTGCGTTTTCTATCCAAAGACAAAGTATTACTGGGAGGTAATACTCAGTGGTGAATGGTGGCCCCACTGAAGGGCGGAGACTCGGGCACTGCTCCTTATTCATTTACATCCCAGCCTCATATAAAGACTTGCTGCAGGCCCTCTGTACATGTGTACTGAACAGAATGGATAACACTTATAGTAATATGGCACACAACAGTATCAAAATTAAGATAGAAAACAATGTTTTAATTAACATAGTAGATTATACAGTGGAGAGAAGAGGATCTGTGAAACTAAAACATTTTACGTATAAGTAGAACATTTTTTTCCTGTTATTAAAAAGATTTTTTTAACACTCAATATTGCTTACCCCTCCATGTTTCAATCTTATGTTCCTCTAATTCATAAATCTGTACCTAGAAATAAGGAAAATTTTTATTTGCAAATGTTAACATATACAAGACAAGGAAAAAAAGAAACTACTATTTCACAACTACTGCTGAGTCTCTTAATTCAACAGAGGGGAACAAGCGAGGTAGTTCAGAAACAGAAATATAAATGAGAGACATAAAGTGTGCTCTGCATTTCTTTGAAGACAAATGTGTAAATTTAAAACATAAACCAACACAATATTATTAGTTTAACTTGAAAATCTGTGATACACTTTAAAATTTATAACTTATACTATATAGTTAGTATATAACTTATACTAACTACAAATTTTAAACATATATAAACACACACTCCTTAGGATCTATAAGATTTTTAGCCTCTCTAGTTTAAAAAGGGCAGTTGGTTAAAACGTGCTAGTTAAGTTGCTGGATCGGGTTATGCTGGACCAGGCGGGCGTCTTCGCCAAGGTAGAGCAGGTTTGATAGCAGCCCATCACCGGGAGCCGTCAGCACGCACAGCACCGCATCTTGGCTGCTGCTTTCGGTCAAAGTACTTAAGGCTTCTGAGTCTGCGTCCCTCCCTGAACAGCGGGGTGGGAGGCCGTCCACACTAGCCTCTGTGAGGTCTATGAGAGGGAGCCTGGGGCGCCGCCTCCTGCAGCGCTCGCTACCCGGGGGGGCTCCTCGAGCCCTGCCGCAGGAACGCCTGGCCTCTTTCTGAGCTCCCAACCCAGCCTGGCGACACTGAGACAGTCCTGAGCAGAGCCGCCACCGACCGGAGGGGAAGCAGACTCTACAAGGCTTATCGTGGGGATACAAGGATGAGCAGAGGTCAGAGGTCAGACCTGGAGACCTTCAGGAGGCAGATTTCAGCCAGGCTCTGCCTGCTGGGTGGACTTCTCGTCAACCCAGAAGACAAACCCAAGTAAGGGCCCCGGAGAAGAAAAGGACTTCTTCACGTTCCTGAAACACAGAAAGGAGACGGACGGGGTGGGGGTCGGAGCTGGGGGTCAGGGGACTGACAAGCCGGGGCGGGCTCCGTTTCGGGGGGAAGAGGCCAGGGCAGTTATGATGGTTTAAGCAGAGGGCCCATGAGACGGCACCAGAGTCAGATGCAAGACCAAGCGTTGTGGAGGTTGGGTCTCGAAATGGTGACTGTGGGGACGGAGGGGGCCACTGGGAGAAGAATTAAAAGGTTTAGAGGAGAATGAAGGAGGGGAGATAGAGACAGATGGATAAATAAGAAGCCCCCCACCTCCCGATGTTGATGCTAGGTCACTGATAGCATCCAGGACACAGAGGAGGATGAGGAAGGAATCAGCTTCCTAAACGAGGAAGATGAGCCTCTGGCTTTCACAGTTGAAAGCAGAACATCCTGGTCTGTCCCAGGCGGTTCTGAGGTGAAGCCTCAGCCCAGCAGAGGAGGGGCCTCCCTGCTTTCTGCCTGCACAACCCCTTGGGGCTCTAGCTGCGGTCATCAGCGTGGACATGCTCGGCTAACACAGCAATCTATTATGAACTGGGGGTGTTTGGCCCCAGTACCCCCCAGTACGATGGGAAGGTGTGTGTGTGTATAATGTATAAACATGCGTAAGACAGAGTCGCTACCTCTAAGAACGACCTAACAAGAACCTCAGATGCCCCAATGACAGCGCTTCTTGACTTTGGCACGACGGATGTTTTAGGGCGTCTTGTGTGCTGTGTTCGGTAGCATCCTTGGCCTCTGCCCACTCCACACCAGTCGGACCAGCCCACCCTTTCCCCAGCCAGGAGACGTAATGTCCCTGGGGGAGGCAAAATCATTCCCAGCCGAGACACCCTGCCCTCGGCGAAATCAGAACACAACATGAAAAGTGCCACTTGGGTAATTCTTGGGGGGCACTGAAATGGGGACTCATCCGCTCCAGGGGGACAACAGGGAGCTCACCCTGGCGGAGGGGGTGCCTGAGGAGGGTTCTGGAAGACCACAGTGTCAACCGGCAAGGACCAAGGGCCTGAAGGAGAATGCCAGTGGAGGGAGTGGATTCAGATCTCCAAAGAAGAGAAGCCACGGGGGGAGGAGGGCAGGAGAGTCCGGGGGAGGGAGAGAGAGGAGGACCTGAGTGGACAGGCTGGCAGGAGAGGAGAAGCAAGAGGGACCACCACTGCCCGGCGTGAGCAACACCCCGGCCGGCTCTGGGGACGGCGGGGAAGAAGCCGCTGACCACTGCTTGAGAACAAAACTGGGCTTTGAAAAACAGGCTATCCGGGACCTCCACTTGCGTAACTACAGTGGTTAATAGGAAAACTAGCGGCCGTGGCTCTCATCATCAGGAACAGTTCTTCTATAACAGACATAAAAATGATAACTTAAAATTGCTGTTTCCAGTTGGTGAAAAACCAGCCTGGAAAATCTTCCAGAGAAGCTACAAAATCATTCACAGTCACAGTCCCCGTCCCACTGAAAAGAAGCATCCCAAAGAAATAAGGTTTGATAGTAAGATTGGAGGTCACCCCAGGTAGAATTAGTGAGTTTAAGATGGATCAACAGATACTATCTGAAGATCCCTGGTGCTAAAGACTGAGACCTAGAGGACAGGATCAAGTGGTCTAACATACAAGGAATACAAGTCCCAGAAGGAGAGAAGAGAGAGAGAATGAGATTAAAAAAAATTTTTTTTGAAGAAAACAGCAGCCCCCAAAATAGGTAGAAAAGCAACTTAGAAGATCATGGAAACTCAACATACCCGGAACAGGATGAATACAAAGATGCACTGGAGTCAACAGCTGAAATCCAAAGTTAAAGAGAGAGCCTTGAGTCAGGCAGAACTGGTGCCTTACAAAGAGGAGACAAGGAGAGCCATTTCCACTGACTTCTTATCAAAAGCACTGGGGGCAAAGGGCAACAAAACTACATCCTCAAAGAGCTAAAGAAAACAAACAAAATCAGTTAGCTCAGTCTCTATAAAACAGCAAAGCTGTCCTTCCAAAATCAAGATTAAAAAAGAAAAAAGATGAAATAATGACATTGTTGGACAAACAGAAACTAAGATAATTCATCACTGATGTGGACCACACAAATGCAATAAAAACAGATGGTGACTCAGATCCACAGAAAAGAACAGAAAATGGTACCTATGTGGGTAAATATAAAAAACTAATTTTTTTTCCCTTTTACTCATTTTGTTTAAAATAAAAATGCGAGGGGCAGATTAAATGGAAGTATACTTTCTACATAACACCAATATTAACTCTAAATGGACTGCGGTTAAGTGAAAATTGATACTGAAATGCATACAGCAACCACAAGACAACAAAAATCATGCCAAAAGGTATGCCTGAGATAGTCATAGAGCTCTACTGGCCCTGATGCAATAGATGAGACCACACTTACGTCTCCTGCTACAAATGACCAGAAATGGGGGAAAAAATATGTGGAGCTGCTTTCAGACATGAGACAACAGGCGGGGCAGGTCGGCCGTCCCCGAGAGAAGGGAGGCAGGCAGCGCTGTGACCGCCATGCCCTGCTTTAGAGGCAGCGAGACCTTGATGCGGGCAGCTGACCCCTAGCAGAGCAAGTCACACTGAGCTGAGGAGACAGAAATCAAAGTCTAGACAGAAGGAGCCACGTGGGACTTGCAGGACGGACCACTAGACAAAGCGGGCTGGGGGTCCAGAAAAAGAGAAGGCTGCACAGAGCTCCTTGAGTCTCTGACGGAACGCTAGGCAGGCATGCACAAGGGATGATGCTCTGTGAGCCCTGGCAGACGTACCCTGAAGGACATTTGCCTTCCAACCGCAGAGTGGAAAGTCCTTGCCGAACAACCAGGGAAATCCACAGAGACCCCTGAAGTATTGGTAGAGCTAAACCAGCCAGAGGAATGATTAACACTCTGACAAAGCTTAAAAGCCAGCCTTGAAAGAAGCACGTGAAAAGATACTCAACATCATTAGCCATCAGGGAAATGCAACGCAAAACAACAACTAGGTATCAACTCACACACACTAGGATGGCTGTCATCAGAGAGAAACAGTCGCAGGTGTCAGCGAGGGTGTGGAGAAACTGGCATACTACACACGGCTTGTGGGAAGGTGCAATGCTGCAGCCACTGTGGAAAATAGCTAAACACAGATGACAGTGTGACCCAGGAATTCCGCTTCTAGGTCTATACCCTTTTCTGGGCTCCAACATCACTGCCTATGGTGACTGCAGCCATGCAATTACAAGACGCTTGGTCCCTGGAAGAAAAGTTATGACCAACCTAGACAGCATATTAAAAGGCAGAGACATTACTTTGCCAACAAAGGTCCGTCTAGTCAAAGCTATGGTTTTTCCAGTGGTCATGTATGGATGTGAGAGTTGGACTATAAAGAAAGCTGAGCACTGAAGAATTGATGCTTTTAAACTGTGGTGTTGGAGAAGACTCTTGAGAGTCCCTTGGACTGCAAGGAGATCAAACCAGTCCACCCTAAAGGAGATCAGTCCTGAATATTCATTGGAAGGACTGATGCTAAAGCTGAAGCTCCAATACTTTGGCCACCTGATGCGAAGAGCTGACTCATTAGAAAAGACCCTTATGCTGGGAAAGACTGAAGGCAGGAGAAGGGGATGACAGAGGATGAGATGGTTGGATGGCATCACCGACTCAATGGACATGAGTTTGAACAAGCTCTGGGAGTTGGTGATGGACAGGGAAGCCTGGCGTGCTGCAGTTCATGGGGTCGCAAAGAATTGGACATGACTGAGCGATTGAACTAAACTGAGGTCTATACCCAAAAGAAATGAAAACACATATCCACAAAAACACCTGGATGTGTCTGTTCATAGCAGCGGTATTCCTAATAGCTGAAAAGTGGAAACCATTTAAATGTCTATTAACTGATGAATGGATAAGTAAAATGTGATATAGCCATAACATGGAGTATTATTTGGCAACAAAAAGAAATGCAGTACTGATATATGCTACAACATGGAGGAATCTTGAAAACACTATGTTATGAGAAAGAAGTTGGTCACAAAGGACCACATATTGTGTGATCCCATTTACATGAGGTGTCCAGTATAGGCAGATCTACAAAGTAGCTTAGTGGTTGCCTAGGGTTGGAGGTCATGGTGGACTGGTGGCGTGTCACAGCTAAGAGGTGTGAAGTTTCTTTTTGGGGTAATAAGAATGTTCTAAAATTGACTGTAGTGATGACTGCACAACTCTGTGATATACTAAAAACCACTGGACTGCATATTCTAAATGGGTGAAATATAAGATACACAAAGTATATCTCAACAAAATTGCTTTTAATAAAGGATCTTCAGGTAATTTAACTGCCTGCCCAAAGTCCAATACTCTTTAAAGGAAGACAATACAGATATTCAACCACACAATGTTATAATTATAATATTCACAATATTATAATATATGATATATAATATTCAGCATTCATTAGGAATTAGTAATTTGTAAGAAGCAGAAATGCGACCCATGACAGGAGAAAAACCAGTCACTAGAATCAGACCCAGAAGAGAGATGATAGAAACAGATTCTGATACATATATATCAGATATATAACAACTGACATAATACATTCAAGGATTTAAAGGAAAATATAAACATTACAGGGAGAGAGAAATGGAAAATATAAAAAAGATCCATATGGAACTCCCAGGACAGAAAACATACTACCTAAAAGGAAAAAACAAAAATAGTAGGTAAGACATTGTGGAGGAAAGGAACCGTGGAAATGAAGACATAGAAATAAAATATATCTGAAGTCCAGAGAGGAAATACTGGGGAAAATGCTACAAAATAAGAGTGTTAGTTGAGTAACTAGCATCCTTGTGGAGGAGGGGACAGAAAAATACTCGAAGAAATGGTGTCTAAGAGAATGGAGAAAAAGAATACAATAATCTCAACAGCTGCAGAACGCATCTGACCCAATTCCGCATCCGTTCATGAGAAACACTTCTGGCAAACCTGAAAACGAAGCAACATCCTCAACGTGATAAAGGGCATCTATGAAAGAACAACAGCTGTCACCAAAGTAACTGTGAAATACCAAACACTCTCCCTCTAGGAGGGCACAAAAGGCAAGGAGGTCTGCTTTCATGATGTCAGCGCTGTACTGGAGGGCTCAGCCAATGAAATAAAGCAAGAAAAACAGCAAAAACCAAACAAGTTTGGAGAATCATGAAAATCACAGAGTTAGATAAAGGCCACATGTGGGTTTCCAACTATGCTCTTATAAAACAGTGGGACTGGACCAGGGAATTCTGTCACTAAAATTAGCCAGTAGAAAGATGTCAAAAGTGAATTTCTCTAACTTTAATTTTTACTTTGTTAAAACCACCGTGTCCATATAGTCCTTGTTGTAGAATTTTGGGAATAACTGCAATAAACTGCATGAACATCCACAGGCTTGGAAGGTAAACCCTGTGTCAGCTCATATAATGCGAGGCTTCACTGGGCACAGCCGTCCGGTCCAAAGGCGTACGAGTGGCCTCCTTCATTCACGTGTCCAGGTGGATCTCAATGCCACAGCATGCCCATAATGCCATTAAAGAGCACAAATCTAGTGAAATTTATAGTAGAGGCTTTCCTGGTGACTCAGTGGTAAAGAATCTGCCTGCCAATGCAGGAGACACAGGGTTCAATCCCTGGGTCGGGAATGGGGAAGGAAATGGCAACCTACTCCAGTATCCTTGCCTGGAAAATGCTGTGAACAGAGGAGCCTGGCGGGCTACAGTCCATGGGGTGATGAGAGAGCTGGACACAACTGAGCAACTAGACAAACAACAGACGATAGTCTATGCAGTCATCGGGGGCTTCCCTGGTGGCTCAGACGGGAAAGAATCCGCCTGCAATGCAGAAGACCAGGAGACCCTGGTTCAATCCCTGGATCAGGAAGATCCCCCAGAGGAGGGCACGGCAACCCACTCCAGTGTTCTTGTCTGGAGAATTCCATGGACAGAGGAGCCTGGCGGGCTACACTCCACAGGATCGCAAAGAGTCGGACGCGACTGAAGTTACTTAGCACACAGGCAATAAATAAGTACACAGAATCCCATTAATCTGAGGATTTCTGAAAGCTGAAAGAGGCTGTGTTTCTATGCTTCCTGAGACTACTTTCTTCAAGCTTCAAACATCAGACTGATTTACATCGAGGTTTCCTGCATATATATATGTGAAAGTGAAAGTGGCTCAGTCGTGTCTGACTCTTTGTGACCCCATGGACCATACAGTCCATGGAATCCTCCAGACCAGAATACTGGAGTGGGTAACCAAGTCCCTTCTCCAGTGGATCTTCCCAACCCAGGGATGAAACCCAGGTCTCCTGCATTGCAGGCAGAATTCTTTACCAGCTGAGCCACAAGGGAAACCCAAGAATCCTGGAGTGGGTAGCCTATCCCTTCTCCAGCGGATCTCCCCAACTCAAGAATCAAACCGGGGTCTCCTGCATTGCAGGCAGATTCTTTACCAACTGAGCTATCTGGCAGGCCCCATGTATATGTGTGTGTGTGTATCTGGAAAAACTGACCACCAGCACTGTCAGCCCAGTACCAAAAAAGAAAAACACACAAAATCTTAAAACACACATACACGAACAGTTCTATATACATGCATAGACATACATAGCTCCACTTACTTGACATAATGATTTCTGGCACTTACCATGGGTGATTTATAGTATCTATGTAGTATATTAATGAAATCTGTAATTGTTAGCATTCCTGGAAGAAAGAATTACATGTTAAACATAAAACTATGGAAACATTAAAGGAAAATTTCAGGTGATAAGCAAACCTGAAGTATTTATTTACTAGAAAATCTTCTAAATTATACTATAATGATTACAGCACACCTTAATAAATTATTTAAAACTATTAACCTGTTAATTATCTACCCCAAACTAAGATATACAAATTTAACTGAAGGTAAAGCCTCATAGTATTTAATGGAATTAATCACAATATTTGGCAATTCATTGAGAGAAAACTTTCTGAATGTTACAAAAACATCACGAAAGACTTGCATCTGCACACAAATAATTTTGGATACTTTAAGATAAGATCAAGTGTACCATAAGCTCTAGAGTCATGGCACTTTTGGTAGCACGTGGATGGTTTTCTGAGAATCCTTCTAAAAACAATGGCTTTCTCAGGCATGATTTATGAAGGGCCCACTGTGTGCCGGACACCAGGACTACAGGGATGAAGACAAGGAGCACTTCCCCGACGAAGCTGCAGCCCGAGGGGAGAAGGACACAGCGAGTCATTTCCAGACCACGCAGTGCCTGCTGAGAGGGGGCAACACCCAGAGTCCACTGCGATTCCTAAGATGACACATTGTGGAGCCTAGATACTGTGAGTCAGCGGTAATTTTAATAGTGTGACAATGATTTAGCAAAGGCATCAACCACGTCTCCATCATTTCCTCTACCGTGTCACAAAGACGTTCACCCAGGAGGAAACGGGGGTGCCCTGCAGCGGGAACCCAGCAGAGGGCGGGCCTCGGGCCGGGGACCCCGTTCCTGGGGCTCACGGGACCGCGAAAGGCCCAGAGGAACCTTTGGAGCCAAAAAGGTGCTGGATGAAAAGAAACCCAGTACAGGTTCATAAATGTTTTGAATTTACTAGCAGCTCCACCTCACAGGATGTAAAAAGCAACGGTCTTTTTTTAACTTGGTAATGTGTTTACGAGGCTGGATTCGAACACCTCAGGTGTTCAGATTTCTCCCCAGGCCCGCACCGCTTACCTACAAAACTTTGTTTTTTACTCTCCCACAGAGGTGCTGCTCGAACACCATTGGCGACTAAGGCAAAGAAGGCCTTTTTAACCTAAGACAAGAGAAACAACACACATTTTTAGTCATACATAGTCAGGGAGAAAAATACCTTCAACTAGTAGGTTGGTGCAAAAGTAATTGTGGTTTTGCGTTGTTGAAATTTGCCATTTGATATTGGAATACATTCTTAAATGTGGTTACGTTATACGTCACTTTAATGCGCCTTTCTCACTTTATGTTTTTTTGCTAATGACTTACTACTTGCTGCGCATTTTTATGTTTATTTTAGACTATGGAAATGATGTTAGACAAAAAGCCAGTTCGAGCAATTTCTTGAATATCTGAGTTCAAAATAGGTTGTAAAGCAGCGGAGACAACTCACAACATCAACAATGCATTTGGCCCAGGAAGTGCTAATGAACATACAGTGCAGTGTGGTTTCAAGAAGTTTTGCAAAGGAGACGAGAGCCTGGAAGATGAGAAGCGCGGTGGCCGGCCACTGGAAGTTGACAGCAACCCATTAGAGCAATCATCGAAGCTGATCCTCTTACAACTACGCGAGAAGTTATGAAAGAACTCAATGCTGACCATTTTGTGGTCATTCAGCATTTGACACAAATCGGAAAGATGAAAAAACTCCGTAAGTGGGTGCCTCATGTGCTGACCAAAAATCAAAAAAATCGTTCTGAAGTGTCATCTTCTCCTGTTCAATGCAACAACAACGAACCGTTTCTCGATCGGATTGTGATGTGTGATGAAAAGTGGACTGCATACGACAACCGGCAGTGACCAGCTCAGTGACGAAACCGAGAAGAAGCTCCAAAGCATGTCCCAAAGCCAAACTTGCACCAAAAGAAGGTCACGGTCAGTGTTTGGTTGGTCTGCTGCCCATCTGGTCCACTACAGCTTTCTGAATCCTGGAGAAACCATCACATCTGAGAAGCATGCTCGGCAAAATGATGATGATGAGAGTCACTGAGAGCTGCAGGGCCCGCAGCCGGCACCGGTCACCAGGAAGGGCCGGTTCTTCTCCACGACAGACTCGGACTGATGTCGCACAACCAACACCTCACAAGTTGAAGGAATCGGGCTACAACATTTTGCCTCAAACCGCCATATTCACCTGACCTCTCACCAACTGATCACTACTTCTTCAAGCACCTCAACAACTTTTTGCAGGGAAAGCGATTCTTCAATCAGCAGGAGGCAGAAAATGCTTTCCTGGAGTTTGTCAAATCCGAAAGCATGGGTTGTTATGCTACATGAATAAACTTCTCACTGGCAAAAATGTGTCAATTGTAGTGGTTTCTATTTTGATTAATAAAGATGTGTTTGAGCCTAGTTATAATGATTTAAAATTCACGGACTGAAAATGCTAATTATGTCTGCACCAACCTATTAAAATATTCAACCTAATCTTACCAGTTATCTTCAACATTGAGTTTTGTAAATTTGATAAGTTAAAAATAACTGAATGTATTAACATAAGCAATATGCTTCTGTATTATATTGCAAGGTATATAGGGACTGGAGATTATTTTTTGAAACAAACAAGGCAATTAACCTCAAAGATTTTTTTCCTGTATCTAAAGTGTCTTGAATACATACAGACCTCATATAATTAAAATCACATATTAAACTTCAGAGTTTAATCTCTTTTATAGGTGGTTATTAATTCATTTGAAAACACTGAAGTTGTATCAAAGTACTTGAAATGAAAATCTGTTTTTCATACATTTAATAACAAAACATCAAGCCTACCTCCTTCATCCCCCTGAGGGTGAGAAAGAGAAGGAATGAAGGACATAACATACACATACTGTTATACAGTTTTGAGATGGACACCCACCACCGTATGCCCATCGTGGGTTGGGTCTTGTTCAGAGTAGTTCACATGCAGAACCTCTCTGAGCCCCCAGGACAAACACCCTCCCAGATACGATGGCAGGGAGAGAAGGTGGTGGAGGTGCCGACAATGACCTCTAAATACAGAGAGCAAAGGGCATCTGGAAAATGGCTCAATTTTACTGATAATCAAAGAAATGAAAATTAAAGCAAATTAAAAACATCATTTAAAGCTGCTAAATAAGCCAATATTTTTAATTTACAGCACCTAACACAGGCGTGGCTGTAAAACCACTGGTGGCATCATGAATTGTTAGAATAGTTTCTGACCAACAGCTTGCATCAAGAATCACGAAAATACTGTTTGTGTACCCGTTTTTCCTCTGTCAAATTAGTTACACAAAAATTTTAGGAGTAGGATTCTTGAGTCGGCGATGTTCAGTGTGGCATTATTTCTACTACAGAAAACTGAAAAAAGATCTGCCTCCCGCAAACTTGTTAAATACTGGCATACCAATGAGAAAAAAAAGTACCAAACAGTATAAGTGTGAAGACTGTGTTGAAGTGGGGGGAAAAAAAAAAGGTTTATGGCAGTGAAAATGCAGACTATAAAATTATGCATTATAATTACATAAAACATGTATTTAAACAGAAAAGCTCAAAGAGAGGCAAAAAAAATTTAAACTTCTATACTAAGGAGTTGAAGCAGTGAAAGTGTATGTCTTAAAAAATTTTTTTATTCTGTGTTATAGTTATCTTTATAACCAAGAAAGAAAAAGGCTCTTTTTTCATCCACTATATTCCCCAACCCCTTGTTAACGTAACAGCGAAAAGAAATGGGAGGATTACAGGAACCGAAAGCTTCATGTCAGAGGAAGAGTAATGGGTTGGCACCAGTTTCTGCCTTTATTTACTGAACAAGAGTGATTAGTGGAGCTGCCTGGCTCATCACAACAGGAGCCGAAGGACGGCTGGAGCTAAGGGGGACTCTCGCTGGCCGTTTCCCACCCTTGTCCTGGCCGAGTCTGGCACTGTCCTCAGTACGGCAGGGATTCCATCAACCTGCTGGACAAATGGGCAGGGGACGGGGGAGAGGAGATGAGAAGAGCCAATCCAAGGGCATGAGGGTCAAGCGGGAACTGAACGGCATCCACAAACTGGTAAGATGGTTTTAGAACCACAGCTTGTATCAAGGGTCACAACACATTCACAGGGTGTGGAACTAAACGGCAGCCAGGGGTGGTGAGTGGGGGTGAATGGTCTGTTTCTACCTGGACCATGGGAATCTGGGAATCCTTGATGGCGGGCCTAGAAAACATCATCAAAGGATATGGGGCAAAGTCACGGACACACAGATTCTGAAACACATTAAATATCTGCTTAGCCTGTTTTTCTAACTGGCTGGAGTAGGCAGGGAGTGGGGGCACTTTTAAAACCACAAACTGCTCATTGTTTTCTCCAAAATAAGAGGTTTAGCACAGAAAAACCAGTATACAAATCATTCATGAGGATCATTCACGTAAGACAGTGACCACAGCCATTAAAGTTCTGGTTTGGCCGTGGGGAAATGGCTGAAAACAACTACACAAGTTGGACAGACCGTATGCAAACCCTGATGGGAAAGCGCTGGCGGGCACCACACAGGCAGGATTCAAGGAGCCACAATTATTGAGAGAAAAGACACCGAGTGAGCTCCATAATCTTTCTGGAATTTTTTCCAAAGGCATTTTTCCAATCATCTTCAAATCAGTGAATTTCAATAGAAAACTAATCTATCAAAAAGAGCCAAATAAAATGAGGGCAGGAAACATACAAAGAAAACCGCACCCAGCACATCAGAGGTGAAGAAAAGTGAAAGTGAAAGTGAAGTCGCTCAGCCGTGTCCGACTCTTTGTGACCCCATGGACTGCAGCCCACCAGGCTCCTCGGTCCATGGAACTCTCCTGGTAAGAATGCTGGAGTGGGTAGCCTTTCCCTTCTCCAGGGAATCTTCCCGACCCAGGGATCAAACCCAGGTCTCCTGCACTACAGGCGGATTCTTTACCAGCTGAGCTACAAGGGAAGCCCACAAACTGTTAAATGGCCCCTAAATGCTCGGAGGTTACCAAAGGGCTCTCAAGGGCTCTGCACACAAACCCAAGGAGACGCCCACACGGCACCGACTCTCACACACAGCGAGGACGCTCAGGCTGGCGCCTCGGATGGCAGGGCTGTGACGTGTGCTGACCTGAGGGTGCACTGCTGATGCCATGAGAGGGACAAATGCAGGGAAGCCAACATCCAGGGGCAAAGGGGACGTTAGGGATTCGAGGTGAGAAGTGCCTTCACTTCTGCACGGGAGGCTAAGACAGCCAGTGAAGTGAAAGTCACTGTCGTGTCCGACTCTTTGCAACCCCATGGACTATACCTTCTATGGAATTCTCCAGGCCAGAATACTGGAGTGGGCAGCCTTTCCCTTCTCTGGGGGATATTCCCAACCCAGGGACTGAGCCCAGGTCTCCCGCATTGCAGGTGGATTCTTCCCAGCTGAGCCACCAGGGAAGCCCAAGAATACTGGAGTGGGTAACCTATCTCTTCTCCAGCAGATCCTCCTGACCCAGGAATCGAACTGGGGTCTCCCGCATTGCAGGCGGATTCTTTACCAACCGAGCCACCCGGGAAGCCAGACACTGAGGAAAATGCTGGGAGTGAAGCAGAGCGCCTCCCGCTGCCTTCAGGGGGAGCGAAGCTGCAGGACCAACCAGGCTGACCTTGGCTTTTCCTTGGCTCAGGTCCTCCGCCCTCTCTGAGTCCCGACATTCTCAGCCACACAAGGGGCTAACAGACAACGTTTTCCTCACAAGTGCATGGGTTTTTGTTTTTATTTTTTGGCCATGCCACATGGCTTGCTGAATCTCAGTTCCCCCACCAAGGACTGAACTTGGACCTTCGGCGGTGAAAGCCCGGATTCCTGACCATTAGGCCACCAGGGAGCTCCCACAAGTGACTGAACGAACCAGACCTGCTCTGAAGATGCTCAGCAGTTAAGAGTCAAAAAGGAAAAAAGTTTTTAATTTTCCAGTCTCTATAAACCAGACCAGAAGCAGAGAAAGATTTATTGTCTTAACTTCAGCCACACAGACATGTTGACATGTCAACACGTCAGAGGGTGGGGGCCACAACTCGCCCCTCCAGAGACCGGCCAGAACCCCCTGGAGTGGACAGGATCTGCTCTCAGCCCCTGAGAGGGGGTGTGTGTTGGTGTGGCCGGTCAGCAGCCCTGCCTGTCCCTCCTCTGGCTTGGCTGCAGCTTCTGCACCATCAGGAGACCTTCTAAACCTGCTTCCTTAGCACCGCGTGTGCGGAGTCCTTTGACACTGTACTGAGAAAACTTCACAATTAGAGAAGGCACAGGGTGTCACCAACCACCAAACGGAGACAGGACACAAGCGGACGGGCACGACCGAGTTCCAGTCTTTGGGGAAAAACGTCAGGGGCCTTGAGTACCTTTGAAAAATTTCTTTCTTTTTACCTGATGAGCAATTTACTTAAATGGATACCAATTAAAAAATCTGTATTTTAATAGGCGTGGGGGAGAGAGTCAGGCACCGGGGGGAGAGTCAAGTGTGGAGGGAAGCCCACGACTGGAGGATCCGGATGCCTGGGCGCGTCTGAAAACAAGCAGGGAGATTGTTTCAAATCAGATCATAACCGCATCAACCATCAAAGGACTATTTTTTTCTGGAGAAACTGCGTCAGAAATAAAAGGCACAAAGACGAACACTTGGGCGCTTCCAGTGGAAAAGACAGCTGGCCCGACTCCTGAGGGAGACGCGCCAGGCGGAAGCCCCGTGTGAACAGCGTGCTCCTCCAGCTGCGGGCGCTCCCCGTCTAACTGGGCACCACCCCGTACAGCCCCCAACACTGACGCTGCACAAGGTCTAGTCTGACATCCGTCTCACTAGAGGGTGAGGAAACAGAACAAAAAGGGGATGTAGTAAGAATGCTAAAGAGCAATTCAGGGCCCACGATCTCCTGGCTGAAGTTCCAGAAGAAAGGGAAGAGCAGGAAGGTGACCTCGGAAGAAACAGCACGATGAACACAGACGGGGGTGACAGGTCAGGCCCGACGGCCCATCGGGCGCAGGCTCACGAGCGGAAAACCCCACAACCAGGCGCGAGGCACGGAATTCAGGAGCCCCAGAGATAAGGAGAAAACCCCAAAAGCGTCAGAGGGGGAAAAGAAATCACACATCCAAGATGGAGATTAAAGAAGTAGAAAGCACAACTGCTTTCTCTTCAGCAACACAGGCAGCTAGAAGCAGTGGAACAAAGCCTTCAACATCCGAAATACACATTATGGAATTCTGTACATAGTCTACAGATTGAGTGTATGGAATGTTTAATTTTTCAAGTAACTACTTTCTCATGTATCTTTTCTTGGGAAGTGTACCGACGTTTGAATCCTCCTAACCCCAATATGACTCATTTGAAAAGACCCTGATGCTGGGAAAGATTGAAGGCAGGAGAAGGGGACGACAGAGGATGAGATGGTTGGATGGCATCACCGACTCAATGGACATGAGTTTGAGTAAACTCCGGGAGTTGGTGATGGACAGGGAGGCCTGGTGTGCTGCAGTCCATGGGGTCGCAAAGAGTCGGACACGACTGAGGGACTGAACTGAACTGAACCCTAATATGACCTGGCTTCCCTGGTGGCTCAGTGGTAAAGAATCCACCTGCCAATACAAGAGACACGGGTTCGACCCTTGGGTCGGGAAGATCCCTTGGTGAAGGGAATCACAACCCACTCCAGTATTCTTGCCTGGAGAATCCCATGGACAGAGGAGCCTGGCGGCCTACAGTCCCTGGGGTCTCAAAGAGTCAGACAGGACTTAGCGCCTGAACAACAGCGACCCCTAGTGTGACGAAGCTGAACAGGGTTAGAGGAGGTCATCAGGGTGGGGTCACTGTCCTCATGAGGAAGACTGAGAGTGGTCTTGCTCCCCAGGCAACTGTCCGCAAGCCGGGAAGACAGGCCTCACCAGCCAAGAGGACTGGAAGCCAGGAGAAACAAAGCCCGCCGGTCTGCAGGCTTTTGTCACGCAGCCCTAGTGGACCGAGGCAGGAAGCTCCGGGGGAAAGTGCTCCACCAAAACAGAGGAGATAAATCAGGAGCGCAGAAAAGCCTGCGTTCAGGTTATCAGGAGAGGATGGGGGCACTGACGGCGTGAAGCTGTGAGGGTCTCGGGTGATGATGACGGCCGAGAAGGAGATGCAAAAGCAGCAGGGGTGGGTCTGCGCGGGGCTGCAAGCCTGCGGGCCTGGGCTGACTGCACAGGAAATCCTACTGAGAGGTCAGACGGTGGGAAAAGCCTTAGATGATCAAAGAAAATTAAAAGCGGAAGGGTTCCGAGCTCCAGGAATAACACTGAACTGAACAAATAGGAAATGTAACCACGGTACAACACGACTCAGTCAGATGCGTGAAAACACCCCGAGACATGGTTAATTGTGTGTGGGGGGGGCGGCAGTGAGGGGAGGCAGGAAGCCACACGAGGAACGAAGCACCCAGCTGCCAAGTTAGAAAGGAGAAAAGTGCCTGAAAGTGAGCGACTCGCGCTGAGGTGGCGGTGATGCCAGGCCCGACAGCTGAACTGCTGTTTCTGGGAATACGACGAGGGGCCGAGGAGGAACAGAGGCTGCTGTTTGTACGGAAGCCTTTTTGCACCACCTCTAGACGACACGACACGTAAAGCCCACTGCCTGTACTTCCTGCGAGCAGTCCGCCAGCTGCTGTGTGGGCCTCCCCGGGTCGGGTCAACCTCACATCGCGGTTCTGACCACTTAAGTCTTTTCTGGAATACCGATACGCTCTAATTCCCACCATTCTGGACAGCAGGGACTTATTAATTAGTCCCAGGGATCATCTAGCTCATTGAGGAATTTTTCTGGATAGTGGTCATTATTTTCTCTGTCTCTCTCGGTTTCAAGTCATCTGTTAATTAGATGATGCCACCAATGAAATCAATACTCAAGTCACTGCTCCAAACGCTGATGGGCTTAGAGGGAAAGAACCTTAAGGCATCCAACAATTTCTTAGCTAAGTCCTCCCAGAAAGTAGAGGGGCCCACCCGTGGCTTATCTGAGAAGACAATCCCAGGAGTGACACAGGCCTGCAGGGAAGAGGGGGGTGGGTGGGCGAGCTGGCCTGACGGGGCTCCATTCCCCTGGGGGTCTTCTGAGAACTGTCCCCCCAGAGCAGGAGAGGAAGGGGCGCTTACCCACCTGCTCGTCCCCTGCTGGTTCCTGAGGCAGGGTGCTGCCCACTGAGCCTGCAGGAGGCAGGGTTGGCTGGAGTGACAGATGGCCTGGTCCCTGAGAGGAATCCAAAACAACCAGGAGCCTCACTCCAGGGAGACCGAGATTTCACTGATGTTCCTTTAAGGTACATCAGTTCAGTTGAGTTGCTCAGCTGTGTCCAACTCTTTGCGACCCCATGGACTGCAGCATGCCAGGCCTCCCTGTCCATCACCAACTCCCGGAGCTTGCTCAAACTCATGTGCATTGAATCAGTGATGCCATCCAACCATCTCATCCTCTGTCCATAACGAGCCATTAATTCCCCGAGCTGCCTAAATATGCTTCTGTATCTTATCCATCAGGACGCTGCGCCAGGCTCTGTCAGCTCCCAGATTGGCCTTTCCTTCATGGTATTACAACAGCTACAAACAATCCAAAGAGGAAATTGGGTTCCTCGCCCTGACTTTCTGGGGTCAGGCCACAACAGGTTTCTAGAGACTACTACTTTTATTAATGATTCATTCAAACACCTTACTTGGGATGGACACCACGTGTCCCACTGTTTTTGAGGAATCTTGTTTTGCCTTTCACCTCTGGCCTCAGGCATCAGGCCTCAGACCTGCTCACCTGGTCTCCACAAGTCCTCTGGCACCACTGCACAAGTTGGGGCCAGAAAGCAAACAAGCACCCTCCTACGTCTCCACACCTACCCTGGACTTAGCGTCTTCTAATCACCATTTATTGCATTTCTTCCATTTTGAAGATCATTGTCCTTGATGATGAAAAAGCACAAAATGAGCTGAAACATCTCTCTTCCTCTTTATTAGCCCCTGCAGCATGAATTTTGGGAACAGGTTGAACCCTTATCTTTCTTGTCTCTAAAGTAGGCAAGTGGGGCTCTCCCAGTGTTGTTGTTCAATCCTTAAGTCGTGTCCGACTTTTTGTGACTCCAGGCTTTCCTGTCCTTCACCATCTCCCGGAGTTTGTTCAAACTCATGCCCATTGAGTCAGAGATGCCATCCAATCATCTCACCCTCTGTCGTCCCCTTCTCTTCCTGCCCTCAATCTTTCCCAGCATTAGGGTCTTTTCCAATGAGTCACCTCTTCCCATCAGGTGGCCAGAGTACTGGAGCTTCAGCATCAGTTCTTCCAATGAATACTCAGGGTTGATTTCCTTTAGGATGGACTGGTTTGATTTCTTTGCTCCCCAAGGGACTCTCAAGAGTCTTCTTCCGCACCATAGTTCAAAAGCATCAATTCTTTGGTGCTCAGCCTTCTTTATGGTCCAACTCTCACATCCGTACATGAATACTGGAAAAACCATAGCTTTGACTAGACGGACCTTTGTTGGCAAAGTGATGTCTCTGCTTTTCAATACACTGTCTAGGTTTGTCATAACTTTTCTTCCAAGGAGCAAGCATCTTTTAATTTTGTGGCTACAGTCACTGTCTGCAGTGATTTCAGAGCCCCCCAAAATAAAGTCTGTTACTGTTTCCACTTTTTACCCATCTATTTGCCATGAAGTGTTGGAACTCAATGCCATGATCTTTGTATTTTAAGTGTTGAGTTTTAAGCCAGGCTTTTCACTCTCCTTTTTCACCTTCATCAAGGATGGTTTAGAGGTCAGCATTTACCCTGTCAGTTACGCAGATAACTTACATCCAATTAATGCCAATATATGTTAGCTTTCTATTCAACGACTGCTGTGGTTTCTGTGTCCTGACTGGACCCCAGTGGATCAGAAATGCACCAGGGAGGGTTTTGGGGACCGAGGGTTTGGGATTGGGCTCCTATCTTGGGGCCTGAACACAGTGCTGAGCTCTGGGTCAGTGGGGCCCAGACCCCATGGTCCCAGGCAGGGAGCCCTGGGAGGAAACCAGGGTCCCCCGTGACTGTGGCGCCCCCGCCCCAGCCTGCAGGTGCCAGAGGAGAGCCGGAGCCAGGGATGCAGTCACCGCAGCGAGAGGAACGTGGGTTCTGGTGTGGGCAGAGTCCTGCCAGGGCTGGGGCTCACACAGGGGACTTGTGGTCACTGAGAACCACACAGCCTCCACGGCAGCCCCCAAAGAGCCCTTCCCTTGCAGCTACTGGGCTGAGATTTCCCAAATCAAACACATGGTGTTAATTCTGCAGGGGATGGAGCGTCACCACCCCAGAGGTCACCGCCTCCCCGCGTCTCAGACGTGAAAGCCTGGGCGCTGACTTGGCTCAACCCCAGAACCCAGCACAGCGACAGGGCTGGTGTCAGAACCGCCTGTTTTGGCTTGGAGGCCCAGGAACAGGTTTTCCTGGGCTGATGCCCTGCACACCTGGGGTCACTCATTCCCCAGACCACTGCAGCCACCCCCTGCCGCCCCGAGACCTGTGTCAGACCCCAGCCTGCCCCAGCGAGGGGCTCACACGTGGGGACTGGGGCAAGGCTTCACCACTTCGTATCTGCAGAAACCCGGGAAGTGAGTGTGGGAACATGGGATTTGGTGGAGTTACCGGCAGTGTGGACGTGATGTCCAGGGCAGCCGCTGGGAAGGCTTGAAAGCTTTCCGAGTTGACGGCCTTGAATGTAGGGCATTGTGGAATGTCGAGATGCCAGAACCCTGGTGCTCTGAGGAGGAAGAGTGAACCCATGGGCTTACGGAGATTTCGGCACGTGCGCCCGTGCGCCCAGCCCCCAGCCCCCTTCCCCAGCAGGGCCCAGAGGTCACACCCTCCCCGGGTCTGCGTGCTGGGACCCTCCACCCTGAGAAGCTGCGTGCTAGTGGCACTCTGCAGGGGGCGTACCCGTGTGAACCTCGCTGATGCGCGTGGGGTGAGGGTCCTCTGGGGGAGGACAGGGCTGCGCTGAGTTGCCAAGGACGAGGCAGCAGGCGCCCGGCTAGGGTGAGAGTGTTCTGACCCGCGGGCCCTTGGTAATGGCTGACCGGTTACAGCATCCCTGGGCACGAGGCAGATGCCTGGCCTCTGAAATGTTCCCTGATAAACACAGCCAGAAAAACTCTCAGCCCAGGGGCCAAAACCCCGCCTTTAGTCATCAACGTGTGGTCCCATCCGCCCACCATTCTCAGACCCGAGTCCCGTACTCAGTCAGAGGGCAGGGTCCCCTGAGCAGGGTGCCCTACCCAGGACTGCTGCTTCTCCAGGACGGCTGAGCACAGACCTTTCAGGGTCACCAGGCACTGGCCTTGAACAGACGCCACTTCCGAGCACCCCCAACGCCACTGTGGCTGCAGTCAAGTGGGGCGAATGGTCGCCAGGGGACAGAGTCTCAGCCAAGGTCAAGCCCCGGAGCTCAGGGGTCTGCATGCCACACTGGCTACCCCCGTCTTCGAATGGAGCACTGGGGACCCTACGCTGGCTCTCGGACCCACAAGGTGTGGGATGTTATGGCCAGGCAGGCCACCCCTTGAAACCACAGGCTGGCAAGCCAGGGGCAGCAGGGTATCCTGGGGAAGCGCAGAGATGGAGGTGCTGACCATCACACTCGAGGGAACCTGCCCATGCAGCTGGATTCCTGCAACTCCAGGTCGAGCATCTTGGGCCCTGCAGCTGCCGCCTGCACATGCACTCTCTCTGGACCGATGTACTCGGCCCCCGAGGCGCGGGCCGCCTCGGCGCGCGCAGCCCACTCCCACACTGACTCCACCATCTGCAGAGATGCTGACCTGCCCCCAGGCCTCGTGTCACGCATGGTGACATAGATGACACCGGGCTGGCTGGTCTGATGGGCAGGGAGGAGCAATGCTTTACAGACGCCTCAGAGTGATGTCTGCAAGCCTGAGGGATCAGGTCGGGGGGATCAGGGAGTCTCACCCTGTGAGACTCCACCTGCCCCCTGCTCCCCGCCACCCTCTTGGGCCTTCGGAAGGACACGCCCCTGACTGAGTGCTGCTTTGACCCGTGCACTGAGTGACCAGTGACAGCAGTCTTCAGAGGGCCCAGAGCAGGGCATGGCTCTGCAGCAGGGTGGGCCCCTTGTCCACCCAGGCCTGCGACCCCCAGAGGCAGAGCTGGGGCCGCTGGATGAATGGCCACCAGGCACCAACAGGCAAGTCACAGTCACTGGTTTGGGGGCGGGAAAAAGATTGCAGAAAAAACCCACACCTTCTTCTGCAGGTCATTATTTTCCTTTTGAGAAATGGCTCCTGGCTTCCTACAGGGCCTGGTAGGGGAAGAATAACTCAGCTGAAAGCCGGGGGACCATCGTGCAAGGCCAGCGCCCACCCCAAGAGGGTGGCATCAGGTCTGTCTAGCCCGAGTGCTGGCCCGTCCGCACCTCCAGCCCTGGAATCGTCTAAGGGAGGCTCCTGCCCTCCAGGGAGTAGGGGGGAGCCGGGCAGCACCCCCACCTTAGTCACACCACCGTCAGGGGCTTGTGATGACACTGACCTCGAGGGAGAACCAGTCGGCCCGAGGAGCTGCCACAGAGAACGGGACTCTGAGACGTGCACTTTGCTTCCAGGGCACCAGGAGCCCGGCGCTCCATGTCCGCGGACACGAGACATGGGGGGCATCACATCCCAACCCGCAGGAGGCCCGCAGCCTCACAGAGGCCGAGGGCACGGGTGCAGGAGGGGGGCCCTACACCCACGCCCTTCTCAGGCCTCTCTAGTCGCCTCTGTTTTTTGTGACCCCCTTTTCAGTTCACGTGTGGACAGCTGACCCTGGCTCCCCAGACCAGCAGTGTCTTTGATACCCTCAGAATGACTTGATCGGAATACACTTTTTTTTTTAACTGAAACACATCCTGGACAAACTTCTGCCCATCTCGACGGCGCCATGCTGCCCTACCACAGGCACACTGGGAGCTGTCCAGGCTGCGACCTTTCAAGCAGGATGACCGTCATGTGGTCTCGGGGACGGACACGCTGCAGCCCCCCAGCCTGCTTCCCTCGCCCTCGGGACATGTCCACGGCCACCATGCAGACTGCGTCTAGACAACGGTCTGCTTAGCCTTTCAAACACATAATTCACTTTGTTGTCACCAGTGCAGAGTGTCACCCCCATTTCCATGGTAACCTGTTTTAGCTCCTTGGAAGCGTGGAGCCCACAGGATTCGTGACTTCCAGGAAATGAGGTTCAGGCAGCCTCTATTAATCAAGGGAGTGACAGTTACTGGATTAGTGACCTCTGAAGATCCATAAAGCATCACATTTTTCATGTATCACTCACTCTGGCTAAATTCTACATTCAGAAAAGAGTCCACTTCATGAGGGAAAAGCTGAGTAAGAATGAAACCTGGGATCACTTGCTTTTCTGTTGCTGAAAAACCTCCCATCCGGCCTTTGGCAGACGAGTGAGGGTGGGACGGGGTGATCTAGTTCTTCATTTTGGGAATTCAGAATTTCCAGGTACTTTACTACTTCAGTCTGTAGTTACAGGGGTAGAGAAGGTTTCCTGAAGTTACTGTCTGCTTCCTTAAGATCCCACCTCTGGATACCACTCTGTCCTCCTTGAGTCAAGGAATCAAGAGCTGGAGAAGGGGCCTCGAAGGGTGCCTGGGCCCAGGTGAGTTCGGCAAAGTCACAGGGTATCAGGCCAATTTACAAAAAAATGAGAAACAATTGGAAAATGAAATTAAGGACAAAGCGATTTTCACATTCCTGAGAATTCTGGGCACTGAGGCTGAACGCAGGCAGAGTGGTCCCCCAGAGCCCAGGCATCCTGGCGGGAGAGCCACAGGGTGTCCCTGGGGGCCCACAGACCAGAGGGCTGGGCAGGGCTCCCAGGACCATGCTGGATGAGGAGCCGAGCAGCCGGGGTGAATGTGCTCGCCCACTGGGGTCCCACCGAGGGAAGGAGCGGTGGGCTTTACCTGAGAGCTGCCCCTGTAGGGCCTTGGCCCCTCCCTGCTCTCCTCCAGCCCCTTGGGTCTCCCCGGGAGGAAGCCCTCAATAAAGCGCCGACAGCCCGTGAATTCCTGGCTCGGAGGCTACTTTTGGGGAACCCAAGTAAACATAATCCTCTTGGTAAAGACTTATGCATAAACTTACATGCACACATGTATACATGTGTATGCACACATATCTTACTTATTACACTGGATGTAATCTGATTATACTGAATGTATTATTTGGAGCTTTTCACATACAATTGTAAGTCATAAGGGTATAAAACGAGTTGCAGTAAGCACAATTTTAATACCATAATAATCGGGTTCAAATTTTCTGCTGAAAGAGATCGACAGTTTTCTCTTAAGAGATTATCCACCTGAGTAATTTTTTCTTTATAACTGAAGTTTTTTCAACTTGATTTTGCTCAGTAACTAACACAGGCCATCAGGATGTGCCGAGGAGGGGCTGAGGTAGACACACATCAGAGAGACCTGAGTTCTCATTCCACCTCATGACTCCCCGGGTCTGTGGACCAAGTTCTCAAATTCTAAAAAATGAGTAAACTCTAGATAATGAGTTTCCTTATCTGTTAAACAGTGCATTCCTTAGGAGACTGCGATGACGACTGAGAATTCAGACGGTAAACCTCAGCACAGGCCCCGACATGCGGAAAGGACTGGGTCCAAATTACCTGACAGGGCAGCCACCGAAATAACACAGCTCGGACTCAGGGAAACGGGGCTCACTCACTTGCAATGTGGTGTCAAAGACGACAAGCTTGGAGCTGGTTGGAACGATGTCGTAACACTTGTGTGACCTCATGAATCGCATGTAAACGCCACTTTCTGAGTCTTCTGCTGAAAAGGAGAAAACAAGGCTAGTATCAGTAATAAATAAAAAAGAACTTCCTCTATCAGTTTAAGAGTACACATGAAAAACCTATTGCTAACACATTTAATGGAAAATAAGAAATATTTTTCCCTCTAAGAGCGAGAAGCACATGCCACTCAACCCTGCTGTGCTTGCTGATGCAAGAAGGCAAGGGAAGAGATGAAGCCTCTGGGCTGAAAAGGAAAAAGCAAAACTGTCTTTATCTGGTGGACTATCTGATTTTCTGCATAGAAAACACCAAAGAATTAGAAAAAATCTCCCAGATCTAAAATAAAAAGAAAAAAAGTTTAGCAGGTCACAGATGGATGAGTAAGTAAAAAACCAAAAAAGACACATGCTATTGTATTTCTACATACTAGCAAGGAACACCTGGAAATCTGAAAAAGTTAAAGGCATCACTTACATAAAAACGAAATGGAAATAAGGATCTACATAAGGAGATCTGGAAACAGTAACTGCATGAACAAATATGCATTAACGAACAAATATGCATAACGTCATCTCTATTATTTCAATTCCTGTAGAAGCTAACTGACAACTGGCAAAAGGAGTGACAAGGTGCTGGACTCCAAAGCTGTGGCTGTGGCTGGCGGCCCAGGGCCCACTGCCTGCAAGGACCTCACTCCTACCTCCTGGTCCACTCACGGGACACACCTCCAACACCTTGCAGCCCACACCGACCTCTGCATTTGGGGAAGATTTAGATTACCTGGATGGTATCCAGGGAGGAAAAAAAACTGCTTTATTATTGTTGTTCGGTGGCTAAGTCGTGTCTGCCTGCGACCCCATGGACTGCAGCACACCAAGCTTCACTATCCTTCACTCTCCCCCAGAGCTTGCTCAAACTCATGTCCATCGAGTCGGTGATGCCATCCAACCATCTCATCCTCTGTCGTCTCCTTCTCCTCCTGTCTTCAATCTTTCCCAGCATCAGGGTCTTTTCCAGTGAATCAGTTCTTTGCATCACGTGGCCAAAGTACTGGAGCTTCAGCTTCAGTCCTTCCAATGAATATTCAGGACTGATTTCCTTTAGGATTGACATGGTTTAATCTCCTTACTGTCCAAGGGATTCTCAAGAGTCTTCTCCAGCACCACAGTTCAAAAGCATCAACTCTTTGGCTCTCAGCCTTCTTTACGGTCCAACTCTCACATCTGTACATGACTAATGAAAAATATATAGCTTTGACTAGATGGAGCTTTGTTGGCAAAGTGATGTTTCTGCTTTTTAATATGCTATCTGGGTTTGTCACAGTTTTTCTTCCAAGAAGCAAACATCTTTTAATTTCATGGCTGCAGTCAACATCCGCAGTGATTTTGGAGCCCAAGAAAATAAATTGTGTCAATGTTTCCATTTTTTTCCCCATCTGTTTGCCATGAAATGTTGGGACTGGATACCATGATCTTAGCTTTGTAAATGCTGAATGTTAAGCCAGCTTTTTCATTCTCCTCTTTCACCTTCATCAAGATGCTCTTTAGTTCCTCTTTGATTTCTACCTTAGGGTGGTGTCATCTGCCTATCTGGGGTTGTTGATATTTCTCTCAGCAATCTTGACTTCAGCTTGTGGTTCATTCAGCCCAAGATTTCACTTTATTATGCGTACTAATTAGAAAGATGGGACTTCCCTCATGGCTCAGTGGTGAAGAATTTGCCTGCCAATGCAGGGGACATGGGTTTGATCCCTGGGTCGGGAAGATACCCTGCAGAAGGAAATGGCACACCTCTCCAGTATTTTGCCTGGGAAATTCCATGGACAGAGGAGCCTGGTGCGCTACAGTCCATGGGGTCACAAAAGCACCGGACATGACTGAGTCACTAAACGATGACAACAGAATTACCAAGACGAGAGTTGAAAGTGTAAAATGGCATGACAGGAACCAACTTCCCTGACTGTGTCAAGAAGCCCGTCATTCTATTTCCGACTGTGGTGAACAGAGTCCATGCTGGCTGGTTTGCCAATTTCATGATAAGCTGTTTAGTGAACTACTGCCAAGCCTCTGTTTCCCATTCTGACCTCTCTTCGGGGCACTGTAACCCGTAATTCCAACGCCCGTCTTTCCCATCACCTCCAGCGCAGCCCCCTTCTCCCACTCTCCCTTTCTGCTCGTGGAATAAAGTCAGCCGACTCTGGCTGGTGTTCAGGCTCCCGGGCCCGGCTGCTCCGTGACCTTGCTTGCCCGTTTCCTGTCCTGTCCAGGCACACAGCTCTCTCGGCCAAGCTCCCTGCAGCCCTTAATCTCACGTTCTGGCAGTCGCTCCTTCTGCCGTAATGAAAACGTCCTGCTCTCCACTTCCTTGCCCCACTTCAAATGCCATCTTCTCCACAAGGGCACTGACTGAGTGCTTGTTTCTGTGCTGCGATCCCAGGTATTACAGGAAGTGACCTCTTGCAATTTACGTGACAACCTTGAATGATGTGCCTGGATTTGCTCCATATGTGAGCCGACTCAGCAACTGGGGTGGAGTCAGAAGTTAGGAAGTGACGGGAGTGGGGTTTCAATCCGTGTCGAGGAGCTGCTGTCTGCTTGGCCGTCCCGGTGTGCAGACACCTGGGGTGTCCTCCCAGCACGTGAGCTGTCGGGGGCAGCGAGGGCTCTGGGATGTGCGTCCCCCGATGGGTGAGGTGCTGGACTGCATGAGGCTGCGGGCGGGAGCGACCCGAGTCAGGAAGAGCAGGCTGCGTGATGACTCTGTACGTCCCATGGCTCCTCACTGGGCGAACCGGGTGTGATCTGCACAGCTCCAGTAGTCTTTCTCTTCCTGGATGCTAATTTCTTTGAATGGTCAGAATCTTACCCATTTACTGTGTTAATTAAATCCATTAATACCTATTTATTGCAGATGGTCTTAGTGTGGGTTCTCCCACAGCTGACCCATGAGACCAGGGGAAGTGAGATGAAAGGAAAAGAGTCAGAAAGAAAAACACTAATATAGTATATTAACACATACATACAGAATTTAGAAAGATGGTAATGATGACCCTATATGTGAGACAGCAAACGAGACACAGATGTAAAGAACAGACTCTTGGACTCCGTGGGAGAAGGCGAGGGTGGGATGATTTGAGAGAATAGCACTGAAGCGTGTATATTACCATATGTGAGATAGATCGCCAGTCTAGGTTCAATGCATGAGACAGGGCACTCAGGGATGACCCTGAGGGATGGGGCAAGGAGGGAGGTGGGAGGGGTGTTCAGGATGGGGACACAGGTAAACCCATGGCTGATTTATGTCAATGTATGGCAGAAACCACTACAATATTGTAAAGTAATTAGCCTCCAATTAAAGTAAGTAAATTAGTTGTTGTTTTTTTTTTTTAAAAGGGGAGCTCCAGTGACCTTCTTGGTGGTCCAGGGGCTAAGACTCCACGCCGCTCCTAATGCAGGGGGCCCAGGTTCGATCACCAGTCAGGAAACTAGATCCCACCTGCTGCAACTAAGAGTTCTCAAGCAGCAACAGAGACAGAAAATCCTGCATGCCACAATGAAGTCCTGGTGCAGCCAAATCAATAAATAATAAATATTAAAAAAAATAATTAAAAAAAAAGAGGAGCTCTAGTTGGCAGGTCACAGCTCCATGCAGTTGCAGCTACTGGGGACCCCGGAGAGGCTGTGCATGCCTCTGTATCAGGACCACCCTGCCTGCTTCGGATAGGGGTCACCCTAGGGTATTGCTCCTGCCTCGAACCCACAAGTCCAGCTGCCAAAGAATACCCTCAGGTAGAGGCGTTCAGATAAAAGAACTTGGATGCAGGGGAGTTACCCATGGCATCAGCTCCCAAAACTATAAGTTTTGTGTGCTAAACATATTTTAGGGTACCATTTTAATTTGTCTGATTTTAAAAAATATTTAAATAAACATTTTACTTTGAATAGCTTTAGATTTATAGTAAAGCTGTAAAGACACAGCAGCTCCTTGTATCCCCCACATCTGGTTTCCCCAAACGGATCATCTGAGGTCCATGTAGTCAAAGCTGTTTATTCCAGTAGTCATGTGTGGATGTGAGAGTTGGAACATAAAGAAAGCTGAGCACCAAAGAACTGATGCTTTTGAACTGTGGTGTTGGAGAAGACTCTTGAGAGTCCCTTGGACAGCAAGGAGATCCAACCAGTCCATCCTAAAGGAAATCAGTCCTGAATATTCATTGGAAGGACTGAAGCTGAAGCTCCAGTACTTTGGCCACCTGATGCAAAGAGCTGACTCACTGGAAAAGACCCTGATGCTGGGAAAGATTGAAGGCAGGAGGAGAAGGTGACGACAGAGGATGAGATGGTTGGGTGGCATCACCGACTCAATGGACATGAGTTTGAGCAAGCTCCGGGAGATGGTGAAGGACAAGGGAGCCTGGCGTGCTGCCGTCCACGGGCTGTAAAGAGTCAGACATGACTGAGCGACTGAACAGCAGCAATTTCCTGAGATATCATTCCCCTAAAGGATGCGCTGGTGTGTCTGTCATGACCAACGAATCACAGTGATGACTGACGCATGGTTAAAAACTCACACTTTAATCTCAGTGTGGACTCTCATTCTCTGAGTCACAATCCAACAGCTTGTTAGGACCAGTGCTCGGGGCGGCAGGGTCCCTCTCGAGGACAGGGCTGCTCGGGGCGCGGCCCATATTCCCGGAGCCCACCGGGGCTGTGACTCCCTGCCAGCCGCCCTGCGGGGTCCCTGCTCACAGCTGCAGCCCCCATGCCAGCGGGATGTGGGGAGCTGGGCCCTCAGGGTCTCGCTGTGAGAGGGACCCCCTCATTTCCCTGGTGGGTGGGTGGTGTGCCTTCAATCACTAACATCTAACAGCAGTGGGGTGTGTTTGTCACGACTGTTCAACTGCCTTAATTGTCACCCCTCCGGGACAGCACCTCACGGGCAGCCCTGTCTCCTTAGGCTCCGCAGACCCTGACCTGCCAGCCCTGGTAATTCTGAGGGCCACTGGGAAGGTACTTAGGATGAGGTTCTCCGATTGGAATTCGTCTGATGTTTTTCTCATGCTTAGCCTGCACTTCTGGGTTTCGAGGCAGGTCTGTAACCTTTTTTTTGTAATGTAAAAAGCTTGACCAAGTAAAGCAAAATGTTAAATATGTAAAACAGATGATAGTAAATTGAATTTTGGTTTGTTACAAAGGCTGGATTACTAATGATGTAATAATATTGCTAACAAAAATGTTAGCCTTTAAAGTTAGGAGAATAAAGTATAATACTAGGAAATGTCACTGCTTCTCCACCTTTGGTAAAACTTTCTGAATAGGGCACCGTTTATTTTATTTCTATTATGATGAAGTCTCCAATTGTACCTGCAGGAAGAAATGCACTGAAACAGGAAATAAAGAGTCAACTGGAGTTAAACCAAAAAATAAAAAAAAAAAACCCAAACCAAACCCCCCAAACCATTCAACCACATGAGGCTGTCTGGAATACGCTACTAAAATTCCTGAGAAGGCCGGTTCAAGCTCTCGTCACTCAACAGGTAACCGGGGTTAAGACAGCATCCTAGGGTCCCTGGGGAAGAGTGTAACTAGAGGGTGTTTCACTGGCACCCCAGTCGTAGTCTGTGAAAGCTGCCCGTCGTGAATGGATGGACGTTACACATTCCATCACACGCTAACCCAAAGCCATTGTCCAAGGGAGCGACTGAAGACTACTGCCGTCTAGGAAAAGTATATGTTGGAACTGTTTACCTATGAAGGTTAGCAGAACAGTCTGGAAACTGCGACATCTAAGCTTACATGGGAACAATTCTACATGCTATGTCCCTCCCTGAAAGCAGATCTGATTACACAACACCCTTGACACGTCCTCACTTCCCAGCACAGCCATGCCACTCAGCCGCCACTACATCCCCTAGGAATTTCACACCCTAGGATCCCATCCACACTTCCTTTCAAAGGCAGTTTCTCGGCTCTGGGACCTCGTCCTTGTGCCTGCCTCTGCCCAGTGCGCTGCCCCAGGTAGGGGCCACTGCAATCCTACCTGCCTTTCTGAATGGTGTTCCTCTGGAATGACAGAACAAGACCCTTCTGGAAACAAGGCTCTCTGCAGGTGTACTTAAGGTAAGCATCTTGAGGTGAGGTCAAAAGCTATGACAAACCTAGACAACATATTCAAAAGCAGATTATCACTTTGCCCACAAAGGTCCGTCTAGTCAAAGCTATGGTTTTTCCAGTAGTCATGTATGGATGTGAGAGGTGGACCATAAAGAAGGCTGAGCACTGAAGAATTGATGCTTTTGAACTGTAGTGTTGGAGAAGACTCCTGAGAGTGCCTTGGACTGCAAGGGGATCCAACCAGTCCATCCTAAAGGAAATCAGTCCTGAATATTCACTGGAAGGACTGATGCTGAAGCTGAAGCTCCCTATGGCCACCTGATGTGAAGAGCTGACTCACTGGAAAAGACCCTGATGCTGGGAAAGATTGAAGGCAGGAGGAGAAGGGGACAACAGAGGATGAGATGGATGGATGGCATCACCGACTCAATGGATATGAATTTGAGCAAACTCTGGGAGATGGTGATGGACAGGGAAACCTGGCATGCTGCGGTCCACAGGGTCGCAAAGAGTCAGACACGAATGAGAGACTGAACTACAACAATACCACCACCACGGTGCATTACGAGGTTGTACCCTAAATGCAGCTACCCACGTCCTTACAGGAGAGAGACGACACACATAGAGAAGACCACGTCGGGTGGAGGCAGAGATCAGAGTGACACTGCCCGGTGCCGAGGAGGGCGAGCAAAGACCGAAGGCAGGAGGAAGGCCTGGGGCGTAGTCTCCTGGAGCCCCCAGAAGGTGCTGGTCCTGCTGACTCCTGGGCTCAGACATCTGGCCTCCTGACTGCAGGAGGATGAAGGGCCCTTGTTCTCGGCCACCAGGCATGCGGCACTGGGTCACAGTGGCCTCAGGAGCCTCCTCCGCCTTCCTAGTTCAGTTCACAGGCCCAGAGCGCCTTCCTCAAAGACCCTCAAGCCACCAGCACCCCCTCCACAACCAATGCCCCCACCGGGGCTTTGTGAGTAACGCCCTCACACAGTCATGATGACTTTTGTACCAGTTAGACATCCGCGGTGGGTGGCAGCTTCAGAGGCAGCAAGTTCCTCAAGTGGGTCAGGACAAGCTCATACCTGCTAACTGGTATGGAGCTGACAGGCACCCCAGGGAAGGGCAGGGGTCACGGTAAGGATCCAACCCCCATCTTCAAGAGCTGAGGCTGTAAGGCTGCAAGCAAGTGTTAGGTCACTTCAGTCGTGTCTGACTCTTTTGTGACCCCACGGACTGTAGCCCACCAGGCTCCTCTGTCCATGGAATTTCCCAGTCAAGAATACTGGAGTGGGTAGCTATTCCCTTCTTCAGGGGATCTTCCAACCCAGGGACTGAACCTGGGTCTCCTGCACTGCAGATTCTTTACTGTCTGAGCCACCAGGGAAGCCCCAAGGGTGTAGGATGAGAAGCACTTTAAAACAAAATTTACACATCACCCAGATAGCACTAAACAACAACAACAACAACAAAAAAACCCAAATTAAAAAACCGACTCCTTATTTCCAATTCCTATTAATTTTAACTTAATGTAAGATCTTTCATTGTAATTCCACAAAGAAAAAGACTATCAATAGGTTAGTCATTTTAACATTTGTCCTTTATACTTTATTATACATTTGGAAATGTAAGTTTACTATATTCATACAGTATCTTTGCTTTCTGTGTGTGTTAGTTGCTTAGTTGTGTCTGACTCTTTGCAACCAGGATTCTCTGTCAATGGAATTCTCCAGGCAAGAATACTGGAATGGATTGCCATTCTCTTCTCCAGAGGAACTTCCCAACCCAGGGATCAAACCCTGGTCTCCTGCATCGCAGGCAGATTCTTTACCGTTTGAGCTACAGGGAAGTCCTATCTTTTCTTTTTAGAAAATCATTTAAAATATTTGAGCAAGAAATAAGCAAAAACCATTTAAAATAGCTGAGCAAGAAATAAGCAGAAAGGGAAATATGAAAGTTTAAAGTATATGCAAAAGATTAAACTCTTGTGGACATTTTCCTGAAATGCTTAGATACATGGATATTAACAAAGTCAAAGTTCAAACGTAATTTTGCAGGACTTACAAGGTAGCAGAATAAATGAAGTGTGTTAGTTTTTGTTTTTCCCTTTCAATGCTTGGCTTTGTGTGTGCTGGGGGCAAAAGGGTCCACTGAAGACAGAGATACAGATGCTCTTCCAGACAAGGGGGCAAAGAGTTATTAAAACAGTATGAAAAGTATATGTAAGTAAAGGCACAAAGTTTCCGCAATCAGTTAGTTGCAACAAATAAAATAAACAGTAATATAAACAAAATAGACAATAAATAATAAAAGAAAATAAAATTTAAAGGTTAGTTGCAATAAATGCCTAAGGAATGTCACAAACAAGGCTGTGACTTTGAAATGACTGATTCCCATCCACTTGAAAATTCTTGGAACTACATGGCTCAAACATCTACCACAGCCAATGTTTCTTCCTTCTCAGGAAACAGAGCCCAACTTCTGAGCTGAAGCAACAGTGAGGACCAAGGTTGGCACATAAGGATCCAGCCCCCAGCAGGAGCCAGCCAGGAGATTAAAGAACCCTTTGAGACTGGTGATCCAGAAACAACCTGGGGCCACCCCAGCCAGCTCCTGCAACCCGAAGGAGTTTCCTGCTTTCTCCAGCTTATTTCTTTAGGATTTTGTTAATGCAACATAGGTTGAATTTTATCAGCTGCTATTACAGTATCTACTGAGATGACCAGAGGTTTCTCTCCTTTTATCTGCTGACATTAATTCCTTGGTGGATTTCTTAATAAACTGCAATCCTGCATTTGTAGGACAAGACCTTGTTTGGTCACCGCAGACTGCACAGCTCACTCTGCTGATGTTTTTATGGGAGTCCTGCCCGTACTTTAAATGCCAGGCGAATCGTTTGTTTTCTGCTTTGTGTGCTACCGTCTGGTTCTGATGTTCGGATCAAGCGAGCTCCACAGAAGGAGCACGGACCCTGCTGTCCCTTCCTGAGCCCTAAAAGGGTAACGCCCTTTAATTCCTGGAAACAAAAAAACTCTTTATTGAGATAATTCATATCTATACAGTTCACCCATGTGAAGAGTATAATTAGCTTTTAACTTCTTTTATGGTGATTGATAAAAGGGATAATCGACCAGGAAAATACAAACTGGTGAAACTTACTCAAAAGTAACTGAAAAGATTCTTGAATGTATTGATATAATTTGATATATTCAGATTTCTTTCAATGTGATTTTCTAAATCTCTGCATTTATTATTAACAAGTCCTCATTTCTAACACCGGGCATTTTCACTCTTTTTTATTTTTATTTTTTTCTTGAACAGACTTGACACAGGTTTATCCATTTTATTGGTCTTTTCCCAAGAATTAAGCTTTAGCTTTTGTTGAGCAAGACTATTTTCTGTATTCGATTTCATGGATTGCTGACATTTCCATAGCATTTCTGGGGCAGGGAGGAGAGAGACATGAACATATTCAACAAACCACCCTGAACCACAGTGTGGGACTCAGCGCAGTGAACTGGTCAGGTACGGCTCAGACAGGCTTGTCACCCTGTCCCCACCAGCGTGCTTCGGTTTGATATCTGGATTAGAACGTGGTTCGGAGACGCCTTGACATATTTCAGGTACCGCGCTTTAACACATCTGTAAACGCGTGCGCGTCTCTGGGGTTTAGCGACACAATGGGTCCTCATGTCGCCTCTAACACAGCGCAGCATCCTTCTACAGCATGCGGAAGTGCTGCCCAGAGTCACAATTTCACCCCTAAATGCGACAAGTGACTTGCAGAGTCAGGCAGGGAGGACACATGGTTCCCTGCTGAGCCCACAGGCCTGGGTACGTCAGTACGTCAGGCACATCAGTACATACGTGGGTACGTCAATACGTCCGGTACGTCAGTTCGTTGGTACGTCAGTACGTCAGGTACATCAGTACGTCAGGGAGCACGCGCCTCTCTAGCGGGGGCTACAGGAACTTCGGGTGCTTGTGGGAGCCTGTGTAGAAAAACGAACGGGGCACGTCTAGAGCAGATCTGTGTCAGAACTGCCATCACATTCTGTGGGGTGCTCCGCAAGTTCCTTCATCCCCTTGGCCTGGATCTCTTCGTTTGTAAAATGGGGAGGACACCATCTTTCCTGCAGAGTGATTCTGAGGGATGGGATAGATCACAGGCGCTGCTGACTGGATGGTACTCATATGATAGTCACATGCGGAGACGTCTGACCCCGAAGTCGTCGCTGGGCCAGCGGCAGTCACCGGATGAAGCTCTGATGGTGGCCTGATTCTACCTTTTGGCTCGTTTGCCTTTCTGGTCCTTTCCAGGGGCATCACCGTAGTATATTTGTGGAGACTGTACAACAGGGCAGGTACCATTACATTCAGGTTATTTAATGCATGGATAATCCTATTTAGCTGGGTGCTATGATTACTTCCTGCTTACACAAGGAAAAACTGAAGCTTGAAATAACTTGCCTAAGGTCTCATAGCTCTTAAGTTGAAGAAGTGGGACTCCAACCTGGGTCTGACTCATGCTCTTGATTACTTGACACTAATTACACGTGCAACTTAAAGGGGGAGGGGACAGGCCACATGCGTAAGAATCAAAGCTCAAGGAGTCACTATGAAAGGAAGAGCCAAACGAAGGGACATCTGTCTTCCTGAGGTCTTACTGAAACAAGTACACATTCCACAACACGTGGTCTATGACAAACAATCTACTGGTAGCAACTTGATGCTTTCTAACTGTGGTGTTGGAGAAGACTCTTGAGAGTCCCTTGGAAAGCAAGGAGATCAAACCAATCAATCCGAAAGGAAATCAACCCTGAATATTCATTGGAAGGACTGATGCTGAAGCTAAAGCTCCAATGCTTTGTCCATCTGATGCAAAGAGCTGACTCATTAGAAAAGACCCTGAAGCTGGGAAAGATTGAGGGCAGGGGGAGAAGGGGACAACAGAGGATGAGTTGGTTGGATGGCATCACCGACTCGATGGACGTGAGTTTGAACAAGCTCCAGGAGATAGTGAAGGACTGGGAAGCTTAGCATGCTGCAGTCCATGAGGTCGCAAAGAGTCGGACATGACTGAGCAACTGAACAACAACTTACTATTAGAAACAAATGACCAAAGTATAACCTAAAACAACATGAATCAGGTACTACAAAGTTCAGAACCTCAATGATGTGACGTAAATTCAGATACACAGGAAATAGCTCTAACTGGGGCAGAAGCAGCAAGTGAACAGATTTAAGATGTGACTAAAATTTGACCAAAACTTTCCCAAATTAGCTTCCTCCCCAAAGGACCTTCTCCTTTGAGCATCTGAGTGAAGCTTGACTTCTCCCCTAACACCAGCACAAGTGCAGTCACAGCCACAAAAGAAAGATCTAAGAGACTTTTTCCTCGGACACCAGGTTATGGGAGTAAGTTATCACATTTCCATCCACCGTGACTGCCTCTGAAGCTGTTCATGACAGAGTCCACTCTGACCTCACGTTCAGGAGCGGGAGTCTCGGCACACCTGGGAGGTACACCCAGGTCATCTCACCTCTGCCTAGTCACTGCTCTTGGATTAGCACACATCAGCCTGGCAAGGGGGCTTCCTCTCACTGCCTTTAATAGAAATGCCTTTATTTCCTCATAAGAAGTAACATTAACCACTGAAGTACACTGAGCCCACGTGCCAGAGTAAAGGTTAAAGCTCCAAAAACGATGAGTTCACGTATGTGACAAATACTTACTGAAACTAGGTCTTGTTTATCATGATACCTCTGAGGTCTGGCAAATAGCAAGTTTTCAGCCCCGTCCTCACACGGCTTACATGACGGCAAGGAAACATGAACAAATACATTTCTCCTGAACAGCCCAATCAACCAGGTGGGGTTGTGATATAAGGTGTGAAGGCTGGTCTGGGGATTCCAGAAAGTCGCCCTTCCTGAGGGAGTGACATTTAGGCTGAGACCTGAAGAAAGCCAGCGGGTGGCTCAGAGGACAGGGAAGAACCATCCAGGGAGAGGGGACAGCCCGCCTGAAGTCCAGAAGGCGCAGAGAACAAAGCTGAGGAACGTGCAGGAGGCCTGGAGAAGGGCGGTGTGAGGTGAGGCAGGCAGAACGGAGGGGCAGAGAACATGGGGAGAAGACCGGACTCCTGCCCAAAGGCAGAGGAAGCCAGAGAAAGCTTTTAAGTGTGGAAATGATGCCATTAGACACATGTTTTTAGAAAGTATCGCTAACTGCAGCATGTGAAGTTAACTGAAGGGGGCCAGAGTGGATGCTGGGTGATCAGGCTGTTTAACAGTCGGCAGAGAGGTGACGATGGCAGAGTGACAGACGGGAGGGATTCAGGAGGTGACAGGGAGAGAAGGGACGGCTTGGATGTGGGGAGGGTGGGTGAGAGAGGCAGAGCTCAACATCATTCTTGTTAAAATACAAAATAAAAAAACCAGGGGGACACGGTGCCCATTTACTGAATCAGGCTGGGGGAGAAAACAGAAGAGGGGAGCGGGAGGCTGGGTGAGAGAGGTGGTGGTGCCTCACGTGGAGACATCCAATAGGCAACTGGATACTTGGGAGAGATGTGGCTGGAGATAACTGCGGGAGCGTCACCGGTTATTAAAGCATCCTGTAATTAAATACACGGGATTAGAACACTGGGCAACAGGCAGGGGGTAATTACAGCCCTGGGAGTGAGTAGGACTGTCTAGGGGAGAGGACAGGAGGAGAAGACAAGGGGGGCTTTGGGCAGAGCCAGGAGCAAGTCCCATATCTAATGTCCGTGTGAGTCAGACCTCACTCCACCTGCTACTACAAAACAGAACAGAACCAAAAAAGGAAAAAGAGGAAAACCACCAAGGAGACAGGGACAAGGAGCGCAGCCGGAGTGTTCCATGGGCGAAGGGGGCGGAGGTTGTCTCTGGGGACGGCTACTAAGAGCTCAAGATGAGAAGAGGACTAAGTGTCTGCTGGAGGTTGCAGAACAGAGCCACAAAGGACCACCTTGGGGAGCCTGGGTGAAGAGGTGGAAAGGGGCTGAAGAAGAGATGGGAGGTGAGGGCGTGGAAAGTGGGTTTCCGGGTAAGGGACTACTTCCTGTTGGGAATGCAGGCTGGCTCGGAGCCCGTGCAGTGAGCCTAACGACCGTGTTTGAAACCTGGTGACCCCACCTTCCCAGATACATCCCCTGAGGTATCTTACTTAACCTCTCACCCTCTTAGTGTTCCCCTCTATAAAACAGGGATGATAAAAATATTTACCTCTTAGAGTTGCTCTGAGGTTTAGATGAGATCAACGTAAAAGATTTACAACAGTGTCTTAATATACCTAGTACACACCAGTTACTATAAACCAGAAAAAGGACACAAACATTCTTCCACTTTTCATTTCACAGGTAAGATGGAAAGTCCCCGGGGTCCTGGTATGACAACTTCGCAAGGGTTCTTCCGCCCCCACTGCAGAGCTGTAGGATGGAACCACCCGGCCAGCGAGCACACGGTCTGACTCACCGGCCTGGACTCCGGCCAGCTGTTGGCTGGGGCTGCTGGGCGCCCACCATGGAGCAGACAGAGCCAGTCCTGAGAGGGAAGGTCATGGCGATCCTTTCATCCCGGAGATGACTCAGCCCCGCCTCGGCTCCTGGTGACTCCCCAGTTACTTGTGAAGCCTGGTGGCCAGTCCCGCTTTTAGATCCCCAAACCCTGCTGTGAACTCCCCTCTTGTTTAAAGGCGTCGGGGGTCTTAACATTTCAGACAACAAAACCTCCGCTCCTCTACCTCATCAAATCTAAGATACCATCAAATGTGAAGTTATAGCCTGACTTCAGAGACTTTAAAATGTACACCTAAAATCTACTAAATATAGCAAACTTTCAAATATGGGGCCAGCCAGAAGAGAAAATGTTTCACTGTGAATGTTTCTTACAGCTGTAACTATTTTTATAATCAAGATACAGTCACTCTCTTGTGGAAGGTAAGTGGCAGGCTCAGTAGGGAAGGGCAGAGTCTGAATGGTAGGTCATCAGAGCCTTCTGATACTACGAGGCGATCGGCCAGCGACTGAGCTGTGATCATCAACCTGTCACCACCAGAGGTCAGCACCCCTCACACCACAGTCAGCGAACCGAGTGGATGCAGCCAAGCCTCCTGGGAGATCTGCTATCAAGGCTAAGTGATGAGGGGTTATAAATGCACAGGAGGACTTCCTTAAGAAAAGTCAGAGCAGTGCTTCTCATTACTCACGCCCCTCCCCCCGCCCCGCCCCGTCTTACCCCCATGAAACTTGAATACTGAAAACACATTGTATATCCATTCAGGGGCCCTTTGGAGAGCCAGAAACCACTATTATATCTAAGATTTTTTTTGTCCCCCAACAAGAGCCAATCTCTGCTCACATCACAGTGACATCTGCATCACAGCAACATCCTTCAGTTGAGAATGAGCGAGTTTGAGTGAATGTACATTTCTGGTTTCTGCAGAGCACCTGCTCGTTGCTCTAGGTCATATTTTCAGGCTGGAAGGAAAAGCACAAGTTTCCAAGTGCTGGGCTTCATTCTACAGAGAAAACCCACAGCAGTGACAATGACAACGAGACAGACAAACAACACCTGGAGAGACTCGGATCAGCCAAGAACACAGCTGCCTCATTACAGAATGGGGTCTCAGGTTACCAGACTCCTGACTGAAAAATAGTACTTTCCCTCTCGCTTTTACTTTCCACGTCCACTTCTTACCTAGTTTTCATCGTGAAGACTAGGGTTGATCAGTCTTGCTAGGAAAATGAGTTTGGAGGCAAGTCTTGAAAATACTATCCTTTGAGGAATTCCTTGCAGGTGAAGAAGGAATAGCTTAGACAGAGGACTGTGAAGGAAGCAGGCAGACAGTGAGGGAACAGAGGGGAGGCGAGTGGACAGAAGTGAGACGGTGGGACGAACCCACAGAGTGAGCTACTGAAAGCCTGAAATAACTGGAAAGGCTGCGACAGCTGGAACGGTGAGAAGAGGGCGAGGAGATAACACAGATAGTTTCCAGGGGCTATAACATTCTTGACGTGGTACCAGAATCATAGGGTTATTAATCATGGATACATTTCAACCCTGAATATTCATTGGAAGGACTGCTGCTGAAACTGAAGCTCCAATACTCTGGCCACCTGATTTGAAGAGCTGATTCATTGGAAAAGACCCCGAAGACGGGAAAGATTGAGGGCAGGAGGAGAAGGGGACGACAGAGGATGGGATGGTTGAATGGCATCACAGACTCAACGGACATGAGTTTGGCAAGCTCTGGGAGATGGTGAAGGACAGGGAAGCCTGGCGTGCTGCAGTCCATGGGGTGGCAAAGAGTCGGACACAACTGAGCCACTGGACAGCAACAACATCATTTACTGGAGAAAGCATTCGAGGGCTCAGGTGCTTACGGCGGTGCTTGGTCTTGTCGTTAAATAAGTTCTAGACATTTAACCTTGATAAAAGCAAACAGGTATGACTGATGTAATATAACATTTGAAAAGCGAACACATAATGTGACTGCTGAGCGCTAGGCGCCGCTCTCATCACTTTGCAGATACTGAATCATCCCATCCTCCCACTGCTCCCATAAAGGAACCATAAACCCTGGGTGTAGTCGCCAGAATACCGCTGAGCGCCCACGGTGCACCACGGTGTCACGGGCTGGGAAGGGGAGGAGGGATTGTGGAGAAGTACAGAAGGGCTCTGGTTTTCCCTGGTGGCTCAGACAGCGAAGAATCTGCCTGCAATGCAGGAGACCCGGCTTCGGTCCCTGGGCTGGGAAGATCCCCTGGAGAAGGGAATGGCTACCCCCTCCAATACTCCTGCCTGGAGAATGCCGTGGACGGAAGAGCCTGGTGGGTTATAGTCCACGGGGTTGCAGAGTCGGACACGACTGAGTGACTAAGCATGCGCACAGAAGGGCTTTAGGGAGGGACTCTAAGAGGGTGAGACCTGGGCTGAGCTGTGATGGTGGTGGTATGAAACAGGATGTACACAGTGGTAACGCTGGCAGCTGGAGAACATAGCGAGAGAAGGTCTCACCCTCCAAAGGATGCAAACCCTGAGTCACTGGGACTGCGAGGAGTCACAGAACAGGGGGCTGGCCAACTCTGCTTGTGGGCCCAACTTGGCCTCTTTCTGTAAACAAAGTTTGGCTGGAACACCAGCCCGGCCAGTGGGACCGTGTTGCTGCTCTGCGGCAGCCTGGTTGGGGAGGGGGGGCGGGTTAAGGAGTTATGACAGAGACTGAGATGGAGCCCATCTAGTTCTTGACAGAACGAGATTGCTGAGGCTGGTTCTATAGCCTGATTACTCCGTCTGAGGCAGCAACAGCCACACTTGTGAGCTTGGCAGAAATGCAGACTCCCAGGCCCACCCCCCACTCCCCGACACAGAGAACCAGAATCTGCCTTTTGAAAAGCTCTCTCCAGAGAGAGCAAGCTCTCCAGTCTCTCATGTGCATGGCTGGGAGGAGGCGGTGAGGCTGCAGATGAAAAGTCTGCGTGTATTCTATATATAGACACAGAAAAGTGGTAAAGATTTTTCCCGTAAAGGAATGGGGCTGTCAATTCATGCTCTGGAAAGGTCCCTCTGTCAGGGCATGAACGTAAGAAATGGGTGGGCAGCTGGGGTCAGAACCCAGGCAAAAGAGGAGCTGAACAACCACACAGGGGAGAATGAGGTCCAATTTGTTCTTTCTTCCCAGAAGCAAAGAATGTTTTAAGAGATGACTCCAGCTTCACTAATGTTGCCAATTTTGTTTCTAACAGAGTATCTGTTATAATCTATTAGGAAAGAGAAAAATACTTGGTAACGAAAACACTAGTAATCAAGTGTCTCCGTGTATCCCAAATGTATCTCCATCTAAGGAAAGCCTCCAGATCATAATGCACAAAGGATGACATTAGGTGAATAGAAAGGGAGCTGGAAGATTAAATGAGGATCTACTCAACAGCCATGTATTATGTAGGCTGCTAACAAGTCAGCTCACAGGATACTGAAAGGTGTAATGTGTGTTAGGACTTACTTTCCCCCCATATAAACGTTAAGATTCTGCTTGATACTCAATTTTTCTGTATTTTGGATGAATAAGCAATCTGAAGTTCAAAAGAAACAAAGCAGCGTTTGAGACGACCACGCCAACACTATCCCTTCCAGCTTGGCTGACAGCTTCCAAGAAACTGCTATTTAACATTTTGCCTCCTTAAGAATCTAGAAAAGTTTGACAGGGTTATTTGTGGGGTTCAGCATGCTTTAAAGTAATGACAGAAATATAGATAAAAGCAGATGGGTGAAAATGGGAAATTCCTTTCCTTAGATGCTTAGGTTTAACATTTTACATTCACTCCATTGGCAGAAACAATGCAAAAGAGAAAAGGCTTATATATCTGCTTTGAAAAATGTAACATAATTAATAAATCTCAAGTAAGGAAAAAAAAACCTAACCTGTGTTGAGAAGAATCTCTATGGAAGATTCATTGATAAAAACTTACAAAGTATATGAGTTCAGTACAATAGTAAATGGTGCTTAAAATTAACAGCAACATTTACACAGTGCTTCCTGTGAATTTACAGTGTACTAAATAGCATTATATGGACTATCTCATTTAATCCTCAAAACACTCTGATATTAGCTCCTTATGAATGGGAAGACTAAGGCACAGGGAGGTTAAGTAACTTGCCCAAGGTCACACAGCTTAATAAGTTAAGATACGGATCTGAAGCTGGGCCTTATGCTTTTAACGATAACTATGTGGGGGTGCATGTGTGCTCAGTTGATCAGTCTCTTTGCGACCCCCATGGACTGTCGCCCGCCAGGCTCCTCTGTCCGTGGGATTATCTCAGCAAGAATACTGGAGTGGGTTGCCATTTCCTCCTCCAGGAGATCATCCCGACTCAGGGACTGAACCCAGATATCCTGTATTGGCAGGCAGGTTCTTTACCAGTGAATCACCTGGGAAGCCCCTAACTATGAGCACCTCTCTAATAGCATCAACTTGCCTTTCCTTTTGCCCCCATGTAAATCGCAAAATGATGAAAATGTAATGGACTCCCATTGTTACTAAAATCAGGGACAAAGAAAACTCTTAGGATCTCGACATTCAAAATCTTAATGGGGGGGGGGGGGCAGTGCCCTTTGGACAATGCCCAAAATTTGACGTGCAATACAATAAAAACGAGGAATAGTTAGGTGGATTTGACTTAAGACACTGGACTATTTTTCAGTAAGATAGAATGAAAATTAAGTCCCAGTAAAATTCTGAAATGCATCATGTAACTGCTTGTTAATAGTAAATATGGCTGCAGACTTTTGATGATAATTACTATGAATACACTATCTTCTGGCTAACAGGTCTGTGAAATGCAGGAACTCTAAAAGGAAAAATAAACTTAGGCCTAAAAAATTAGGCCCTGGCCTAATACTGTCAATTGAACGTTCTCATATTGGCTGAGCATGCTTATTTAAGTAATTGCCTGACTGTAAATGAACGGAAGTATTAAAGTTGGCACAAGCCACGGCATCCACATGGCACATGCTTTGTTCCCGGAGCTTTATTCCATCAATACTCTTGGAAAAAAAGAGAAGTCACTAAATGAATAATGGAAGAACACAAGGCAGTGTGGAGGTCTTTTACATTCCTCAAATTGTCCAACATCCTATACAAAGTTCTTTTTCAACTCTGAGTTCATCATATTCCATTTTAAAAACTAATTTTACCAAAGAACAAGCGTATCCCCTCCAAATTTTCAGTTTCAAAATAAGAATTCAGGTAAGAGCTGACCATATTCCATGTTAAATATTCATTTTTGCCAAAGGAAAAAAAAATCCATCCCCTCACATTTTCACAGCTTCGAAATCACATCCAAGTAAGAAGAAGAAAGGCGAAAAGGAGCCAGGAAGATGAAAAAGTGAGTGAGAGAAGAGGCGACAGAAACGATGGAATGACAGGGTCACCTGAACTCAGACCCCATTCGCTGAGCCGCCTCCGGTTTTCCTATTGAACTTTCCCTATTAAGACAAGAAGACACACCCTGCTGGTGGTATTTTCACAAGTACAGATAGGGAAGCCGTGTGTGTTATTTAAAGGTACGGACCATACACATAATTTGGGGCGACTTCCCTGCGTACCGTGGCATTACAAACAATCACGACTGCATGTCACCTTGCTCTCAGCCGAGTCCAGCTCGTAAGGACAAAAGGACCGACCATCCGTTCCGAGGGCCGGGCTGCGGGCTCCCCTTGGAGCCAGCTCGATTACGCCTCTGAGAGGCACCGCGGCCGCTGCAGACGCGCTCCGCCGGCCCCGCGTCTCCCTCGCCGGCCCCCGCCGAGGCTGGACGGGCGGTGGGCAGCGGGGACCCGCGGCCTCCGGGACGGGGACCCGGCTGTCCCCGCGCCCCGGCCCCTCCCGGCCCCCGGCGGAGGCGCGATCCAGCGGCGGGCGGTGGGCGGGGGGGCACTCACCTTCTTCTTCCAACTCGAATTTCTCCAGCATGCCGGCTTCCGCGGGTCCCGGGGCCGCCGCCAGCGCCGCCTGAGGAGGAGGAGGACGACACGGATCAGCATGCGCTCGGCGGCGCTCGTCCCCGGCCGCGCGGGCGGGGGCGCGCGGGGGCGGAGGGCGGGGGTGCAGGGAGACTGGGGCGCGGCGGGGCCGCGGGGGGCCGCAGGGCCGCGGTACGGCGGCGGGGCCGCGGGGGCGGGGGCGGGGCCGCAGGGGCGGGGCCGGGGGCGGGGCCGGGCCGCGAGGCCGGGCCGCAGGGCCGCGGTACCGCGGAGAGGTCGCGAGGGCGGGGCCGCAGGGGCGGGGCCTTGACGCGAAGCCCGGACGCTGGGGGCCGCAGGGCCGCGGTACGGCAGCGGGGGCGGGCCGCACGGGGCGGGCAGCAGGGGCGGGGCCGAGACCGCAGGGGCGGGGTCAGGGGCGGGGGCGGGACGCGGTACGGCGGCGGGGGCGGGGCCGGGGCGGGGCCGCAGCACAACGGCAGTGCCTCGGGGCGGGGCCTAGGCCGCAGGGGCGGGGACAGGGGCGGGGCCGGAACGCAGGGGGCCGCGGGGCCGCTGTACGGCGGCGCGGGGGCGCGGGGGCGCGGGGGCGCGGCCTGGGTGGGCGCGGGAGTGGGCGGGGGCGGGGCCGCGGGTGGGCTCTGCTGCCCCGCCGGGCGCTCCGGCCTCGCTCGGCGCGGGGTCGCCCCGAGAAGGGGGCCTCCAGCGCAGCTGGCAGGACTGGGGTGGGTCGGGGGTGGCAGAGCGCTGCCCAGCTCGCGGGGCCCGGCAGGGAACCGGCGGCGCGGCCCAGTTCCCCCTCCCCGGCCCAGTCCCCCGCTCCCCGCCCCAGGCCGGCCGTGGCCTGACCTGCCGCCCCGCCATCCCGAGTGGGACGGCCCGCTCCTGCTCCCCGCCCCCTCCGCTCCCCGCGCGTTGGTACGGACCGGCGAGAGGGAACCGTGGGAAGAGGACCCCGGGGGACCGGGGCTGGTCCACGCCAGGGCGGTGGGGGCGCCCCGCTCCGGCCGCCGGGGCCGCCGACCCGCCTTTCGCCGAGGCTGTTCTTCTCATCCTCGGCCTGTCCTCCCACCCCCTTGCTCACACCCGCTCACCTTCCCCCAGCCACCCACGGAAGCGCGTCCCCGCAGGTTTAACCTGCGCAGGTGTGGTCTCGGCCGGCCCGGGGGTGGGGCCCGAGGGGTGCGGAGCCAGGTGGGGGTGCGGTGGGCGGGGCGATGTGCCCGGGAGACGGTGATGGAGCCTGCGAGACCCCAGGGGAGATGACATCGCAGACGGGGGCGGAGGGCGGTGTGAATGAGGGCGTGCTTGCTTGCTTTTCTTTTAAATTTTAGCCCTACGTCCGGCGTGCAGTCCATGGGGTAGCGAGGAGTCGGAGACAGCAAAAAAGCCCATCCCTTTTCCCCCTATTAAAATTTTTGTTCCCCGGGGATACACGTATTGTAGATGCACTGTTGCTATCAGTTTTACCCGGCCATGAAACTCTTGCTTCCTCTCTTGGTAGCTCATTCTCTTCTTTGGGGAGCCAGTGCCAAAAAGTACATAAAATTCTAAATCTGGCTCTGGCCACTTCTGTTACCCTGGATCTGGGTATCTGAGACTCTCCGATCGCCAGCTTAGGTTGGCAGGCAGCGGGGCCTGGCAGCCGAGAGCTTCCTGGAAGAGCAGGGTAGCCAAATAGGCGACAGGCACCCCTCTCCTGTGTTACAGGCAATGACTGCCCCAGGTGCAGGGCCCTTAGCTCACTGCAGAGTGCAAGCACCGTGATAAAGAGATTAGCTCGCCAACGCTGATTAAGGCTCCACCCCCACCCCCCCAAGGAACTTGGTTCTGTCATTATTGCAAGCCTAGCCTGGAGGAGGAAGTACTCATATCTTTATGCCTTCTTTTTGCTCTGTCATCTCAGTTGGGCCAATTTAAGTCTTTTTTTGTTTTCTTGCCACACCCTGTAGCATGTGGGATCTTAGTTCCCTGACCAGGAATTGAACCTACACCCCCTGCATTGGAAGTATGATGTCTTAACCAGTGGATCCCCCTATGTCCTACCAATCTCTTAGTCTTAATCTTTGCCTTTAAAAATGTGGGGGGAGGAAAAGAAAAATAATTTTGTAAGAGGTGGTAAAAACCCTTTGCTGGGTCATGCTTAACAGCAAAAGACTGAATGCTTCCTCTCTAAGTTCAGAAGAAGATAAGGATGTCTGCTTTCACACTGTTCTTATTCAACATAGTACCGGAAGTTCCAGCCACTGCAATACGGCAAGGAAAAATAAAAGACATACAAGTTGGAAAGAAAGAAATAAAACCATCCCTACTTGCAGGTATGATTGTCTGCATAGAAAGTCCCAAGGAATCTACTAATTAAAAAACCTCCCACAAAACCCCCAAAACACCAAAACTGGAACTAATGAGTTCAGCAAGGTTACAGGATACAAGATCAATACATAAAAGTCAATCATATTTGTGTATGCTGACAATGAACATGGGGAAACTGGTATTAAAAGTAATATTATTGGGACGTCCCTGGTGGCCCAGTAGCTAAGACTCTGCATTCCCAATGCAGGTAGAACTAGATCCCGGGCCAGGGAACTAAATCCCCCACAACATGTCCCAACTAAACACCCGACATGTTGCCACACGGGAGATTGAAGATCCCTCGTGCCACAGCTAGGACCCAGTGCAGCCAAATAAATAAATATTAAAAGAAAAACCAACATTATTTACGATCACCACAAAGAAAATTAAATACTTAGGTATTCACTTGGGAGAACATGTCACAAGATCTGTATACTGAAAATTACAATGTGTGGATAAAAGAATACTGAAATAAGTGGAGAGGTACTTCATGGATCGGAAAACTCAGCACAGTAAAGACATCCTTTCTCTCTCCAGACTGATCTCCAGGTTGAATGCAATACCCATCAAAATCCCAACCAGGTTTTTCATAGACAAGCCAAGCTTCTAAAATTTACACAGAAAGGCAAAGCTAAAATAGGCCTGAAAGAGAAGAATTGAAGTGGGAAGAGTCACTCTATGGATATTAAAGACCCAACAGGGTCTTCCCTAGTGGTCCAGTGGCTAAGACTCTTGGTTTCCAATCCAGGGGGTTCCAGGTTCAATCCCTGGTCAGGGAGCTAGGCCCCACATGCTGCAACTGAGTTTGCACACCACAACTAAAGATTTCACAAGCCACAGCAAAGATCAGAGAGCCCAAGTATGCAGCACAGACCCAGTGCAGCCAAACAGATAATTATTAGTACAAAAAATAAAGCTTACCACAGCGCTACGGTAATCAAGACTGTGTGGTTTTGGCAGGGAGATAGACACAATGATCAATAGAAACAAGTAGAGAATCCAGAAATAGATCCACATAAATACTGCAAATCGATGTATGATAAAGATGCAAAGACAATGATGCTGGAGCAATTGGACATCAACAGGCAAAAAACCCTAATGTAAGCCTCACACCTTATACAAAAATGAGCTAAAATTGGATCAAGGACTTATAAATATGTAGTACTATGAAACTTTTAGGAAAAAAATAGGAGAAAGCCTTTGGGACCTATTGATAAACAGTTAGATCTGACATCAAAAGCATGAGCCGTAAAATAAAAAATTAATGAATTGGACCTCATTAAAATTTAAAATGTTTGCCCCGTGACAGAGCCTGTTGAGAGGATAAAAAGACAAGCTACAGAGTGGGAGAAAAAGATTTTCAGACCACAAAGCCAACAAATGACCAGTATTTGGAATATGTAAAGAACTCTCAAAAAGCAATAGCAGAAAAAGAAAACAATCCAGTCAGAACATAGGCAAAAGATACAAAGAGACATTTCACTGAAAAAGATGTATAGATGGCAAAAAAGCACATGAAAGTTAAGGCCAGCATCATTAGCCATTAGGGAAATGCTAATCAAAACCACAATAAGCTATCACCTCACACCTGTTAAGACTGGTCAAAATAAAAATGGTGGTCACACCAAATGCCAGTGAGGATTCAGAGAAACAGAATCTCTTATGTGTTGCTGTGGGGATGCAAAATCATACCACTATGGGAAACAATTTGGCAGTTCCTTAAGGAAATAACCTCCCAACTGTCATATGTTAGATACATCAATGACATTCTTGGGCATTTATCCTGGGGGAAACAAAACATGTTTACACAAAAACCTATGTATGCATGTTCAAAACAGCATCATTTGTCTCAGCCAAAACTGGAAATAACAGATGTGGTTCAACAATGTTACATCTATACAGTGGAGTACTACTCAGCAATAAAAAGCAATCAACTATTGATACATACAGCCACTTGCATGAATGTCCAGGCAAGTATCTCAGTGAAAAAAGCCAGTTCTTAAAGGCTTCCCTGGTGGCTCAGATGGTAAAAGCATCTGCCTACAATGCGGGAGACCTGGGTTCAATCCCTGGGTCGGGGAGATCCTCTGGAGAAGGAAATGGCAACCCACTCCAGTACTCTTGCCTGGAAGATCCCATGGACGGAGGAGCGTGGTAGGCTACCATCCATGGGGTCGCAAAGAGTTGGACACGACTGATCTACTTCACTGTCACTTTCAAAGATTATATACTGTACGATTCCATTTGTATAATGTTCTTGAAATGACAAAATGACAGAAATGGAGAACAGATTAGTAAATGCTAGGGGTCAGGGATTGGGGTGGAGGAACAGAGGTACCTGTGGCCATAAAAGTGATGATAGAACTGTTCTGATTCTTAACTGTATCAAAGTCAATATCCTGCTTGCATCAGTAAGTCAGTTCAGTTGCTCAGTCATGTCCGACTCTTTGCGACCCCATTGACTGCAGCACGCCAGGCCTCCCTGTCCATCACCAACTCCCAGAGTTTACCCAAACTCATGTCCATTGAGTCGGTGATGCCATCCAACCATCTCATGCTCTGTCGTCCCCTTCTCCTCCTGCCTCCAATCTTTGCCAGCATCAGGTTCTTTTCAAATGAGTCAGCTCTTTGCATCAGGTGGCCAAAGTATTAGAGTTTCAGCTTCAGCATCAGTCCTTCCAGTGAACACCCAGGACTGATTTCCTTTAGGATGGACTGGTTGGATCTCCTTGCAGTCCAAGGGACTCTCAAGAGTCTTCTCCAGCACCACAGTTCAAAAGCGTCAATTCTTCAGCGCTCAGCTTTCTTTATAGTCCAACTCTCACATCCATACATGACAACTGGAAAAACCATAGCTTTGACTAGACGGACCTTTGCTGACAAAGTAATATCTCTGCTTTTTAATATGCTGTCTAGGTTGGTCATAACTTTCCTTCCAAGGAGTAAGTGTCTTGTTATTTCATGGCTGCAGTCACCATCTGCAGTGATTTTGGAGCCCCCAAATATAAAGTCTGCCACTGTTTCCACTGTTTCTCATCTATTTGCCATGAAATGATGGGACTGGATGCAGATCTTTGTTTTTTGAATGCTGAGCTTTAAGCTAACTTTTTCACTCTCCTCTTTCACTTTCAAGAGGCTCTTTAGTTCTTCAGTTTCTGCCATAAGGGTGGTGTTATCTGCATATCTGAGATCTGCTTGTGATATCATATTATATTTTCTGCCACAAGTCAAGCCAAGCTGATTTAATTGTGTGGAGGAAATGACAATTGGGGTTCATTTAGAAAAAAATCTTTATTGAGGACTTCCCTGGTGGTACAGTAGATAAGAATCTGCCTGCCAATACAGGGGACATGGGTTTGATCCCTGGTCCAGGAAGATTCCACATGCCGGGGAGCAACTTAAGTTCTTCAGCCCAAACTACTGAGCCCGTGATCTGCGCGCAACTACGGAAGCCCGAGCACCCTAGAGCCAGCAAGTTGCAACTACTGAGCCCAAGTGCTTACAGCCTGTGCTCCACAACAAGAGAAGCCACTGCAATGAGAAGCCCGAGCCCCACAACTTTAGGGTAGCCCCCACTTGCCACAACTAGAGAAAGCGTGCGTGCAGCAACAAAAACCCCAACCAAAACTCAAATGAATAAATAAGTATAAAAGGAAGAAAATGTTATAAAAATCTTTTGAGACATGAGTCACGTACCATAAAATATGATTCAGTACATGCGCAGGGTTGTGCAAGCATCTGTTTACAACACTTTCATTAACCCAAAGGCAAACCCTGTACCCATTACTGTCTTTAACCTCCTTAACCCCCACGCCCAGTCCTAGGCAACCACTCATCTCTTTTCTGACTCTCTAGATTAGCCTATTCTGGACATTTCACATAAATGGAATCATATAATATGTGTTTGTCTCTGACTTCTTCCACTCAGCATAATGCATTCAAGATTCATCCATGTTGTAAGATTTTTATCAACACTTAATTTCTTTTTATTGCTGAATCATATTCCATCGAATGGATAGACTACCTTTTATTTATCCATTCATTACTTGCTGGATATTTGGGTGATAATATGAATATTGCTTCTATAGACACTCATGTACCATGGTTTGTGTGGATGTACATGTTCATTTCTGTTAGGTGTAGATCTGGGAATGGAATTTCTGGGTCATAGGCAACTCTATATTTAACATTTTGAGAAACCACCAAACCGTTTTCCACAGTGACTGCACCTTTTTACATTTTCACCAGGATTGTACGAAGGTTCCGATTTCTCCTGTCCTGTAGACTTTGCAAGATGTTACACTGGGGGACACTAGGTGACGGGCACGCAGGATCTCTGTATTATCTGTTACAACTGCACGTGAATCCACAATGATCTCAAAATAAATTTAATTAAAAAAAAAGTTTGGTAGTACCTAGTGGAGATGTCAATCGTCCTGATTTTGGAAAAGTCTACATTTCAATTTCCTGCAGGCTGTTTGGCATACTTAAAAAAAAAATCCCTCATTGATATTCAGTAGGAGTGTCATCAATTTCCCTGAAATCCTGACAAATTGTTTACTGGGAGGCAGAACTGCACAGCCAGTGGGAGTACGAATTTCTGGATGCTGTGAACTCTGCAAAACTGGTCCTCAGACCCAAAAGTCCTGTGCCTGTCGACATGTGTGGAGAATAGAGATGGAGACAAATTAATGTGAGTCTCTTACTTTTACTGCACTTGATAGTGGGGGTACAGGAGTAGACGAAAATAAAAATGTCTCTATCGAATACGCGAGTGAGGCTGAATTTACTTCCACAGGTTATTTTTTCACTTTGTAAGACACCTCACGCTTTCTTCCTTTGAAAGTCATGCAGTTAGAGGATACCAAAGGAGGCAGATGACTCTGTTTTATGACACACAAGGTCAATTTCAGGGAGTTGAAGGCCCCAGACGCTTTTCAGATGTGCACGGACATGTTGACAGACTGAAATGAGTGATGGATGGGTTCGGACAGATCATCTGAAGTTGGTGGTCGTCGGCTGCCCTTTCAATGGTGATGTTTTCTTAAAGTCTCAACAGACTTACACGCCAGACTTAATTTTAGCTATTTCAGGCTGGCAGGGAAGCCAGGGGTGGAGGAGAGCTGAGAGGGAGGGCTCGGGCCATGTTGCGCATGCAAAGAAAAGGGGCTCGGACTGATGCGACGTCATACCTGGTGCCTCTCGTGCTAGGGAGGCACCGGTTTCCCTCCGTAGACCTCATGTAGATTTGTGGTATTTCTACCATCCGCTTCTGCGGCCAGTCTGGGCTTACTGGACTTCAGTGCAATGGGAGGGAGTGGAGGTGAACTTTACTGAAAGGATGACTGAGAAACGTGGAGCCCTTACAAGTGTGACTTTTTGGTTGCTGCAAAATGCTAAGTTATTAAGGACCATCTTGCATAACTGTGCCCAGTGTTTTGAATGATTGTTGGAAGGGCAAACACCAGCCTGGAAACTTAATCATAAAACAACGGCCAAAAAAGCTTTCCTGTATGCAATGAGGTTGGATGTGAGTTCACTTTGCCTTTTAAAAAAAAGTCCTAAATAGCTACTGCAAGAAATCAATCAACCTTAAATACTGGATAAGGAGCTCTTGAATAATTTAGCAGCTTCGATGTTTCTCCCCTGCTGTCTTCCGTGAGTTCTGCTTTTCGGCAAAGACGTCCTCCGTGTGGAAGCAAAGGGGGGATAGTTAGCTCCCACCAGTGCGGGCGGGAGATGCAGTGAACCCTCTTCTACTTCCCACTCTGCGCTCCCTAGCCAGGCCTCACCCCTACTCCTGTGCTGCTGGCCTTCAAGCCTCAGCCACAAGCCCTCAGTTCTCCTGAGCTCCAGACTGCCTCCTGGTCATCTGCGTTTTAATCTTCTACAGGCAATTCAAACTCATCCATCTCAAATGGTCCCTGGGTCCTCTCACTTTGTCTCAGCATGCTTGGAGGCTGTCCCAGGTGTCTCTGTCTCCATCACACTCCTCAGCTCTGGTTTCTCCCATCTCATCCTTTTCTAGTCCCTTCCCTACCCTGGAGCCAGGGCTCATTTTAAACACAGACTTGTTCTTGTTACTCTCTTTAGAACCACCCAGTGACTCTCAGGACCCTTTAGGGATGTAGTGCAACTCCCCAGCCCTGAGCAGGACCTGGTCATTTTATTTCTTCACCTTCTCTGGCCAAGCTCCTCTGCGTCCCCTACACTGGAGCCCCAAGGCTTGAATATTCTGCCCCCCTTTCCTACTTCTGCCACTAGGCTAGTTCCTGCTCACTCCTTTATGAGTCTTAATGATGAGAAAAACTTTTTAGTCATATTAAGAACTAGTCCAGGAAAAAAAAAAGATGCTAAAAGTATATACTTTTTGGATCTTCGCTGGTGGTGCAGTGGCTAAGACTTTGCACTCCCAATGCAGAGGGCTGGGGTTCGATCCCACATGCTGCAACTAAGACCCAGTGCAGTCAAATAAATAAATATTAAAAAATGAAAACAGTGGTCCCGTGCTTAGGAGACTCTGTGCTTTCACTACCTGGGCCCAGGGTTTGATCCCTGGTCGGGGAACTAATAAGACTCTGCAAGGTGTGGGGCAGGGCCAAAATACATACATATATATATACATATATATATATATATATATATATATATGTATATATCAACCCTCATACTCCTCAGAGGTTTTATCATTTGGTTCTATTTTTCTCTGGGATCTTAATTTAAGAAAATTTCCATTAGGAGTTTTTCTTTGGAAAAAAAGTGATCTAAAATAAATTCAAGGTTTGCCTATTAACAAAAGAAAAGAATGAGTCTTAAGAAGGTGGCTCAGGTTTCACCAGGTAGACTTTCTTGCTTCTTGACCTCTTCTAACAGCTTACCTGGTGAATTGCTTCTCTGAACCCACAGGCTTCTATAAGGCACCTAGCATGAGACTGGGATTCACTTTTCTGTCCTCCCCTAAATCCCATAAACTCTTTGAAGGGGAAAAAATGACCCTGTTTGATTTTATATCGCCTGTGCCTGACACATAGTAGGCATTGCAAAAATACTTGGGTGAAATGAATTGTTCGTTATTAGCAAATCAATTGAAAACACGGTGGGTGAGCAGATGATTTTAACAGCATAAATGGGCTCAGAGGTGATTTACTTCCACTCACTCTTGCTTCTCCGGGACCTCATTTCTGTTTAGAAATAATTACACCCACTTCCCCTTGGGCGTTGGAGCTGGTATTTTGACTAAAAGAAAGTGACTGTGCTAAGAAACAGGAACAGCATTTTTATTTTAATAGATTGTCTGAGGACTAGAGGTCCTGGACAGCACATCCTGGTTTGGATACCGCTGGAGAGCTTTGCCAGCTCTTACCATCTCTCTACAATTTTAGTTTCTCTTGAGTAAGAACAATTGATTTTTTAAAGTGCTGTAGAAATTTGATAAAAACTGAAACTACTTAACTATTAAAAACTGAGTAAAAACTCAAATTATTTATATCTTAAAATATAAGATATTTACTTGTAAAATAAAAATAAAAACTGATACATTAAATAAAAAACTGACATATAAAATAAAAACTGAAACTATTTATATCTTAAAATATAAGATATTTAACACCATAACTATTAATCCTTCTGACCGATTTTAATCATTATATTTGGGAGAAAGGTTTTGTTCCTTTCAACAGTTTTCTAAATAACAATTTCAGATGGTATAAAGTTAGTTCCTTCCTAACATTTATTTGATTTCCTTTAAAGAGCATTTATTTCACAGAGTCATTTCAGAGAGCATGGTAACCAATTTCTACAGTTCAACAAGTCAGCTCAAAACTGTTTCAAAGGAGGTATCATTAAATAAGAGATGAAGAGGGACTTCCTGATGGTCCAGTGGCTAAAACTCTGCACTCTCAATACAGACGGCCCATGTCTGATCCCTGGTCAGGGAACTAGACCCCATCTGTTGCAATGAAGACCCCATATGGTGCAACTAAGACCTGGTGCAGCCAAATAAATAAATAAAAATAAATATTTAACAAACAAAGAGATGAAGAAAACAGACTAAACCAAAAAAAAAAAAATCCTTTTTGTCTGGCTTCTGTTAAATTTTCTTCTAATTTCCAAAAAATAGACTATGTTAAGATTTTGAAGATAGTCATTCAGCAAGTATTTACCATCTGCTATGTGCCAAGAACCACAAAAGGTGAGTCAGTTAAATATCTGGTGTGATGAGAAATTCACATCAAAGATATGATGTAAGTAAGATGATATGATATGAAGATGATATGATGATATCAAAGATATGAAGTAAGAACCCTAAACATATATAGGTTTAATCTGTCTACTCTTCAAATTCTGGATCTGTGGAACTCATTACTCAGGGTCTAGAATATGCATTTCTTTCTCCTTTCACAAATAAATCCAAATTAATTTTCTTTTTTTTGCTAATTGTAATCTTATCAAGTTTGTGTTTAACAGGACTTACTGGGGAACTAAACACCTTCTATTACGTTGACAACTCTTATTATCCCATAATATCCCATAATTAGCAAATTAAAAAAATAAGTATTGCTCAGCCAATTCAATTAACCTTTCGGTTCTTACTGCATCAAGCCGTAAGCTTTGAAATCTCTATTTCAAAACAAATAGAAACTTATATTCCTCTTATAAAGCAATCCCTCAAATGATATTAAGTCTTTCTTCACTGTTCTCTGCTCTCTCCCCTACAATTATTAACCCTTCTGAGAACAGACTACTGTTAATCGTTTTTCCAGCTCTTTGTGTCCCCTTTTTATGGAAACTCTGGCCAGACACTGGTGGAAAGTTACAGAAGTGATTGAGACTACTTCCACTTTTGTTCCGTTTTGGTGTATGTTAAGGGATCAAGAGGAAAGTTAAAGGGACCTGTTCCTGCTCTGCGGCACCCTCTCCGCTCGACCCCGGGGAACTGTGTGATCTTTTTCACTCTCTTTGGTGCTGTGTAGCCGATGAGGGTGAACCGGCTACACAGAGCCAGCTAAATACACGTGTAGGACCTCAGGGTGTCAAGCTTTTGAGAAAGACTTTTCCATCTCCTTTTTACTGTGACATAATTTACCGGTGATAAACTGCATCCATGTTCAACTGTGTCAAGCTGAAACCACTACTACAATCAAGATACAACACGTTTTTATTACCCCCCACCAAAGTTTCCTGGTGCTCCTTTGTGGTTCAACCCTATTTTTGTCCACAGTTTCAGGCAACTAGTGATCTGCTTTTTGTTACTATAGGTATTTTCTAGAATTTTATAGACATGGAATCATAGAGTACACACTCTTGTGCACCTGGCTTATTTCACTTAGCATGATGCTTTTGAGATTCATTCACACTGTTCAGTGTATCAGTAGTTTCTTCTTTTTTTACTGCTGAGTAGTATTCCATTGTATGTACGGATGTGCCATATTTTGCATCACCATTCACTTGTTTGATGGACATTTGGGAAACTTCTAAATTTTGACCATAGTGAATAAAAATGCTATGAAGATACATGGTCAAGTCTTTGTGTGGACACATTTTCACATCTCTTAAATTAACAGTAGAGAGTAGAATAACTGGGCATATGGTTAGCCTTAAAATATTTTTTTATTTTTAGTTATTCTAGTGGGTGTATAATGGTTTCTTACATTGTGGTTTTAATTTGCATTTCCTTCAGGACTACTTATATCTTGTTTATTGGGCATTCATAGATCTTCTTTTGTGAAGTGACTCTACAAATCTTTTGCCCATTTTTCAAATTGGATTTTTTGGGTCCATGTTGGGTTGTGTGAATGTGGCATAGAGACTCTTTTTTGCATAGTACATCTGTTTAATTATATTAGGACTGTTCATGCAATACCTGCCTCAATAATTTCACTCAGATAATAAAAAATAATGGCATAATGATAGTTTAAAGCTGATTCAAGTATATGATTTTACAAGCTTATTTACTAAGAGTGAAAACAGAAGAGTATTAAAAATAGATAAAAAGATAACATGTGTCACAGTGCCTAATGTTTCTGGAACTGTTGGAAAGACCCTGGTCCTTCTTCTTCATGAGTGTGAACTGGATCTAGTGGCTTGCTTCTCATAGAACACAGCAAGGTGATGGGCTATCATGTCCATGATGAGGCTACCTAAGACTATGGCTTCTCTTGTACTAGTAGATGCGCTCCTTCCCCAGCAAGCCTTCAGATGACACCTCAGCCCTGGCTGACGTCTTGACTGAAGTTTCATAAAAGACCTGGAGGCAGGTGATTCAACTAAGCTGCGCCTGACCTTCTGACCCACAGATGATGCAACAAGTTTTTAAAAATATAGTTAGGATTCAAGTTCTTTGTCAGATACATGCATTGTGAACACTTCATTCCATTCTGTGGCTTGTGTTTTCATGTTCCTACCATATTTTTCAAAGAGCAAAATTTAAAATTTTGATGAGATCCAATCCATCCTTTTATGATTCATGCTTTTCATGTCCTATTTAAGAAATCTTTGCCTCCTCCAACACTGTGACGATTTTCTCTAGTGTTTCCTCCTAGAGACTTTACATCTTTTTTTTTGAAACTTTACATTTTGACTTTGACGTTAGGTCAATGATCTGTTTTAGTTTAATTTTGTATTATGATGTGTGGTAAGATTAAATTTTTTTTTCCCATACGGATCTCCAGTTGTTCCACAATGCTTACTAAAAAGACTTTATTTTCCCCATTGAACTGCCTTAGCACCTTTATCTAAAATCAGCTAACCACATCACAGTAGCCAAGACATGGAAACAATCTAAATGTCCATCAACATACGAAAGGATGAAGAAGTTGTAGTATACACACACACACACACATATACATATATATACACCATGGAATACTTCTCAGCCATCGGCTTCCTCGGTGGCTCAGCGGTAAAGAATCTGACTGCAATGCAGATGCTGGAGACATGGGTTTGATCCCTGGGTTGGGAAGATCCCTGGAGGAGGGCATGGCAACCCACTCCACTATTCTTGTCTGGAGAATGTCATGGACAGAGGAGCTTGACAGGCTACGGTTTATGGAGTCACAAAGAGTTGGACATGACCGAAGCGACTGAGCATGTGTGCATGCACTTCTCAGCCATAAAAAAGAAACACTGCCATTTGCCGCAAACATGGATGGACCTAGAGATTATCATACTAAGTGAAATAAGTCAGAGAAAGATAAATATCATATGACAATCGCTTGTATATAAAGTCTAAAATATGACACAAATGAACCTATCTATGAAACAGGAATAGACTCATACGCATAGAGAACAGACTTGTGGTTTCCAGAGGGAGGGGAGATGAGGGAGGGAAGGATTGGGAGTTTGGGATTAACAGATGCCAACTATTATATATAGAATGGATAAACAACAAGGTCCATGTATAGCACATGGAACTCTATTCAATATCCTGTGATAAACCATAGTGGAAAAGAAAATGAAAAGGAGTGTATATGTATATATAAGTGAATGACTTTGCTATAGCAGAACAACACTGTAAATTGTTATTATTTGTAAAGTGTATTATTCATACACTGATTCTTACCTAAATATATCATCTTATGTTTCTTTATTGAAAAAAGACATTTCTGTTATTCTGCATGACATTATGTATGTAACCTATACATGTATACATGTAAGATTTAAGTATTACATATGTAATGACACGCATGAATATATATGTGTATATATGTGTATGTGTGTGTATTCCCCAGCTTAGCCTCAATTGTTGGCAATGTGTAGCCCTCAGTGTGTGGTGGATTGTACTAAACTGTAGTGGGTACTGTTGGTTGCCTAGTTGGTGTCCAGAACACCCCACTAATTTGTCACAGTGTATACCGTTTCCTTATATGAGTCATGATGGTGACTCAATCCCGGACTAAAGGAAAGGACTTAAGGTTGGAGAGACCAGCACCCACACGCACATGTTCATGTCCCCATCCACCCCTATTCCTGCCACAGACAGCCTGGAACCCTGACTGCTACTGAGGACCAGTCTGCAGAGGAAGCCAGTGCTGGGAGAAAGTGCTTCGGTCCTTGGCGACATCACTGAGCTGGCCTGTGTCGCACCTTGCCTGGGGCCTGTCCCACCTCTGGATCTGTAATACGAGGCAATAGATGTCTTTGTCCTCCAACTCAGTCTGAGTTGGAATTTTCTGTTCCTTTGCAGCCAAAACATTCTAGGTGATATTTGGATACAGGCCCTGCCCTCAGGAGATGATATTCTAATTCAGTAAAGATTATTTCTAACTGTTCACTGTATATTTCTGCATATGTAAAAGTGTAAAAACCTTACAGAGTACTTTAGCAACTGCTTAGTGGACACAAATACTAAGAAGGAAGGAAATACTTGAGAGGCAGTCTTCTTAAAGAGATGCTACTTGGGAGGGGGCACGCCATGCGGCATGTGGGATCTAAGATCTACCTTAGTTCCCCAACTAGGGGTCGAACCCAGGCACCTTGCATTGGAAACTCGGAACCTTAGCCACTGGGTCACCAGGGAAGTCCCTAAAGGGATGCACTGAGGCGGATGTTGACGGAAGCAGGGAAAGGAGAGCATCTCAGAGAACGGCCGCGGCAGGGCACAAGTGCCCTGAAGGGAAAGACCTGCAGGATAGAGCAGGCCAACAGTATTCAGTGGAGTAGAGTGTTTATCAGGGGCTCCCCCATTGCTCAGATGGTAAATAATCCACCTGCAATGCAGGAGACCCGGGTTCAATCCCTGGGCCAGGAAGATCCCCTGGAGAAGGGAATGGCCACCCACTCCAGTATTCTTGCCTGGAGAATCCCACGGACAGAGGAGCCTGGCAGGCTACAGTCCACGGGGTCGCAAAGAGTCGGACACAATTGAGCAACTAATACTTTCACTTTCACAGATGATTTACAATGTTGGGTCAGTTTCAGGTATAGAGCAAAGTGATTTAGTTATACACACACACACACACACACACACACACACATAGGTTCTTCTTTAGATTCTTTCCTATTATAAGTTATTACAAGACATGGTGTATAGTTCCCTGTACTGTATAGGAGGTCTTTGTAGAGGGTGGGGTGTCCTTGCAGAGAAGTTAAAGAAAGATCAGTAGAGACCATGAGAAGCTAAGGGGTGAAATCAGATTTCAAATGTAGGCTCTAAGGAGTGAATGTCAATCTCCTCAAACTGTTCTTGGTGCTATGAAAAGATTTTAATATCTGCGTGGAGTGGAGAGGGTTGGATAGGGGAGGAGGGGAACCAGCAGGAAAATTTCAGATGTCTGTACAATGAAGAAATTCAGCAAGTCTGAGGAGTAGCACAGAGATAAAAATAGTTTGGGCTTGGAATTTCAGTGGATAGGGAATAAATAGAAAAGAGACTAGAATATCGGGGGAAATTGGCAGGATGAGCCTATTTGAAGTAAGAAGGAGGGAAAATGCTGGGATGAAGCTGTTAAACCTCAGATGTTGATTGCCTGGCCAAGAAGCGCCTTTCAGGATGTGAGTAGGGTAGCTGTGGGTATGCGGCTCTGCAGGAAAGGAGGAGTGGGTGGTTTAATTCATCAGCTGTGTGACCCACAGCACAGCTCTGGTGCCATTTTTGTGATTTCTGTCGTGTCCCCACACAAACTACACATTTATTTATTTATGTTTGGCTGTGTGGCATGTAGCCTCTTAGTACCTGGACCAGGGTTTGAACCTGAACTCCCTGCACTGGAAGCATCTTAACCACTGGACCGCCAGGGAAGTCCCTGGATAATTACTTAAACTGACTTAAAAAAAACTAGCCGAAATTCCATGAAGCCATAAGTTTAGATATTCTCGATATTCCCCCCTCCTCCCGATTCACAAATATATTGCTGTGAAAACTGTTCACTCTCATACTGCCCTGAAGTCATCTGCCATGACACAGTGGCTCCCCCTGCACTGTGGGAAAACTGGTCCAGGGGGACGAGGGGTTGGTACGGAGAGCCAGAGACCCGCGGCTGGTGTTCACAACACAAAGTGAGACTTTCAGTGGGGGAGATGAGGTCCTCTTACTGAAGCGATAAGAGGAGTCAGAAGGATCAAAAAGAAGCTGCCCCTGGGAATGGCCCCACAAGCACATCTACTCCACCTGGAACAGGCCAAAGCAGGTGCTGAGAATGCAAGCCTCTTTTTTTTCTTTTTCCTCTCTTTTTCAATATTATTGAATGTGAGATAAGGATGCAAGGCTAAACTAGAGGTTTTAAAATGGTAAACTGGGACCCATTCATCACTCGTGAAGGCAGTTTAATGAAGTCAGGACTACATTAGTTTAAAATGAAATAATATAGAAATATCACTTTGCATTGCAGGTTGGTGAGGGTAGTTATCATTTCAAGAAATCTGTCTTAATTATCTATACGTATGTTGAGTACTGGGCCAAGATTTTCTATCATAGTTTCCAGGTGGCGCTAGTGATAAAGAACCTGCCTGCCAATGCAGGAGACATAGGAGATGAGGGTTCGATTCCTGGGTAGGGAAGATCCCCTGGAGGAGGGTATGGCAACCCACTCCAGTATTCTTGCCTGGAGAATCCCATGGACAGGAGGGCTTGGCGGGCTACAGTCCATAGGGTCACACAGAGTCGGACATGACTAAAGTGACTTGACATGTACGCACACATGGTCATAGACTAGATAATGAAAAAAGATGCTTATACCTTCTGACACCTCTTGTTTGAAAGATTTAGTCATATGGATGGGAGCGTAGTTACAGGAAATGTTAAGTTTGTCACTAATAATGACGGAGAAGCTCTATACAATCAGCAAAAACAAGACTGGGAGCTGACTATGACTCAGATCATGAACTCCTTTATTACCAAATTCAGACTTAAATTGAAGAAGTAGGGAAAACCACTAGACCATTTAGGTATGACCTAAACCAAATCCCTTATGATTATATACTGGAAGTGACAAATAGATTCAAGTGATTAGATCTGATAGACAGAGTGCCTGAAGAACTATGGACGGAGGTTCATGACATTGTACGGGAGGCAGTGATCAAGACCATCTCCAAGAAAAAAGAAATGTAAAAAGGCAAAATGGCTGTCTGAGGAGGCCTTACAAATAGCTGTGAAAAGAAGAGAAGCGAAAGGCAAAGGAGAAAAGGAAAGATATACCCATCTGACTACAGAATTCCAAAGAATAGCAAGGAGAGACAAGAAAGTCTTTCTCCGTGATCAGTGCAGAGAAATAGAGGAAAACAATAGAATGGGAAAGACTAGAGATCTCTTCAAGAAAACTAGAGATACAAGGGAACATTTCATGCAGAGATGGGCTCAATAAAGGACAGAAATGGTATGGACCTAAAAGAAGCAGAAGATATTAAGAAGAGGTGGCAAGAATACACAGAAAAACTGTACAAAAAAGATCTTCATGACCCATATAATCACGATGGTGTGATCACTCAGCTAGAGCCAGACATCCTGGAATGTGAAGTCAAGTAGGCCTTCGGAAGCATCACTATGAACAAAGCTAGTGGAGGTGATGGAATTCCAGTTGAGCTATTTCAAATCCTAAAAGATGATGCTGTGAAAGTGCCGCACTCAATATGCCAGCAAATTTGGAAAACTCAGCAGTGGCCACAGGACTAGAAAAGGTCAGTTTTCATTCCAATCCCAAAGAAAGGCAATGTCACAGAATGCTCAAACTACCGCACAATTGTACTCATCTCACACACTAGCAAAGTAATGCTCAAAATTCTCCAAGCCAGGCTTCAATAGTACATGAATCATGAAATTCCAGATATTCAAGCTGGATTTAGAAAAGGCAGAGGAACCAGAGATCAAATTGCCAACATCCGTTGGATTATCGAGAAAGCTAAAGAGTTCCAGAAAAACATCTACTTCTGTTTTATTGATTATGCCAAAGTCTTTGACTGTGTGGATCACAACAAACTGTGGAAAATTCTGAAAGAGATGGGAATACCAGACCACCTTACCTGCCTCCTGAGAAATCTGTATTCAGGTCAAGAAGCAACAGTTAGAATTGGACATGGAACAACAGATTGGTTCCAAATAGGGAAAGGAGTATGTAAAGGCTGTTTATTGTCACCCTGCTTATTTAACTTATATGCAGAGTACATCATGTGAAATGGCGGGCTGGATGAAGCACAGGCTGGAATCAAGATTGCCAGGAGAAATATCAATAACCTCAGATATGCAGATGACACCTCTCTTATGGCAGAAAGTGAAGAGGAACTAAAGAGCCTCTTGATGAAAGTGAAAGAGAAGAGTGAAAAAGTTGGCTTAAAGCTCAACATTCAGAAAACTAAGATCAAGGCATCCTGTCCCATCACTTCATGGCAACTAAATGGGGAAACAATGGAAACAGTGACAGACTTTATTTTCTTGGGCTCCAAAATCACTACAGATGGTGACTGCAGCCATGAAATTAAAATACGCTTGCTCCTTGGAAGAAAAGTTATGACCAACCTAGACAGCATATTAAAAAGCAGAGACATTATTTTGCCAACAAAGGTCCGTCTAGTCAAAGCTATGGTTTTTCCGTAGTCATGAATGGATGTGAAAGTTGGACTATAAAGAAAGCTGAGCACTGAAGAATTGATGCTTTTGAACTGCGGTATTGGAAAAGACTCTTGAGAATCCCTTGGACAGCAAGGAGATCCAACCAGGTCATCCTAAAGGAAATCAGTCCTGAATATTCATTGGAACAACTGATGTTGAAGCTGAAACTCCAATACTTTGGCCACCTGATGGGAAGAACTGACTCATTGGAAAAGACTCTGATGCCGGGAAAGATAGAAAGTGGGAGGAGAAGGGGATGGCAGAGGATGAGACAGTTGGATGGCATGACCGACTCAATGGACATGAGTTTGAGTAAACTCTGGGAGTTGGTGATGGACAGGGAGGCCTGGCATGCTGCAGTCAATGGGGTCATAAGGAGTCAGACATGACTGAGCGACTGAACTGAACTGAACTGAACTGAACAATGGTCAAATTTCCTTCCACCCAAGAGAAAAGTGGGCAGTGTTGGGAAGAACTAGGGGAAAAATGCTTTCAACTCATTCATTTTTAAGTTGAAAGTAATATGGTAAAAGTAATACAGAAACTCTAAAAAGAAAGTAAAATTGAAAGTGTTAGTCACTCAGTTGTGTCTGATTCTTTGCGACCCCATGGACTGTAGCCCACCAGGCTCCTCTGTCCATGAGATTCTCCAGGCAGGAATACTGGAGTGGGTTGCCATTCCCTCCTCCAGGGGATCTTCCCAACCCAGAGACTGAACCTGGGTCTCCTGCATCACAGGAGGATTCTCTACCATCTGAGCCCCCAGGGAAGCCCACAGAACACCTAGTGCACACCAAACTGCCTTGAGATGCTGATTGGTGCTTTTCAAAGGAATATTCAGGTAGCTAGATCTGCATATCTGGGAGGAAATGCAGACAGACAGACAGACACTAGTAAAGAATAATGACTACTTGGTACTTCTACATTTTCCCTGAACATCAAGAACTTAAGAGTGGTAATGGTTCCCTATTTTCCTGCTGGGAAGAGGGGGGTTGAGAGAACGTTCTCTCTAGGGGATGGTTTGTATGTTAGGACTGGGACCAGAATTGGGGATGAGGTTACGCTCATAAACCCTCTGAGGCTCAGCAGTCTGTCATTTAGCCATCCTAGGGACCCGTGGATTACAGCAGAGCCTACAACCATCTTACAGTGTGGTCAGAGGACTCCTGAGGGTCAAGCAACATTTTCAGAGAGCCCCCAAGGACACACCGTCTCATGGTAACCCTAGGGCATCATGTGATTTTCAGCTATCACTGTGTGTGCCCCCTCCCATCAGTCACTGGGAGACCCTAGCCCCCGCGTCCACAGCAAGTCAGCAGCAAAGTTAACCAAACTTCCGCTCCGGGGCAAAAGCCTTTTCTCCTAAGAATGTCCTTGATGGTACAGCAAAGTGTATTCTGATTAACTCTCGACCCTCGAGTACATGTCTTAGTATTCTGAGTAATGTCTTTAGTATTCTGAGTACATGTCTTTAGTATTCTGAGTAATGAAACAAGAAGTACACATAGAATACTTCTGTCACATGCTGCATACGGTAGTGCTCTCGAGCAAAGGCTCTTGTGGGCCTGAGCTGCCTTTTAAAATAAAACACTGAAAACCCGAAAAACCATGAGTTCTCAGACTTGGGTGTCTGGAAGATGTTTTGTCCAAACTGAACGAGGTGAGTCTGTCACTTCAAGGAAAACAACTGATGGGATTTGTTGCCGATGATACATTTGAGTTTTCAAGTGAAAAATGGGCATTCTGGAGAAGCCGTATCTGCCACAGTGAGCTTGACAGCTTCCCACTTACTTAGTGGGACGTCTTCTGGGGAACACAGGTGGTCATTAATAAACGTGATTTTGCTTTTTTGGGTATTATCGAATGAAACATGCCAACATCTGGATGATCTGCATAAATCGTTGACCAGATATTTTCCAAATGACCAATGAATGATGTTACAAAATCATTCATGGGTTAAAGATTCACTCAAAGTGTAAGACAGAAGGGCAGATTTTAATGTGATAGAACAGAGACTCTGTGAAATAGACGATGAAAATTCATTAATATGGTTTCCGATTCCACATTGCAACTAATCTTTAAGAAACGACTACTAGTCAAGTTGTAGTCTTGACTACTAGTCAAGAAGACTAGTCAAGAAGACTACTCGCAATTTCCTCCTCTCAGACTTCGCTGCTGGTCCAGTGGCTAAGACTCTGCTCCCAATGCAGGGCGACTGGGTTCGATCCCTGGTCAGGAACCGATCCCATATGCCACCAGTACAAGTTCGCATGCCAAAACTAAGACCTGGAGCAGCCAAATAAAGAAAGAAATAAAAATGCTCCTCTCTTTTCCAACTATATACCTGTGTGAGGCTGGGTTTTTTTCATGTACTTCCACAAAAACAACACATGGTAGGAGGATGGATGCAGAAGCAGGTATGAGAATCCCACTGTCTCTGAACCAGACATTACAAAGGTTCACAGTAATGCAAAGCAATGCCACTCTTCTCACTTTTTTTTTTTTTGATTAAAAATGTATTTATGAGGGGCTTCCCTGCTGGCTCAGTGGTAGAGAATCCACTTGCCAACGCAGGAGACGTGGGTTCGACCCCTGATCTGGGATGATCCCTCCTGCTGCAGAGCAACTAAGTCCGTGCTCCACAACTATTAATAGCCTGTGCCCTAGAGACCCGGAGCCGCAGCTCCTGAGCCCACGTGCGGCAACTGCTGAAGTCTGCACACTCTAGGACCTGCGCACTCCAGGGCAGGATTGTAGCCTGCCAGGTTCCTCTGTCCATGGGATTCTCCAGGCAAGAGTACTGGAGTGGGTTGCCAGTTCCTTCTCCAGCTTTTCAACATATATGTATATTTAAACTGCAAAGCATTTTTAGCTATTTCAGTGTCGACTGCTATAGTTTGAATCACATTCAGTTTTTAAATGGGCCTTATAAAAAGAGTTCTGGATAATTAACAGAACATAAATAATTTAGTTACTCTCACTCACCGATATGATAAGCTCTGTAACCTCTGGCTACTACTGTGATCAGACACGTTTAGCTGATCTGTGGTTTTGTTCTTTTCTTGGAGGCACCTTTCCAGGCTCTCCAGTTTCCCCATCAAAATCTCCACATGGTGGTCCCACAGGTACTTCCCTTCCTCTGATGGGAAGGACATCTTTCCTGATGTCTGGGTCTTAATTTACGCCCGATAGGAATGATAAATCCCCTGAAGTAGGAAATGGCTACCCACTCCAGTATTCTTGCCTAGTTAATCCCATGGACAGAGGAGCTTGGTGGGCTACAGTCCATGGGGTTGCAAAGAGTTGGACACAACTGAGCAACTGCACATGCATGCACATATGAGGGACCAGATGCTCGAGTATCTTTCTGAGGAAAAGTACATGGGGAGGTAATTCTGGGGGAACCTGATAATGGTTTTCAATTGGATGCCCTGCCAAATTACCAAATTTGCAATCACTTCCCCTCCATTTTGAAAGTACCACCCCACTGCCTGCTAGCTTCTGCTGTTCTAAAGTCTAACACCATTCTGAGTCACAATTCTGTTTTTTTTTTTAAACTAAAGTTTGCTTGCCTTTTCATTGGAAGGACTGATGCTGAAGCTGAAACTCCCAATACTTTAGCCACCTGATGCGAAGAACTGACTCACTGGGAAAGACCCTGATGCTGGGAAAGATTGAAGGTGGGAGGAGAAGGGGACGACAGAGGATGAGATGGTTGGATGGCATCACTGACTCGATGGACATGAGTTTGAGCAAGCTCCAGAAGTTGGTGATGGACAGGGAAGCCTGGTGTGCTGCAGACCATGGGGTCGCAAACAGTCAGACACAACTGAGCAACTGAACTGAACTGAAACTTTGTTTGCACCTCCTCTCTGGAAGATTTATCCTGTCTTTGTCCCTGTCGTTTCTGAAATGTCATGATGCTGTGTCTTGGTGTAGGTCTTCTTTCTTTTCCCTCTTTTTCCCTTTATTTCTATTTTGTTTCATTTTGTATTGGGCATTAGTCTGGAAAGTCGGGCTCTTTCCTCATGGGTGAGGACTTTTTCTCCTCTGATTCTCCTCCTGTCTCGCTGGTTCTTCCTCTCTGGGCTCCTAGTGTTTAGAGGTTGAACCTCCTGGACAGATGCTCTCATTTTCTTTTTTTTATAAAATAATTTTTAATGTCTGCCTTTTGTCTACTTTCTGGGAGATGTGCTCAACTTTACCTTCCAGTGCAGGTATCAAACCCAGGTCTCCTGCACTGTAGACAGATTCTTTACCATATGAGCCACCAAGGAAGCCCATATAAATATCCATGCATATCTATTTGCATATTTTTATTTTCCTAGGACTCTTGATTATGGACCCCCCGCTTTTTTTTATAGCATCCTGATCTTGTTTCATGGCTATAGTACCTTTTCCTCCCTTTAATTGCTTTCTCCAAGTTCCTTTTATTCTGTTTGCTTTTTGTCTTTGTCTTTCACAGCTGAGAGTTGCCTCCAAGTCTGGTTTTCCATGGATTCATATCTAATAGGGATGCTCTCAAGAGCTAGGTTGGGGGCTTGGGGGGAGCTCACCAGTCTGTGTATAGGCTTTTACTTAATCTCTGTTTTCAGAGCCTGTACTCCTCGGCAGGCATTCAGAAAGCAGACTTATCTTCTTGTGAGGGTGACAATCTGAGATGTCTGTATGGTAACTTTCAAACAAATTTACACCCTAGCCTTCAGAGGTCCCTGAGTCTTTTAGCCAGAGTCCCCAAGTCCCCTGTTTCAGTTGAAGGTGAGTTTTTCAAGAAGGGTGACAATTAAAACTAGGAGGATTCATCAGAAGAAGGCTTCAAATACCACCATGAAGGCTTTATGGAAGTGAAAGAAAGCCAATAAAGGAAAGTGGAGTGGATCACAAAAGACGAGCAGCATGGCTGTAAATTTCATTCAAAAGCTCCAGGGAGTTACAAGCTTATTTATCAAGGCCTCTGCCAATACCTCTTTGGTGCCTGGGTGGCTTAGTGGCTTAGTCTTATTAGTACACTGTTCTGTTTATAACTCTGGAAAAATGGTACAGGTTTCTGCAAAGCAGAAAGAGAGACACAGACATAAAGAACAAACTATGGACACCATGAGGGGAAAGGGGGGTGATGCAACGAACTGGGAGATTGGAGTTGACATATATACACTCACGATTGATACTGTATATAACATAGGCGACTAATGAGAACCTAGCGTAGAGCACAGGGAACTCTACGCAGTGCTCTGGGGGGCCCTGAACAGGAAGGAAGCCTAAAAAAGAGGGGATATACGTATACCTATAACTGATTCACGACACTGTCCAGCAAAACGAACACAACATTGGAAAGCAACTACACGCCAATAAAATATGTAAAAAAAGCATGCAAGTTGAAAATTAAGTTTTGATTAGCACTGCTCTCCTTCAGTGGTCCTGAATACTGTTCAAAGCTTTTTATTTATTGCTTTAAACAATAATTTACAAGATTAAAAAAAAAAAAAAAGCTTCATTATCCCCAGCAGCTCAGAACCTTCTTGCCCTGTTCTTCGTTCCCTAAACTTGATGGGTCAAAGCTCCTGCTTTCTGGGTGCTGGGAAAGGCTCTTTGCAGACACGGTGACATGGGCTTGGGAGGGGGCAGAGGAAAGGACGGCTCAAACATGACTGCCACCGAGAACACGAGGACACACGCAGCGCCTTAGGTTTTCAAGCAGAAGGACGATCCACAGATGAACCAAGAGGAACTCACTCCCGGCATCTGTAGCGTGAAGGGGCCGCCCGCTGTGCCTGTTGCTTCTCCCCCAAACTCTCCCTGCCCTTGGTCTGATGACTGTGACCGTGTCAGAGACAGGGAACTGAGAAAAATCAATGGTAGTGGTAGTGGGCGGGGGAGGTCAGAGACACTCGGGCTGTGTTACTGCTGTTGATCCACTCTTGAAAAGGAAATTGTTCCCACATTTAATCTCAGGAGAGCTGCCCAAATTGTAGGCATTACTCAGGAAATACGTGAACAGGTCATGATATTTTCTTTTTCTCCTCATGTGCTGTGTCCTGGGGCTTTCTTTAGAAAAGAACAGCCGCAGTTTTATGCTCGTCAAGGGCTCAAAGCCCGAGGAGTCAGAGGCCCCATCTCAGGGCACCCTTGACTTGCCATGGGAAGGAATCAGCCCCGTGAGGATGAGACAACCCGCTGATTCCTCCCGGGAGGCGTTCGCTGTCTGGAAGCCCTCACTCTTCATGGCTGCACCCTCACGCGCTCCACGGAGAACTGCTGGGGTGCAGAGTGGAGAAGACACCCAGACAGCCTCTGCTGGACACAACGTCCCCCGAGAGGCGGGTGAGCCCGGGCCAGGAGGGTGCGTTCCGGAGCGGACACTGGAGCCTAAGCCCGGCTCTCACACGTGAACGTGGTTTAAAGTCCAGCACTGGCTGCACTGTTGGCCAGGCGCAGGGCAAAACCAGAATCGAGCATCTCAAGATGACACGACAGAGCACTGCACCAGGAGTGGGCCCTTCTGAGCAAGGGCCCAGTAAAGAATCGGTCTGCAGTGCAGGAGACCTGGGCTCGATCCCCGGGTGGGGACGATCCCCTGGAGAATGGCATGGCAACCCACTCCAGTATTCTTGCCCGGAGAATTCCACAGACAGAGGATCCTGGTGGGCATCTGTTCATGGGGCCACAAAAAGTCAGAAACGACTGAGCGACTAATACTCTTTCCCGTGTCACTGCGTAGGTCCCACAACATGCAGCCACCAGTGCCTCAGTGTCCCCATCTGTAAAATGGGACTCAGAACTGTACCTACCTCAGAGGGCTGCAATGAATATGCGTGTTAACCATACATAAGGCAGCGACACCAGCATTTAACAAGAACTTGAGAAATGACTACCACATCCCCATACTACCTACACTTCATGTCAGACCATCCCAACATATTACCCACATTTGATGAAAATACAGTGCGCCAGTTCTCTGTGATATGGTCCAACAGACAAACCCAACTTTATAAATCTGGTTAACAGCTACCTGCCAATGATGATGTGCTTTTTAAACCCTGGGATTTTTTTTTTTTCAGTGAATAAACTATGATGACTGAAAACTCAGGCTAAACCTATAATCTTGGTAGTACCATATTGTGCTTCATTTTTGTGGTTAAGTTTAAAAAATGATAAGTACATCATTGTTTATCATGACCACAGAGAAATATAAATGATGTGCTGTCTGATGAATCAAGAAAAACGAACTAACTAGCAGTTTTAAACAGAGGACAGGGACTTCTCTTGTGGTCTGGTGGCTAAGACTCTGTGGTCCCAATGCAGGGGGCCCCGGGTTCAACCCCTGGTCAGGGAACTAGATCCCACATGCTGCAGCTAAAGACCCCACATGCTGCAAGAGCATGCATGCCCCAACCAAAGCCTGGTACAGCCAAATATATCAATATTAAAAAAAAAAAAAAACTAAAAAATTGAAACAGAGGACAACACAAAATATGCTATTAATACATGTCAATGAGAAAAACAGTTTATTTCTCATGCAAGTATCCTTAGGTCAACAATATATTTAGCTGAGCAGAAATCTTTGAAGGACCAGACCCATTTATAAGGATCTGAGTAAAGGGATGCCAATGTCTTGGAGAGGAACATGTGATGCTTTTTAAAAAAATTTTTTTAATTTATTTTTATTTAAAAATATTTTTGGCCATACCATGCAGCTTGTGGGATTTTAGTTTCCCAATCAAGGATCAAACCTGGGCAGTGAGAGTGCGGAGTCCACTGGACCGCCAGGGAATTTCCTGAGAAAGATGCTTTTTAACTAACCTACAGCTAGCATCACTAAACATCTAGAACATTGCTGTGATCATTCCATCAATGTCTTTTCTGGTGTAGACGAATAGGGAGCTGGTTTATATTATTTCGACTGCTGCCCTTCTGTATTAAAGGACCAAGCTGGAAATAAGACACAGAATCTCCTAATGGGTTCTGCTGATCTTCTAAGCCAATCCAGAATTTAATTCAATAAGGCTGGAGGGGAAGAGAACGAGATAGGATGGTTAAAGGATTCCTAGTTCCACAATTAATTGCATGAGGCTCTGCTTGACTTTTGACTCAAGTAGTGAAGGGACTTGGTGACCCAGCAAGCAACCTGGGTCTAAGCCAACCTGTTACAGTGCTGGTTTTTATTTTAATATTTATTTATTTTGCTGCCTGGAATCTTAGTTATGGCACAAGAGATCTTTGTTGCGGGCTCTTTTGTTGTTATACAAGGACTCTCGTTGTGGTGCCCGGGCTTAGTCGTTGTGGCGGATGGAACCCGTGTCCACTGCATCAGAAGGTGGATTCTTTAGCCACTGGACCACCAGGGAAGTCCCTCCAGTGCTGTTTGAATGGAAATAAAATCTGACCTGATTCTACGAGCTCAACCGAACATATTTATAAATATCAGCACAAGTTGATCTTCTCGCGCTGGTCTTGGTGGTTTATTTAAAGCAGGCTCTTTCCCTCTAATTTTGTTCTGAATAGACCTTCTTTCATTATTTGTGTTTGCTTTGTCCAGGCAGGATAGTCCCTGCTCTACTGCTCTTGCTGCCTCCTCCCTGTGTTTCTCAGAAAAAATAAATTTAAACTGGCTTTGCTTTGTTCAGGGGAGGCTGTGGTGTGTACACCCTTCCATTTAAAGTCAGGCCAGCAAGCTAAATGCTGACCACACGCTAAGTCCTGCGGCTACTGCCTCTAAAAGCCTTTATGTTTGCTTTCACCCCCTTATAAAAAGGCAGGGGACGAGGATTTGTGCTGACGTTAAGGCTTTCCTCTTGTCACTCAGATACCTTAACACAGGGGTCCCTGCACGGTCACTGACCACGTCTGCAGATCCAAGGCGCACAACTGGATGCACTTGGTGGTTGAGGCCAAGTGGGAAACAGACATTTTCTTTAATCGCCCATTTGTGAGAGGAACGAGTGGACAGGCAGAGCGACAACACAGTCCCATCCGTGGAACCGTGTCCTGACCGCACAAGAGTGTAGGGTCTTTTTAAAACACTTTTTCTCTTGGATTGGGGTATAGCCGATTAACAATGCTGTAATAGATTCAGGTACACAGCAAAGGGACTCAGCTATACATACACACGTATCCATTCTCCCCCAAACTCCCTTCCCACTCAGGCCGCCACTTAACATTGAGCAGAGTTCCCTGTGCTACACAGCAGGTCCTTGTTGGTTATCCATTTTAAATATAGCAGCGTGTACCCGTCCAACTCAAACTCCCTAGCCTTCCCTTCCTTTCCCCAGCACAAGGTTTTGAACCCCTAAGGCCAGGTCTCTTGTTTGAAAACCATTTCCTTGATTATTTCAGCACGGAGTGCCACATACAGCCTCATGGAGGGGCCTCCAAGGAAAAACCCTGAAAGAATTAAGTAGATATTTTTCCACCAGCTATGCTCTACCACGATAAACATAACCAGTGAGAAATTATCTTTGCAAATCATTCTTACATCCTGAAAAGATAAAACCATATTGATATTATGACCCAATTCTAGGGCCACGAAATGTGAGTAACGAACACATGAACTGGTATTTGGGGATCCCCAAAACCAGTCTTCATTGCTGGACATAAGAAATGTGGAAGGCCAGACTCAGGAACATGGAATGAGGACAGATCTTAAGGTAAAACATGTTCCTTTCATCCCCCTGCTCACCTGACCCTCAAACTAGCTGCTGAGTCTCAGGCAGGCAAATAGCTTGAAACTCTTCTGACCTCCAGACACTGAAGTATTCTATATACATATTCAGTGTTTTGGGCTTCCCAGGTGGCACAGTGGTAAAGAACCTGCCTGCAAACACAGGATATGCAAGAGGCCCGGGTTCGATCCCTGGGTTGGGGAGATTCCCTGGAGAAGGAAATGGCAACCCACTCTAGTATTCTCACCTGGGAAATCCCAGGGACAGAGGAGTCTGGAGGGCTACAGTCCATGGGGTCACAAAAGAGACAGACACGACTGAGTGTCTGAGCATGCACACATTCAGTGTCTTAAAAAAATCTGATCACTAGTAACTATTGAAATTGCATTGCTTTGTATACAAATATCAGTGCGGTCTCTGTCTGAGGGCTTTGGTGTGTTATACACGTGCTCCAGGCTATCTGTGACATTTGCTGTTTACTATACCAGACCCAGCAGTGTACTTCATAATTCAAACATGCTAGTGTTGTGCACCAGTAGTCATGTACGGATGTGAGAGTTGCACCATGAAGAAGACTGAGTGCTGAAGAATTGATGCTTTCAAACTGTGGTTCTAGAGAAGACTCTTAAGACTCTTCTTGGACAGCAAGGAGATCAAACAAGTCAATCCCAAAGGAAATCAACCCTGAATATTGATTGATTGGAAGGACTGATGCTGAAGCCGAAGCTCAATACTTCGGCCAGCTGATGGGAAGAGCCAACCCACTGGAGAAGACCCTGATGCTGGGAAAGACTGAAGGCAGGAGGAGAAGGGGACAACAGAGGATGAAATGGTTGGATAGCATCAGTGACTCAATGGACATGAAATGTGAGCAAACTCTGGGAGATGGTGAAGGACAGGGAACCCTGGTGTGCTACAGTCCATGGGGTTGCAAAGAGTCAAACGTGACTTAGCAACTGGACAACAACAACAAATGTTGTGGAACCATCAAGTTTTACAAGCAGGAGACTTTTAAAAATGTCATTATCTTAACAACCTAACTATGGAAACCAAAGACAGGGGCCTGACTATAATATTAATTAATATTAATATAATATTAAGTGAAAAGCTAAGTTGCTGCACAGTCTATTTTTCTATCTATGTATAAAGAAACAACACAAGCCAAGCAAAGACTGCTATGCTACCATTTAACTGTCTCGAAGTGGTAGGACTACAGGAAGTTTTTGTTTTCTTCTTTATGCTTCTCTTTATATCATTAGAGGAATGCTTTTATACAAAATTATCCTAATTGTGGTAAAATACACATAAAATTTACCTTAACCATCTCTAAGTTCACAGTTTGTAGTGTCAAGTACATTTATCTTGTTATGCAACAATTTCCAGAATGCTTCTTCTTAGAGGAATGGTATTTTAAGGGAGAATAATTCTCCAGATGCACCTAATTTTTAAAATTAAAAGCAAAGATAGTACACAGAATGGCTTAATCAGGCCAAACCAAGATCACTGAATAGTCCTACCAATTTGCGAATGAAAACATCACAAGTAATGGACTTTTAACTTGCTTTTGAGACACTGTGTGGAGAGGAAAGCATTAGCCCAGATGTAAAAATCGTATTTGAACTTACCCTCTGTGGTTCCTCAGAGGACTTTTTATTGAACTACTTGCTTCAATTTCCCATTCTGTAAATAAAATATCCTCTGATTTCATCATGCTCAAGATGAGCAGATATTATTCTTGGTTTAGAGTTCCATGCAAAGCCTCATGGGAAACAGTGGAGGGACTTCCCTGACGGTCCAGTGGTTAAGACTCTATGCTTCCACTGCAGGGGGTTTGGGTTCGATCCCTAGTTGGGAAGCTAAGATCCCACACACCATGCAAGTGGAGCAGCCAAAAAAAAAAAAAATAGTGGAAAAAATGTTACAACACACACCCCCTTGAAACAGGTTTACTCCAGCCCTGCTGGAGAATTTGGGCATCATTCACTAACTGGGCAGGCACTCCATTCTCAGAGACGCCAAGGAAGGCTTGGGCTAAACCTTCCCATCATTCCAGCAGCCAATTCCTACTGAGTCATTAAAGGCACACTGTTAATATTGGTGTTATGGTTTGTGTTACTGTTGTACCAATGGTACTTTACCAGCTAAAGTTAATGCTTTTCTAAATACTGTGAGTTAGGGACAGTCTTGGTCCTGAGCTAAAGGAATTCCCATCTAAATGCAAATCAAGACAGGCCCGTTGAGAATGCATGATTAGGTACAGTAATTTTTCCACCATTGAATACTCAGCCCTTAAAATGCATTTTTGCACAACTGTGTTGGTGAAGTTCCCTTATGGGATGAAACTATGTTTTCTTCCTGGCACCAGCAGTTACACAGGTAAAGATGTTCAGAGTCTTGAGTCCTTCGACTTAATAAATGGTGAATAAATTGAACAAAGAGGATCGTTTTTCTAACCTCTCCTTCTCCACCCCAGACTCTATATCCAGGCCCCTGATAACTCTATCTGATGTTCCAAATGAATCAAAGAGAGAGTGACCCAGATGGAACTTGTCCTTCATCCCCAGATCTATTTCCTCTTCCTAATTTGATGACATGGCCATCCATCCTTTCATGCCAAAACCTGGAGAGTCACCCTAGACCCTTCCTTCCACACGCCACGTTAGATTCTTTTATAATTAATCCCTTCCCCCAAATCTCTACTCCTGTGGCCTGAATTCAGTGCTTGGCCATCTCTCACTGAACTCTTGTAGCACTTTCTTGACAGATCAGCTTGCTTTGTCTTTCTCCCATGAAATCCAACCTCCAGCTCATCACTGGAGTCATCCTTCTATTAAAATGCAAGCCTGACCAACGAACTCCTCTGAAAACCACTGCCAGCGTGGCCAATGAGAAGTTAATGATGCTCGGGACTTCCCTGGCAGGCCAGTGGTTGAGACTCTGCTTCCAAGGCAGGCGGTGCGGGTTCGATCCCTGATCAGAGAACTAACATCCCACGGGCCACCAAAAAATAAAATCATAAAAAAGAAGAGTCTATGATGCTCACGTGTGCTGCTTGTGTCAAATTTGATCATTTCTTAACTCAAGGAGATTAAGGGGAAGAATAAGGGCCCTTCCATCTTTAGCTTACACTATTCCAAATATCCCCAGTTCAGTACAAAAGCAGATTGCATCATGTTATAGTGCTCCGAGGGGCAGGAAAATTCAAACCCTTCAGTCCTAGCTCTACAGGACTATTTACTGGTTTGCCATCTTTTTGACCATTCTAATTTCTGGGCCTCTTGCGGGCGGAACTGGTGACTAACCCACCCGCTCTCCCCAGAGGGACATACCCCACGCATCTGGTGGGGGCAAAGATCCACGGCCTCTCTCTTGCCTTTCTGGAGACCAGTCTCGTTCTGCCACTCTGCATGGGATATCTTAGCAACAAACTGAGTGGCAGCAAAGGGAACCTCTGGCACAGACTAGTCAGAAGCTGGCTTTTATTTTTCCTGAAAAAAGGCCAGGAAGTAAATATTTTGCAGGCCACCCAGTCTCCACTGCAATTACTCACCTCTGCTGTTGATGACAACAGCTAGAGAATATGCGTAGATGAATAACTGTGGTCACATACTAATAAAACGTTCATGACAAAAACAGGTTTGCCCATGGGCCAGAGGGTGCCCATCCCCGAGTGAGGGATGTAGGCTACGATGCTGAGTCAGTGTGTGGTGGACAAGGCTGCAAACTCTGAGACTTCTTAGTGATAAGACAGTAAGAATGTGGGTTTTGGAACCCAGTTGCCTTGGTTATAATTCAAGGCTAGCTCAGGAGTCTCTGGGTCACTTTACCCAGATTATCTCGGTTGATCTTTGTCATGATCCTGTGAGGTAAGCCCTACATTCCTCTATAACAGAAACATGGGGAGAGAAGCCATGAAAATTCAGCAACTTGTAACTCCTTTCACCAGCGTATGTCCATGCTCAAGACACACCTGTCTTTTAAAAGAAATGCCCTTCTAGATGTCCCCTCCAGCACAGTCCTTACTCATGACTCCTCTTCACACCAAACTTCCTGACAAAGTGGTCCACATTCTCTGTCTATCCTCTGTCATCTCATACCCACTCAGCCACCCTCTGCAAGCTGGCTTCTGCCCCCGGCTTCGTGAAATCAGTGACGGGAGACCCTTTCTTCAGCAGAGAGATGTCTAGTCTGTTATTCAGGTGATGCTCCTCATACCATCCCATGTGAGGGCAAAAGATGACCATGACGGACTCTGCCCCTGGGTACAGGTACTTTTTGTAGATTCCTGTGATAAACTCCAGTGAACATCCCAACATTTTAACTACTGCCTCTGCCAGGTTGAAGGCAGGGTTGCTCCCCCAGGGTGCACCCTAAGGTGGCCACTGTCTTGATGGCAGATTTAACCACGAGAAGGGTTGGCTCCATCGGTCAAGACAGTCAGATAATCCACCACCGGAAATTTACATTTTTTACCCCACACTTGTGTCTCTGGGACCACAGCACTGCCACGTGCAAGGTCGTGGGACCTGTGAGTCTTTCGAAGCCGATCTGCCGCCTGTTAGGTTGTGACCCAAGAGTAAAGAAGTGGGAGGTGCCCCTCAGTGCTTCAGCTCGGGGTCCTGATTCTGCAGGACTTAATTTCTTGTTGGGAGATTCTCGAGAGCAGGAATTATCTCAGCCATTTTTGAGTGCTCAGGGCCAGGCACATGGTAAGGTCTGAGGATATAACTGGTGAAGGAATGAGTTCCTTCGTGGGTCCCTGGGGAGGTGACACAGCGGGCATTTATCAAGCTGTAAAAAAAAAAAAAATGCTGAGGGACTTCCCTGGTGGTCCAGTGGTTAAGAATTTGCCTTGCAATGCAGGAGACATGGGTTCAATCCCTGATGGAGGAACTGGGATCCCACAGGCCATGGAGCCACTAAGCCTGAGCACTGAGACTCCTGAGCCCATTCACCACAACTAGAGTCTGTGCACCACAAGAAAAGATCCCGCATGATGCAATGACGTTTCCATGTACTGCAACTAAGGCCCGAAGCAGCTAAATAAATAAATATTAAAAAAAAAACGTTGAGGTAAGAAGATCCACCATCTTCTCCTTGGAGCTCAGCTACCCTAGCTGTTCAGCTGCTCAGTCGTGTCTGACCCTTTACGACCCCGTGGACTGCAGCACACTAGGCTTCTTTGTCCTTCACTATCTCTTGCAGTTTGCTCAGACTCATGTCCATTGAGTCGGTGATGCCATCCAACCGTCTCGTCCTCTGTCATCTCCTTCTCCTTGCAGCTATCTTGGGGGAACAGAGAAAATGAGGATCCCGCAGACTCAGGCCACAGCTCAGGAAACGCACCAAGTTCTCAGCCAAGCACGTCTCTCTTACTTACTTCTTTCTGCTCATCCAGTCGTGATTCCAGCAGTGCAGGAGCCCGGGAGCAATGCCAGTTATGGTACCTTCTCCTGACAGCTGGGAGAAGAGATGTTCCCCGCCTGCCTCTTCAACACACAGGCTGCACTTGTCTGAGCTCCAGCTCCCATGATAACCAACCCCATCGGGAATCAGGTCTCTCTGCGGCTCCTGCTCCTTGACCCAATGTGAATTTTTTCAAACTATTTTTAAATTATCTAATCTGTTGTGAGTAACAGATGATGAAACTGTTAGTTTCCCATTCCTGGGCAGACAGTCTTAACGTCAAGACCTTATTAGGTTATAACTTGCTATTTTACATGGAGGACGGGAATATAAAACAAAGTAGTACATAGAAAATCTTTACTCCTTGATGTCAAGTGATCTGAAATAGTTTCAGATGTTTAAAGGGCTGTCTATTTTTAAAAAGGGGCCAATTATTCCAAATAGCAATCTTGAAAACTGGCTAGCAATTTCTTTCCAAATAGTCACACTAGAAAAACAAGGGACCTTGGAGAGTGATTTGTGGGGAGAATGACCAGTTTTTAAAAAGAACCCAAAGTTCCTGAGTTTGTTATCTTTTCTGAATCTACTGAGTTGTTTCCTTCCCACATACATGATCAAACAAGTATTAGATACGTTTTGATATGTAACAGATCACCCCAAAACTCAGTGGCTTAAAACAACAATAATATTTTAATATCTGTTATGGACTGAATTGTTTTCCCTCTGCTCTCCAAATTCATATGTTGAACCTCTAACCCTCAACAGGCTTTTATTTGGAGATAGGACTTTTAAAGATGTAATTACAGTCAAATGATGTTGTAAGGATAGGCCCCTGATCCAATAGGACTGGGGTCTCTGTAAGAAGGAAGAGATGCCAGGGGTGTGTGTGTATGGAGGAGAGGCCAGGTGAGGACCCAGTGAGACAGCGGTCATCTGTGTCCAAGGAGAGAACCGTCAGGAGAAACCAAACCCGCCCTGAACTTGGACTTCCGGCCTCCAGAATGGGAGAAATAAATCTCTGTAGTGTAAGTCACCCAGTCTGTGGCAGTTTGCTACAGCAGCCCTAGCAGACTAGTATGTGATGTCTGATGGCTTCTGCGGGTCAGGAGTTCAAGAGCAGCTCAGTGGGTGGTCCTGGTGCAGGTATGGGCTGGGGCTGTGGTCTCATCGGAAGGCTTGGCCGGGGCCGGATGATCCACTTCCACGGTGGCTTACGCCCGCTGCTGGGATGTTGGTGATGGTTGTTAGCTGGGGGCTGTAGTCCCTTTCCCTCTGGGCCTAAGGAAACCTCTCTGATTCAGTCCCAACCAGTCATCCTGAACCCCTTTCTTCAGTTTAGTTACATGCCTTATGATATACACACTAACTATATCATAAGGAGAAATACGCACGCCATGCAACAGCTGAGCCTGTGGGCCACAATTAGTGAGTCCGTGCTCTGCAACAGGGGAAACCACTGCAGTGAGGAGCCCGCACCACAATGAAGAGCAGCCCCTGCTCGCTGCAACTGGAAGAAGGCCTGTGCCCAGCACCGAAAACCCAGCACCACCACAAATACATAAATAAAATTATATAAGAAATATAGAAATAAATTGGAAAAACAGGGAATAAGTCCATGTACCAGAGGCTGTGACGCACAGTTGAGGGTTAGGGGTGCTGAGCCTTCACGTGGTGGGAAACCCAGTGTAACTTACTGTCAGCTCTCCCTGGTTCCTCCATATCTGTGGTCACGCATCCAAGGATTCAGCCAACCTTGGGTCGGCAACAGTCTGCATCCAGGTGGACCCGTGCAGTTCAAATCTGTGTTGCTCTAGGGTCGCCTCTACCACTCTGGTCCCCTTGCAACAATGAAGGATTTTCCCCTGGATGCTGGGAACCTGCCAACAGGCAACCCTCAACTATTAGCAAGGACAGTCCTTGGCTAGAGAGGGCTGCCTTGCCTGGGGTCGAGCCTCTTCCAGGACAGCTGCCATCTAACGGCCGGTGATGAGCGTGTAAAGGTCTGGCTCCTTCGGTCCAACTTGGGGTCACTGGGAGGTGCTCCCCGAGGTCTGGGGAGGACTGTGTTGAGACGGCACCGCATTGTAGCTTCTCTCTCTGCCCATCCTCCTCCCTCCTTCCTCCCACAGGTGTCAATCCTCAGAGGACAGCCCGATAAACATCCTGCACAGGAATCTCTACCGTAGAGCCTCTGTTTCTCCAGGAACACAAACTGCAGCAGTCTGCTTAACAGGAAGTGACTCTCAGCGAGGTACGGCATCTAAATTAGACTCCTTAAATATAGATACATGAGCCTTTAGACTCAAGCATGTCACGTGTTCACCTGCAGACCCAGCTGCTGGAATCAAGGGATAAGAAAGAAGGTAGATTTCAGAACTGGCCCGCACCCTGTGTCCACTTCCCCTGCCGTGCGATGGTCACTTCTGATGTGCTCTGTCGGCCAAAGGAATCCACAGGCCCAGACCCAAGGGGAGAGGACATAGGTTCTACCCCAGGATGGGAGGGGCTACAGAGCCCCGATTCTGAGTCCAGCCTCAGGAAGCCTTGGATGGACCTCCCTGTCGTGGGGAGCCCCATCAAGGTCATGAGAGCACGCCCAGTCTACCCGACTGGAGGAGGAGACCGCAAGGAACAGACACAAGCTGTTCTGGCCGAGGCCACTCTGGTCCAGCCAGTCCCCAAGTGACCTGCTAAATGACCACAGATGGGTGAGTAAGCAGTCGGGGCCAGAAGGACGCCCGGCCCCAACTGCTGACCCACAGGATGGTGAGCTAAATCAATGGCTGTTGTCTTAAGCGTGGGGGAGGTTTGTTATGCAGCGGTGGGCAAGCGGATGCAGGACCCAACCTTGCTGGCCACGGGAATCGAGCAGGCAGGAGAAGAGGGAATCAGAGACTCCAGGCTGCAGCAGGTGTCCTGGGGTCCTTGGCCCTGGCAGGCTGGGACTCCAGGCTGCGGCAGGGGGCTGCTGCTAATGGCCCAAACCTGCAGCCTCCTTACAGGACTGTCCTGTAAGCATCATCCCAGCTGGCAGGTGCATTTTCCTCACCCAGGGTATCCCAGAGCTGACGGCAACCATTCCACTAAAGAGGGGGACTTCCCTGGTGGTCCAGTGACTAAGACTCCACACTCCCAGTGCAAAGGGCCTGGGTTCAATCCCTGGTCAGGGAACTAGACCCCACATGCTGCAACTTAAGAGCCCATGTTCCACAACTAAGACCTGGCACGGCCAAATAAATAAAAATAAATATTTTTTAAAAAAAGCTATAAAAGCCCAGCTTCCTCGCCTCGAGGCAGAGCACCTCCAGGGGCAGTTCACACCACAGAGCTCCCCTGTCAAACAGCCGAGGCTCAGCTTCATCTGAAGCCACACCGTTGCTTTGCCCCTTCCCTTCCCGGCTCCTTAGACTTTTCTTCTGAGAGCTCTCTGTAATGAATAAACAGGCTTGCACCTGAAGCCCCGTCTCAGGCTCTGCTTCTAGGGACTCTGATTCGAGACACAAGTCAAGGGTGAAATTCCATAGAAGAAAACAGGGGGCGCATGGAGTGACTGCTGCAGAAAGGAAATTGGGTAAGTACCGATCACTATAACGCCTGCACATCAAATTTTCTACCCCCTAAAAGACGTCTCTTCCTTTGGTGGATGGTTTAGTCGCTAAGTCGTGTCTGACTCTTTGCGACCTCATGGACTGTAGCCCACCAGGCTCCTCTGTCCATGGGATTCTCCAGGCAAGAATACTGAAGCCATGCCCTCCTCCAGGGGATCTTCCCCACCCAGGGGTGGAACCTGAGTCTCCTGCACTGGCAGGTGGGTTCTTTACCACTGAGGCACCAGGGATTCCTGATTCTTCCTTTGGTTCAAGACAAATACCCCGTCACATGTTCCCACCTCCTAAGAAAATTCACCTGTTTCCTTCACAAGCACAGACGGCATGCTTGCTTTTCCCCTTCTTTTTTTTTTTTTTTAAGCCATGCTTTGGTATGTGACATCTTAGTTCTCTGATCAGGAATCAAACCCACACCTCCTGCATTGGAAGTCTTAACCACTGGACCACCAGGGAAGTCCCTCCTTCTATCTTTAACTGCTCGCTTCCTACTAACCCTATCCCTCTTGGTGTTTAAATCTATTCCCCTTTAAGGGAACAAACCATCACCTTCATTCTTCCAGCTGTAGCCCCGTCTCCTCCCCTTCGAAGCCAGGATCCTGGAAAGAGTTTTCTACACTAAGGCCTCCATGTCTTCAGCTCTTAATCGTTCACCCACATCACACGGTGTCCGCTCCTGACCTTGCCATTGGAAGTACTCCTGCCAAGGTTACAGATGACCTCAGTCCTTATGTCCCACGACCAGGACCGTCACTGACCATGCCCTCCAAATGCGTGATACACCACGAAACACAGTCCTTGTTCTTCCATAATGCTGTGTTTGCCTGGTTTTCTGCCTATCTTCCAGGCAATTCAGAATCCTTTCCTTTGTTTGTCCTTCAAATACCCACGTTTTTCTGGCTCTCTTCTCATCTGTGATACATCTCTCTGGATTATTTCATCTATTATCATGGCATAAGTTACTATTTACATTCTGATGATTAAAAAAATCTTAATTTCCAGGAGAGTTCCCTGGTTGCCTAGTGCTTAGGGCTTTCACTGCAGGGGCCAGGTTCAATCCCTGGTCAGGGAACTGAGATCTTGCAAGCTGTGTGGTACAGCCAACAGATAAATAAATAAAAACAAATAAGCAGAAATCTTAATTTCTAGATCCAGATTCACACATCCAGTGGCCCTTTGGACACCTCCATTTAATTATCCCCTGGGGACCTTGTTGTACCACCACCAGCTAACACACGTGTGTGTGCACTTATACACGTACACACCTGCACACAGCCTGTCTCCTCCTCTGTTCCCTATCCCAGAAAATGCAACTGCCATCCATCCAGTTTCCCAAGGCAAAATCTTTGGACGCATCCTTGATTCTTCTCTTTTGTCCCCTCAACTAATCAATCGCTGCACACCAAATCCATTTCAACCTGACCTCTTAAATAGCTCTCTACATTTTAACACCAGTCCCCTCCCCTTTCCACCGTCAGCTGCCACCAGGCCCAGATCATTTCACACAGCATCTCATCTGAACTCCTGCTGTACCCACATCCGGTCTCATTTCCACACCCAACCACGGGGACATCAAGATGCAGAGTTAATTGTTGCTCTCTGCTTCTGAAGAAAATTTCCACTTCCTTCCTCCGGGATTGGCTTTTCCACTCCCTAAGACTGGACTAGGAATTTTCTCCCATGCACAGTTTCTATCAAATTCTATTATAACTATTTATCTGTCTATACCCCCTTCCCCCAGTTGGGCTTCCCAGGTGGCTCAGTGGTAAAGAATCCACCTGCAATGTAGGAGGCACAAGTTTGATCCCTGGGTCGAGAAGATCCCCTGGAGAAGGAACCAGCAATCCGTTCCAGTATTCCTGCCTGGGAAATCCTATGGACAGAGGAGCCTGGCGGGCTACAGTCCATGGGGTCACAAAAAGTTGGACATGACGGAGAGACTAAACAGAGATAAAATCTCCGTCCTTTTGTTCAGTGAAAGTCACTCAGTTGTGTCTGACTCTTTGTGACTCTACAGACTGAGCCCGCCAAGCTCCTCTGCCCATGGACTTCTCCAGGCCAGAATACTGGAGTGAGTAGCCATTCCCTTCTCCAGGGGATCTTCCCAACCCAGGGATCGAACCCAGCTCTCCCGCATTGCAGGCAGATTCTTTACCAGCTGAGCCACCAGGGAAGCCCAAGAATACTGGAGTGGGTAGCCTATCCCTTCTGCAGGGGAGCTTCCCAACCCAGGGATAGAACCCAGGTCTCCGGTATTGTAGGCAGATTCTTTACCAGCTGAGCTACCAGAGAAACCCTTTGTTCAGTGAGCTCTGAGCTATTTATCAAACCCCTCCCAAGCATAAAGTGCTGCTAATAGATGAAGAGAACACCATCCCTGCCTCATGAGAGCTACTCACACACTTGTCAACCCATCAGCCTTCCCGAGCCCAGTGTCTGGCACCCAACAGTTGCTTAATAAATAGTTGCTGAGTAAATAAACGATAAAATGAGTACTTCTACAAAGACGAATTCATTGCCCTCATCCCCTTTCTAATTTTAGAATAAAATTCATGGGAACAAAGTTTATAAAAGTGATCTTCATGGTCGATGTTTACAGCAAGCGTCTTTTTATCCCAAAAGGCAGAGATAAATTATATCTAAATACTTTCAGGCGAATAGAAGCCTTTAAGCAACTCACATTCCTCTATGAAGATTCTGCCGGTAACCAAATGCATGAAATCAGCCAAGTTTCTAAGGAATTTAGCACAAGAGGACATTCAACATAATCCAATTATAAAGAAACATTTAGATGAACCCGAATCCATCACCAGCCCTCCTGCCAAGGGCTGCTGAAAGCAGAGACCAGGGCCAAACACAGCTGCAGGGGCTGTGACCAGTATGCTTGAAGGAGCCCCTGGAGGCCTTGGGTGATAAAACTTAAACATGATTAAGGCTCCTGTTTAATGTTCATAGCCAGTGGAACATTGTCTTCCAATTTGAAACATATCATTTCAAAACACAAGTGGGAAATCTCGGGTGATCACCCTGAATTTCTGAAGCTCAAACTTTATAAACATTGTACTGCTGACTGGATCATTTTTTTTTTTTTAATGTGGTAAAATATACATATGGGGCTTCCCGCGTAGCTCAGTTGGTAAAGAATCTGCCTGCAATGCAGGAGACCCTGGTTCAATTCCTGGGTCAGGAAGATCTGCTGGAGAAGGGATAGGCTACCCACTCCAGTGTTCTTGGGTTTCCCTTGTGGCTCAGCTGGTAAAGAATCCGTGGGCAATGCGGAGACCCCAGTTTGATTCCTGGGTTGGGAAGATCCCCTGAAGAAGGGAAAGTCTACCCACTCCAGGATTCTGGCCTGGAGAATTCCATGGACTGTACAGTCCATGGAGTTTAAAAGAGTCGGGTATGACTGAGTGACTTTCACTAGGCTCCTCTGTCCATGGGATTTCCCAGGCAAGAATACTGGGGTGGGTAGTCATTCCCTTCTCCAGGGGATCTACCCAACCCAGGCATTGAACCCAGGTCTCCTGCATTGCAGACAGATTCTTTGCCATCTAAGCCACCTTGGAAGCGCTGCTACTTCTTTGTACATTCATTCTATTAATTTCTGAGAGTTTGATATTGAAACTGCAACTAAGCATCTTTACTTAACAATTGTAGTATATTGTGAAACTATATGTAACTTTGCTGTGTATTTACCAAGTTTCCTGTAAATGTGTTATCATATTACCATAGTTTAAAAAATAAAAAAGGTTAAAAAAATATATACTCACAATCAGGGGACAGGGAAGGGGTACTGAAAGCAGACTTAGAACGTCCTCTGAATTCTCTCTCATTTAAGCTGGGAAAGGCTGTGGGCTCGTTCTGCGCACAGAACTTCTGAAATCGTGGAAAAACCCCGTGTCTGAGCCTGCACCATCACTTCAAATGATCTAAAGCCCAAACAACCACCTCCTCTTCAAACCAGCGTCTCTTCTCCCGTGGGGCTGTCCTGTCAGTCATCCCGGGTCTGGGAGAAGAAGCCGATGCTTTGAACAGACTTCCTCCGTCCCGGCCTCTCTGGCGGTCACTCTTGGCTCCCTTTTCTGGTCCCCTCCTGGCTCCCTGTCAGGTCTCCGGGCCCGCCAGCCTCTCGGCAGGCTGGGCACACGGTGGAGGGCAGGAAGCCACGGAGATGCCAGGCTTCCTATCCCTCTGCCTTCAACGGCAGCTCAGGCCAGGGGCTGCTCCTCCTCTGCGGCCCCAGCTCCTTCCTGCCAGGCAGACACGCTGGTCCCACCTCCCACCTGACGGGGTCCCCTCCCATCCCTCCAGCCCAAGGGGAGTAGTAGCTCCCTGCTTTTGATAACGTTCAGTTACCTCATGATCCCTTTTTTCTGGACACATTTGTTCTTGAATCTCTATGACCAAGTCTCTTCGCTAAATGCCCGGGACAACAGGAACCTCAAGATCTCTTCTCATTCACACCCAAGTTCACAGATGACCTTCCTTCTGGGCCCTGAGTGCTAAGGGGCCTCCTGGTCTTCCCGTCTCCAAGCTCCACCAGATCACCAGCGCCCCCCAGACAGCACCCCCACAGTTTCCCTGCCAGCTCCTACCCCAAGCTACAGTCACACTCCTTCCAGAAGGCCCTATCTCCACCTCTCCTGCTGATTTGAACCCTACAGTCACCCAAGTCTTCCTTCCTTACCCTCATCGTATTTCCCCCTTCCCACCCCCCTGCAGTGTGGACTATTTGTTTCCCACCTGATCCCCACCCAATCTACTTGCCGCTTTGATTTAACTGCTTTATCTGAGTGTTATTCTGTTCCCAGTAAGACTGTAAGCCCTAGAGGGCAGAGACAATACCTTACATTATATCCCTCAGCACTTAAAACAATACTCTGCTAAGCTTACATCTAATAAAGTAATCATTGGACAAACAAGGAGAAGACTCATGGTAGGTTCTCTGCCAGACTAACACATCTTCTTTCTTCCCAAAGGCAGCAACTGTTATGATTAGATGGTGTCCCCCCAAAAGCTTTGTGAGGTCCTGACCAACGATACCCACGAAATGCCACCTTGTTTGGAAATCGGGTCTTTTCAGAGGTAATTAAGTTACGAAGAGGTCATCCTGGGATTTCCCTGGTGGTCCAGTGGCTAAGACTCTGTGCTCCTAATGTCGGGGGGCTGGGTTCAACTCCTGATCAGGAAACTATATTTTACATGCCACAACAAAGGCTCGGGGCAGCCAAATACATAAATAGTTTTTAAAAAGCCGGGCTTCTCTGGTGGTCCAGCTGTTAAGAACCTGCCTGCCGATGCAGAGGACACGGGTTCAATCCCAGGAAGATCCCACATGCCTCGGGGCAACTAAAGGCCGTGTGCTGCAACTACAGAACTCTAGAGACCGCACTCCACAACGAGAGAAGTCACCGCAATGAGAAGCCGACACACCACAACGAAGAGCAGCCTCCTCTCACAGCAACTAGAGAAAGCCCTCGTGCAGCAACAAAGACCCAGCACAGACAAAAATAAAGAAATAAATATTAAAAAAAGAAAATTCTAGGGACTTCCCTGGCGGTTCAGTGGTTAAGAGTCTGCACTCCCAACGCAGGTGACCTGGGTTCAATTCCTGGTCAGGGAACTAGATCCCACATCCCCCAACTAAGACCTGGCGTAGCCAAGGATATATCTATCTATGTATAAAGCAGTCATAGTGAGGTAGTATCAGTTGTTCAGTTGTGTCTGACTCTTTGGGCTATAGCCCAAAGACCCATGGACTGTAGCCCACCAGGCTCTTCTGTTCATGGGATTCTCCAGGCAAGAATACTGCAGTGAGTTGGCATTCCTGTCTCTGGGGGACCTTTCCAATCCAGGGATCGAACCCACGTCTCCTGCAATGCTGGCAGGTTCTTTGCCGTCTGAGGCACCAGGTTGGACCCTAATCCAATATGAGTGAAGTTCCTATAAGAGGAAAATCTGGACACAAACAGAGTTCGAAGAAAGACAGCATGTGAAGATGCAAGCATAGACGGGAAGAAAGCTGCCACAAACCAAGAAAACCCTGGGGCTCCTGGAAGCTGGGCAGACAAGGAAGGCTCCCCCCTGCTGCCCCCTGAGACTTCGGTGAGCACACGGTCCTGCCAAAACCTTGATTTCAGGCTCCCAGCCTCCAGAACATGAGATGATGGCTTCATGTTGTTTCAAGCCCCCCAGTTTGTGCCCCTTTGTTATAGCAGCTGCTGGAAATTAACACCACACCGAACAGACTGGTTACATCCATACGCAAAGACTTCAGTGATACGGTTTTTATATCCTTGTTAGGTATAGGAATGATAGTTCATGTCTGTGGTCCCAACATGAACTAGAAGCGGTGATGGTGGTCCCCACACTTCAGGCCCACGGTGTTAAAATGCAGAGTGTTTAAGTGCTGCCATTAAGCCAGCTCCTCCATTCATATCCACTAGTTCTGATCCTCTGAAGGATGCAAAGACACCTGTTTCACCAACCCACTCTGCTTTGAAAGGCTCACCTTTCCAAGACTGCTTCCCAAGTCAAATGATGTCAGACTCTAAATCTTAAAAAGCTAGAATAAAATTTCTATAAAAAAACTATTTTTTTTGCTTTGCCTAGGACTTTTTACTTTAGTATCCCAATCACGACAAATTCAAATAAAGCTTTTAACAACTGATTTTTAAAAAGAAGCTAAAAGAGCAAAAAAGTTTTCCTGGCCATGTTCCAGAAGCTACTGTTCATTTGATTTCCACTTGCCTATTGTGCTCTTATGAGAGTCCCTTGAACTGCAAGGAGATCAAACCAGGCAATCCTAAAGGAAATCAACCCTGAATATTCATTGGAAGGACTGATGCTGAAGCTGAAGCTCCAATACCTTGGCTATCTGATGCAAAGAGCCGACTCACTGGAAAAGACCCTGATGCTGAGAAAGACTGAAGGCAGAAGGAGAAGGGGACGACAGAGGATGAGATGGTTGGGTAGCATCAACTACTCAATGGACAAGTCTGAGCAAGCTCCAGGAGATGGTGAAGGACAGGGAAGCCTGGTGTGATACAGCCCATGGGGTCACAAAGAGTCAAACACAACTTAGCAACCGAACAACAACAGCAATGGTGCTCTTGCTACTTTTTTCTTCGTTTGTGATTTATGATAAAATACACCCAAGATGTCAGGAGTGCCCAGCCTTAGCTTCAGCTATATCCAGACTCTGCCCTCCCTCCCACGCCCGATGGCCTGGCCCCCAGGAGGAGGCCCAGACTTACAGATTTGGAGGGAGAAGGATGTGTCGGCGATGCTGACGGAGGCCTGGCTGCACTCTGGAAGGAGGACGGGCTGAACCTCTGGCCTGTGTCCAGAGGCGAAGAGGAGGCATAGATGCGATTTTCCAGTCGCTCAGGCTCGTGCTTGTAGGACTCGAGAGGGAACGTGTGCTGCTTGGCCACTTGGGTGGGTGTCGACGGAGAGGAAGAGAGGCCTGGGGTAGAAGAGGAACCACAAAGGGCATGAGCGATTTGCTGACATGGAGGAAAGGGCTCCCAGCTGCAAGTGCTGAGAGTCTCACACGGCAAGAATCTAAATGATTCAATTCTGAATGTTGGGGACAAGCTTGCCTACAATACTTCTAATCCCTTAGAATTGATTGTGTCCAGAAATCCCCGCCCCACCCAACCTGAGTCGTGGGCAGAGTCCCCCTTGCTGTGACAGGGACAGTTCAGAAGTTGTCGGGTGATAAGACGTACACACACTTACCGGACGTGATTTTCAAGTTTAGTCCAAGACTATGGGATCTCCCCTCCCTCCCCTACAAAGCATGGTGCCGAGAGCATGTGGAGTGGAGCCCGTAGTCCTTGGGATAAGACATGAGGAAGTTCATATTCAGCAGAGATGAAGGTCAGAAGTCACATAACTACACCAAGGACCAGACCAGACACTCTGTTATTGTCAAAATGTGTGATGTGAAAACCGCCACTGTGGCTGTGCAAAGAGCTAGAATCACTGTGAAGAGGATCGCTGGGGTGGCTTTGGGAAGGAGAGGTCTTGCGGAGTGAGGACTTGGATAGGACTGGAACCAGGAAGAAGTGGGGTGGGTGGGATGCGGGGGACAAGGAACTGGCAGGAGACCCGGACACGAATCTGCCCAGAGTGAGAGGCTGTCCACGTCCAGAGGACTTGTGCAATCCTGGAGGCCTGTCTGAGGCAGGCGGTTGTCACTCACACCTGTCTGATTACACTGTAAGATCATAGTTACGGCTGAACGGAGTCCCCCAAACAGATATGTTAAAGTCCGAACCCCCGGTACCTACGAATGTGACCTTATTTGGAAATAGATCTTTGTAGACAGAATCGAGCTGAGATTATACTGAAACAGGCTGGACTCTCAACCCCATGTGTAGTGCCCTTATAAGGGGAGAAGACACAAACACTCACAGAGGAGACGGCCACGTGACGACGGAGGCAGACACTGGGGTGACGTCTCCATGAGCCGAGGCATGACAAGCACTGCCAGCAACCATCAGACGCTAGAAGACTGGAGGAGGGTGGTCAAAAGGCCCAGACTCCCAGTCATCAGATAACTAACTGCCAGGGACGCAATGTACAAAATGATGGCCGTAGTTAACACGGCTGTATGACACGCAGGAACGTCAGGAGAACTCCTAAGAGCTCTCTCATCACAAGCAGAAAGCTCTTCTCCTTTTTCATTTCTTTTTCCTGTTTCTGTAGAGAGGGGGGATGTTAGCTCACCCACTGTGATCATCATTTCACAACACGAGAAATTCAAAGTATCATGCTGTATGCCTTAAACATACACAGTGATGCACATCAATCATTTATCAATAAAACTGGAAAAAGGAAGCTAGAGGCAGCAAGGTGGGAGGCTATTCAGAGTCTCAGAGGGGGTGTGGTCCTGCTGACACGTTGGTTCAGACTTCCAGCCTCCGGAATTACGAGAGAATAAACTCCTGTGGATTTACGCCACCCAGTTTGGGCTACTTTGTTATGGAAGCTCCAGGAAACAATACAATAATGCTGCCTGATATTGATTTGTTTCCAAGAGAGGGGGACTCTGGATTTGGGTCCAGTCTCTCACATTTATAGGTAACTGAATACAATTTTTAAATTATTCAAAAATACAACAGGCATGCAAGCCAAAGACGTCAGTAAACATGGGCCAGGGGCCACCCTCTTGCTCCCTCTGACCTTGACAAAGACGGATCGGCCTACAAGCCACGAGCCTACCCTGTGCTGCTCTGTACCCCGTCCAGACTCCTCCGCTCGCCAGCCCTGGGCACCTGTGTTCCTTCTGCTTCCGTCCTCACCCCCCAGACCACCTCCCGATTCCTCCCACCCCCACTCCTGACTCTGCGGCCCTATGAGCCTCAGCCCATCTCATCTGTTCCGGGCCTACAGGTGAACAACAGGCTGCTTCACGCCAAACCAAACCAGGTGAAAGCAGGTGAGCTTCTCGTGCGTGCTCAGTTGCTCTGTCATGTCCAGCTCTGTGACCCCGCGGACCGCAGCCCGCCAGGCTCCTCTGTCCATAGGATTCTCCAGGCAAGAACAGGAGAGGAGATTGCCATTTCCTCCTCCAGGGGATCTTCCCGACCCAGGGGTTGAATCGTGTCTCCTGCACCGGCAGGCGGGCCACCTGGGAAGCATGAGTAACTTGCTCCTCCCGCCCCCATTCATCATCTGCCCGTGCTAGTCCAGGCGGGGGGCAGGTGCGTGGTCAGTGTCCTCACCCAACAGGCAGGGAGACCAGAGGGGGCGGGGCCAAGGCTCAAGCCTTCCCTCCCATACTTCCTAGACGGGAGCACTGGGAGTAACCAGGTCACTTTCCAGGGACCCCCTTGTCCCAGGAGCCACCATGCCAAGCAGTCCCCAGGCTGACCAGGGAGGAGCTCCAGGGAAAGCAGGATACCCACTGTGGATGTGGGTATCATCCACAGTCCGCGAGGAGACAGGGTCCAGGTGGACCGACCGGGAGAAGGAAGCCCCTGTGCTGTCCTGTGTGTGGACGCCCTCGGGCCCCAGGGGTGGTGGCGTGTCCTTCACTGGCTGCAGCGATGTGGCCTGGGGTGGACCGGCTCCCAGGGCCACGGTGGTCCATTGAGAAGTGTCACGGTCCCTGCTCCCCACTCCGGCCCAGGCCCCTGGACACAAGGCCCTTCCTGTGTCTCTCTGGGGTGTCTCCTGCACTCTGGGGTGTGTGCTGGAGAACTGATGGGGGGTCTCCATGGAAAGGATGGAGGGCAGGACCACTCCCTCCAGGCTTCCCCAACGCCCCCCACTTCCCCTTCTCTCCCTGAGATGCTGTCCCGCTTAGACTGGACTGGGCTTATCCAGTCCTCAGGATAAGCCTCCCCCGCCCACTGCAGGGGGACTTTCAGGGCTGGCGGAACTCCTGGCTAGTTCTTTGAGACAACGTGTTCCCTTCTCAAGTGTAAGGAGTTAGAAGGCGCTCCTTAAAGCCTAGATGGTGGCTTCTGTGTCCCCTGGGGCTTGTCCCACGTGAGCATGGGATGAATGTGACAGGGTCCCCACAGAGGACAAGAGGGACATTCAGAGGACGCGCCCTCGACACAGCCGTGCGGAGCTGCCCACGCTGAGGAGAAGATGGCAGACTTGCCATCCGGAGGTGGAAACAGGGGAACTGAAGGGAACTCGTGGCCCTCAAGAAAGCTTCTCTCATGGAACTCTTTCTAACGTCAAGAGGTTCGTCGTCCACCTTCCACCTGGCCTTCCTGAGGGCTCTCCTCCCTTCCCAGAGGAGGTGAGTCCTGTGGGGGATACAGGATGATACCTGGACTTCAGAGCTGGGAGCAGGAGTCGTGGGGGAGGAGACAGGTAACATGATGTGCGGGTTAGGAATGTGTGTAGCTTAGGACACAGGGCAAGAACTCTGCTAGAACCCCAAACATGCACCTTCTCTGCACCGCAACCTGCTGTACCTCTCAGGGTAGAGTCTTACGATACCATCTTACCGGTCACAAAGTACTGGATACACTCTTGCTTCCTTTGCTCCCCCATCCCCAAGAGAGAGGGGGCGGGTTGACGACCCTACTTCCCAGGTGAAGAAACTGGGGACTAGAGAAATCACTCACTGGTGTGAGTGAATGGCAGAGGTCCCATTTTGCTACAATGACACTGGGAAATCATCCAGAGAAAGAACACAAAGACTTAGAATCACACTTTGGGGGCGTGAATCACCCTTCCAGAAAGTGGGGTTTCAGAGGCTAAGAGGAGGGGGAGCTTGGGAAGCTTGAGTGCATGGAGGGAAGGTGGGATTGCTGTCGGAGGGGAGCGGGGCGGCCTTGTGGGGTGGGGATGGGCTCCTTCAAAGAGGTTTTCTCTTCCGTGCCAGCCAGAAAGAGCAGAGAGAATTTCAACAGAGAGAGTCTTCTGATCACATTTATGCCCCTTCTCCTGGTGGCTCAGATAGTAGAGTATCCGCCTATAATGCAGGAGACCTGGTTTCCATCCCTGGGTTGGGAAGATCCCCTGGAGGAGGAAATGGCAACCCACTCCAGTATCCTTGCCTGGAGAATCCCAGGGACAGAGGAGCCTGGCGGGCTACAGTCCATGGGGATGCAAAGAGTCGGACACCACTGAACAGCTAACACTTTCACTCACTTTCACCAGTGAGGGGAAAACTGTCTAACGGAAGGAAGGAAGAGGGTGGGTAAGAATGATACTCCTAACTTTTTTCCCCCTTTTTTGAATATTGGTGACACCATTCATAAAGAGGAAAATGGGGCGATGCTGACACAATTCTCCATTACCATCAAACAGACAGATTTATTTTCTAAATCGTAAGATAAACTGCCAAGCTCGGACTTCCAGGAGAAGCCCGTGTCTGAATGGCCAGTGGCTCTGGGCCAGGTCAAGGTGCAGCGGGACGAGTCCCACCTTCCAGCCTGGTTGGAAGAAACGGGACAGGCCCCAAACCCAAACGCATGGCAACAGTACCACGCGGTGAGCGCCGAGAGTCAAGCGCCCGAAAGCCCAGAGCAGGGGGAGCTCAGGGAGGAGGCTGGAGGGGCGGGGAGGCCCCACGGAAACACCGGGCAGGGCTCGACTCGAGAAGGAAGCGGATCGGACCCCATGAGGCGGCTTTCAAAGGGGCCCAGACGGGACAGGGCTGTGATGACATAACTGAGAAGCCCCGACAGGCTCCCCCGTCCTGCTCTTCTGGGAAGGCGCTCCCGCCCTCCCCCGGCCCTCGAGGACTTTGTTCGCCCTGCCATCACCTCCGAGACTGAACAATGCCCCTGCGTCTCCCGGGGCCGCAGCCAGGGCCAGTGAATAGGCCCAGTGAGTGAACAGAGGCGACGCCTGGCAGCCACACCAGACACCAGGGAGCCACGAGCTGGTGGTGACTTCACGGGGCCGGGCCACGCCGGCCTGAGCTGCGCCTGGAGAGGAGGGGAGACAGGAGAATGGCAGGGCCGCTGGAAGGAAGTGAACAAGGGCAGCAGAAGGGTGCAGAGGAGAGCCCTGGATTTCGGGAGCCTCAAGTTCTAGGCCTAGTTTCACCACTCACTAGCCAACCCCCTGCTTGGTTTAAAAAAAAAAAAAAGCCAGGTTGACCAGATGACTGTGTGGTGTGCCTCTCCCCCACCCCCCTACACGTGGTGTTCCCCTTCCCCTGCAGGGCAGCACCAAATTTCCTCATGCATATGGTCTGAAATACCCAGAAACATATAATACCAAAATGAAAAAATTTGTTTTCTTCCTGATCTTAAATGTCCTTGCTGACCATTGTCCCAACAGCCTGGAGTGAGAAGCACGTTTTTGATTTACCTCGCGTGGCGGTTTGCTAACATGTGGCCTTTAAAATAACTAACGACCCATCCCAGAGATGAGGGACAACAACAATGTTAGTTCTTCCTAACATTTAAAAAAAATTTATTCAGTTATCATAGTACTACTTTCATTTATTTATTTGTTGTTGGCGGGGCTGGGTTTTCGTTGCTGTGTGCGTTTTCTCAGTTGTGGCATCCAGGACTACTCTGTTGCACAACATGGGCCTCCTGTTGCGGTGGCTTCTCGAGTTATGGCTTGTGGGCTTAACTAGAGCATGTGGGCTCTTCCTGGACCAGGGATTGAACCCTGGTCTTGCACTGGCAGGCGGGTTCTTTACTGTTGGGCCACTAGGGAAGTCCAGTTGTTCCTGACTTTGGAGGGATGGTGATGAGGGTCATGGGGGGATGGTGACATGAACGGTATGTGTCAAACCAGTTGCCCCGGCCAGGGAGATGCAGGGACCCCTGCTGCTAAGGAGCCAGGCCACGGATAAGGACATCAGAGGGGACAGAAGGCCCCGGGTAATAGAAGGAAGACAAGCAGGCTGAGCACATGCTGGGGTCCAGTCTCCCCTGTGGGGAGTGGTCCTCGAGTACAGGGCACACACGTCCATCAGGGTTCTCCCCTCCACCTAGGGCTGACGTCCATGAGACACCAGAAGCAGAAGAAGAGCCACAGAAGCAGGGCCGGTTCCCTGGAGCTCATCTGCAGGTGCTGTTCTAGGCCTCACCAGCCTCGGCCCGAGCATCTGCCACTCAGGCACAGAGAGGATGCGGTGGGGAAGGAGGGGAGTGGCTGCCTTGAGCCAGGCCCTTCTGGGAGGCAAGCCTACAACACTCCAGACAAGCAGTCACGGTCCAGGTAGAGGCACCAAGGCCCACGGACGGGTACCTGTCCTGCTTCTGCAAATCCCTGGATCACAGGCCTCCACTCTGGCCGTCCAGATGGCCTGTGCCCACTCGGTGCCTGATGGGGTGAAATATAGCCCAGAGCCACCAACTGACTCGACGGGGCAGGATAGCTACAGGGGTGGGAGGATACCCTGAGGTGGGGACTCTGGAAGGAAAGGTAATCTCCCCTCTCTGCTCCCTGCGGGGTCTCCCAGAGTAACCCATGAGAGATTGGAAACACAAAGGTGTGTGAACTCCGTGTCGAAACACGAAGCTGGGTCATCAGGAAACCTGGGCCCAAACCTGAGACCCCAGTGCATTCTGGGCACAGACCGACCTGAGGTCTGAGCATTGATAGGATATTCCTTGGTCCTTTCTGACTTCAAGGGATCAGCCATGGCCCTTCCAGTGGCAGCTGGACTTTCTGGGGCTTGAACAGTCTGTGAGGGGGAACCAGACTCTCTGGCCTCAGTGGGCTGGGGTCTCCCTCGGTGCAGAAGCAGGTGCTCTTGGGACCTCCCTGGTGGTCCACTGGCTAAGACTCTGTGGGGCCAATGCAGGCGGCCCAGGTTCCATTCCTGGTCAGGGAACTAGATCCCACCTGCTGCAACTAGAGTTTGCACAGCACAACTAGAGATCCCTCGTGCCGTGACTGATGACGGAAGATCCTGTGTGCTGTAACTAAGACTCTAAGATCTGGTGCAACAGCCAGATAAATACATATTTAAAAAAAGAAGAAGCAGGTGCTCCTGTTTGCTCAGGAGGATGGATTAGCTCCCCCACCCCGCCAGCATGTGTGTGGTCCTGGTTTGTCCCAGCCTGGCAGTGATGTGCTCTCAGGCTTTAGGCAGAATACCCGTAAAGAGTCCCTGTAACTTTCTCACTGAACTCTGGGTACCTTTCTGCCTCCCTTTCCCATGGGAAGACTTTTCTCAAAACCACTGGTCTTTGCAGTCCTCAGTCTCCATCCCCAGAGTTTGACCTAACACCCTGGGCAGGGCATCTGAGTCATCTAGCCAGTTGAGATGATTTCAGCCCACAGTTCTCAAACTTTACCGAGCAGGATCACCCAGCAGCTCGGAAAATACCCCATCTCAGAGCCTAAAGATTCTGTTGAGTGGGTACAAGGTGAAGCCTGTATGTTTAGCCGCTCAGTCGTGTCCGACTCTCTGCAACCCTGTGGCCTGTAACCCACCAGTCTCCTCTGTCCATGGGATTCTCCAGGCAAGAAAACTGGAGTGGGTTGCCATTCTCTTCTCCAGGGGATCTTCCTGACCCGGGATCGAACCCACATCTCCTTCACTGGCAGGCATGTTCTTTACCACAGTCCAAGGTGGAGCTTGGGAACCTGCATTTCGGAAGTTCCTCAGGTGATTCAGGTGGCCAGACAAGTTTTGAACCATTCATTCAAACCAGCTTCCTCATTTTACAGATAAGAGACTTCTAAAGTAACTCTAGTTCCCATTCTTGGTGGCCACGTGGCACCAGGTTCAGCCCTCTCTCTCACAGCCCCCTTCTTTGACAGCAAACTCTCTTCCTCCTGAATTCCAGGCTCCCTGCCTGACCTCTGATGGAAATTACTCCTCCTGCAGCCAAAGACAGAGTTTCTGGACTCTTTCCCCTGGTGGCTCAGATGGTAAAGACTCTGCCTGCAACGCAGGAGACACAGCTTGGATCCCTGGGTGTGGATGATCCCTTGGAGAATCCCATGGACAGAGGAGCCTGGCGGACTACAGTCTGTGGGATCACAAAGAGTTGGACACGACTGAGTGAATGACACACTCTCTCTAGAAATGGGCCTGGATAACTTTATACCTGATGGCTTTGGCTCTGGCCCTGCTGGAGCTTCCTCTCAATTCATATATTAGTTTGGAATAATGTTTGGGGCTACAAGCTTTGCTTATAGATGCAAAGAGCCTGTTTTATAAGCTTTTTATAACAGAAACTATTCAAAGTCTGTTGGAGACCCAAGTTGTTCTGGAGTCAGTTTATCGTTTTTGATGATAAAGCAGTAGGTGAAAAATTCTTTAAGAAAACCAACTCTTTTAGGACATTTTCTAAGGTTCTTATTCTCCTAGAAGGAACGCAGGAAGAGCTGCAGTTTCACAGGGACTTGTACACCCGACAGGATTCTGGACCTGGTTATTAAGTGGTTGGCTCTAGCGTGTTGACTTTTGGCATGGGTGAACCAGCAAAAGAAAACAAAACAGAAACAGTGGTTGGGGAGGGCATGGGCACTCAAAGAGGTGATTCTGGCTCGGCCCCAGCAGGGTGAGCTGACCTCTGGCATCTGACTGTCTTTAGAGGAGCTATGTCCTCTTCAAGTTCCTCTGGAGGCCTGCGTCCTGCTTCGTGGCCCCCAAGTGTAACCCCAGCGACTTCACTATTGCAATAAGATAAGAGCCTATGTGCCTTTTGATGCTGAAGCTCAAAGGCAATTCTCCCGGAAGGGAGGTGAAAAAAGAAAAACAAAAAACTCTCAGCTGCTTTGTAAGAGGGAGACATTCTAGGGCTTCCCCGGTGGCTCAGTGGTAAAGAACCCACCTGCCAGTGAAGGAGACACAGGTTCCATCCCTGGTGCGGGAAGATCCCACATGCTGGGGAGCAACTAAGTCCATGAGCTACAACGACTGGGCCTGAGCTCTAGAGCCGGGGAGCCGCAACTACTGAAGCCCGACCACCCTAGAGCCTGTGCTCTGCAACAAGAGACGCCGCCGAGATGAGAAGCCCACACTCTGCAACTAGAGAGTAGCCCTAGGTCTCTGCAACTAGAGAAAGCCTGCACAGCAACGAAGAACCAGCGCGGCCACAATAAATACATACTAGTAAAAACAAGAGGGAGAGATTCTACAGCAATCCAGTTTCCATATAAGACAGTTTCTGAAACCCAGTTTACTGAGGGTTTGACAATGTAGGGCAAGGCTTTGTGACACTAGTCACAGGTGGGACCAGAGTATTTCCGGGCAGGAGCCCTCCTAGGGCCCCGCCCTGCTCAGGCGTGCCCTGAGGTCAGGACCGGATTTCTATGTCAGTTCAGACAAGGCTTCGTAACCTTGACCTCGCAGGGCTGCCTGTGTGTAACACCCTTGTCCAGGCAGATTGTCCTGGCAAAGCCAGCCTGCCTGGTACTGGCAGACCTGGCTGTGATGGAAATCGGTGGATCTGGGACGTGGGCACACTTGGCATTGGCCCTGTGAACTGGGACGACCCTATGTAAAGGCAGGGGCAGGACTGCCCCACCCCGGACGTAGCCTCTCCAAGAGGGGCCTCCAGCAGCAGAGCCTCTGCATGCAGGTGGCCCCTCACTGCTGACTGGGACACCAACCCCCCAAGGCTTCCCCTGCCCTGCCTCCAGCCCCTTCTTGGAATTCCTGATTGTCCACTGTCCATCACCTCTTTATTATTCCAGCTAATGGGGAAACCTGCCACTCGGAAGCTCCCAGGGCAGACTCTATAAAATCTGAAATTGTCCCTTGAGTTATTCTTGCACTTTCTGCGGTTTATCTGTAGGAACCATTGAGAACCCTTGATGCCAGCAGCCCCCCACCGGCGTGGACTGCAGGAGCCCAGAGCTCGTGGAACGTGGCCCCTCGTGTTGCACTTGGCTGCCCCATTTTGGGTGGATCCTGGGCTGTTTAGCCAGAATCTGATCCCCTCTTCCACACGCTGGACTCAGTATGGAGTGGGCCGTGGGGTCTAGGAAGGGCGCCGCATCCCCATCCCCTCCCCAAGGTGCCTGAGGTCGCGTCCAGACATGCAGCCCTCCACGCACCCAGAGTGTACCGGCCTGCCAGGCTGTTGGGTGGCCAGTGGGCCCAGAAGCAGTTTGCAAAACACCTCTCTGGAAAACCTCGCCCAGCACAGCAGGCGGAGGAGGCCGGGGCCTGGCCCGGAGTGGGTTAGTGGGGGGTGGGGGTTGTGCCGTCGGCTCTGGCCTCCCTCTGCTGGGCGCCTGACAGGCCAGGTGGCTGCCGGCCAGTGGGGGCATCCCCACCCCTCCCCGGGTGCTGGCAGCGGTCGCGGCCTCAGGACTCCGAGCAGGGCTCTCCTGAGACTCTGTTGACTCAACACATCACCTGACACCACCCGCCGGGCCTTCAGGGTGCGAGGTGCCACTCAGGCTGGCCAGCGGGCATGCCAGGCCAGGGTGGCCTCGGGCCGGGCGGGCACCCAGGCCGAGCCTCTGCCACCCGGGCTGTGTCTATGGAGCCGGCCTGAACTCCCTGCCCTCCTCATGCACCCCCCGGAGCGAGGGGCGGAGAGCATCCCACTCCCCCCACCTCCCACCAACCCCTCACCCCCCACCCCACCTCTGCCCAGGGATTAACTAAAGCGGGGGTGGGGGGTGGCTCTCCACGGAGGAGGAAGAGATGAAGAAAGAAAGCTGCTTCTAGAAGGAAACCAGGCATCTCAAATGGAAACACACGTTCTGGCTGCGTCCTTCTAAAGACAACCCAGGGGCGTCCCTGCGGGTACGGTAGCTAAGACTCCGTGCTCCCAGTGCAAGGGCCCCAGGTTCGATCCTTGGTCAGGGAATGAGATCCCACCGTGACGCAACTAAAAGGTCACGCGTGAGGCCACTAAGACATGGTGTAGCCAAATAAATACGTAAAAAAACACATAGATAAAGAAAGACAACCCAGAGCCTCAGACAACAGCAGCACAAGAACAGCCCTGGGAGTTCAGGCCCCAGTAAAAGCTCACAGCATCACTCCTGAGTTTCCTCTGTGCTTTCAGAAGAGAGGGAACAACCCCATCAGAGCCAGCTGGAAGAGGGGCCGCCTTTTCCGGGGAGCCTAGCATTCCTCACCTTCTGCGTCTGACCTGCGATACCCACCGCTGTCCGAGTCTTGCTGGTCGTCCAGGCCCCAGCGTGCAAGGCACCCGGCACGTAGTCTCTCCTCAGTAAATACTCGCAGGACTCATGTGTCACCCCCACCTTGTTCAACAAAATGCTCAACAAGCACAGTCCATATAAGAACAAGTGAATCCACTGGATTCATCTCAATTTGAAACTTAAGCTTCTATGAAGATACTGTTAAGACTTAAAGAATGAACTTATGTTGCCTGGGGAAGGATGAGGGTAAGGGATAGGTAGGGAGTCTGGGATGGACAGGTACACACTGCTATGTTTAACATGGGCAACCAACAAGGACCTACAGCCTGGATGGGAGGGGAGTTTGGGGGACAATGGACACATGTATTACCTATGGCTGAATCCCTTTGTTGTTCACCTAAAACGATCACAACATTGTTAATCGGCTATGCCTAGTTGCTTCAGTCGTATCTGACTCTTTGAGACCCCATAGACTGTGGCCCACCAGGCTCCTCTGTCCATGGGATTTCCCAGGCAAGAATACTGGAGTGGGTTGCCATTTCCTTCTCCTAATTGGCTGTAAGGAAATGGCAAATTAAAACATTATTTATTACAAAATAAAATGTTAAAAGAAAAGACATTGTTGTTGTTCAGTCACTCAGTCCAACTCCTTCTGACCCCATGGACTTCAGCACGCCAGGCTTCCCTGTCCTTCACTATCTCTCAGAGTTTGCTCAAACTCATATCCGTTGAGTGGATGAAAAAAAAGATACTGTTAAGAAAATAATAAAAAAAAAAGTGACAGGGAGAAGGTAGTTGCAAAACATACATGGGATGAAAGACTCGTATCCAGAATATATAAACAGCTCTCAAAATTCCATAATACGAGAACAAATAATTCAATTTAAAAAAAAGTGGCCAGGAGATGATGCAGACACTTATACCCAAGTAAGGTATACAGATGGCAAGCGCAATAAAAGATGCTCAACCTCAGGGACTGGCACCCTAAAACCCCAGTGAGAAACCCCTACACCCCATCAGACTAGCTGGAAATGTTTTTAAAAACTGGTGATACTAAGTGCTGGTGAGGGTGTGGGGTGATGGGAGCTCTCAGGGGCTGGTGGGACTGCAGCATGGTGCAGCCGGGCTGGGAAGGGGTCTGAGAGCTGCTTACGAAGTTGAATGTACATTGACCATATCGTCTAGCAACACCACTCATCGGATAAAGGAAAACTTACAGTCACACAAATTGACTATTCAGTGGCTAAATCGTGTCTGACTCTTTGCGATCCCATGGACTGCAGCCCACCAGGCTTCCCTGTCCATCACCAACTCCTGGAGCTCGCTCAAACTTACGTCCATTGAGTTGGTGATGCCGTCCAACCATCTCAGCCTCTGCCACCCTCTTCTCCTTTTGCCTTCAGTCTTTCCCAGAGTCAACCCACCCCAGTCTTCTTGCTGCGAGAACCCCATGAACGTGAACTGTATTCACACAAAAGCCTGATGCAAATGTTTGTAGTGGCTCTACTCAGAGTCCCCACATGGAAACCACCCAAATGTCCTCCAACTGGTGAATCAACAAACAAACTAGTGCGTCCATGCCATGAAACACTGCTCAGTACAGTGAGCCCCCTCCGCGTGAACCTTCAGGCTGCAAACTTTAAACACTGTGAATGTGCGTCTGGTTCTAGCAAGGAACCAGAACCTGGACCACCAGCTTCAGGTGTGAGCAACACTGCAGCTCGTCCTCCGTCTCATTCCTGACGATCCGTCCCTTCTACCAACTCCCAGCTCCCCTCCTTCTCCCGTCAGTCACTCTTCTTACCTGTTCACGCAGTGCCAGCCCCTGTATGCCAGCTGCTGTCCTGGACTACTGTACTTTTCAAGGTACTGCAGTGTATGATTAAAAGTGTTTTATTTTCTTTGTTTATGTATTATTTGTGTACAAAGTACTAGAAATCTATTACAGTACAGTCATATACAGCCGATTGTGTTAGTTGGGTACCTAGGCTAACTTTGCTGGACTTACAGACAAATTGGATTTATGAACACGCTCTCAGAGAATGAGACTTGTTCCCATGTAGGGACTTGCCGTAATAAAAAGGAAAGAACCACTGATATATGCAATAATGTAGATGATTCACAAATGCATTTTGCTAAATAAAAGCCACACTCCCAAAGGCTATATTCTGGAATTTTTCATTTATATGACATTCTGGAAAAAGGACAATTACAGGGGACTGAAAAAAATTATAGGTTGCTAGGGGTTGAGGATGGTGGGGGGAGAAGCTGATTATAGAGGGGCCCGAGGGAGTATCTGGGGGCGATGGGATTGTTCCCTATCTTAATGATGGTATGTGAATGTGTGCTCAGTCATGTCCAACTCTTTGCGACCTCATGCGCTGTAGCCCACTAGGCTCCTCCATTGACGGGATTTTCCAGGCAAGAATGCTGGAGTGGGTTGCCATTTCCTCCTCCAGGGGATATTCCTGACCCAGGAATCGAACCCACATCTCCTGTGTCTCCTGCAATGCTGGCAGATTCTTTATCACTTGAGTCAATGGGGGAACCTCTCTTTACGGATGGTGGTGATTATATAATTGTATATGTTTGACAAAACTCACAGAACTGTACACTAAAAAGGGTGAATTTTACTGTATGTAAACTCCAAGTCAACAAACCTGACGGTTCACAAAAGTGCTCTAACGTGAGTTGAGCGTGACTCAGTGGTAAAGGAGCTGTCGACCAATGCAGGAGACACGGTTCGATCCCTGGGTCAGGAAGATCCCCTGGAGAAGGACATGGCACCCCACTCCAGTATTCTTACCTGGAGAATCCCATGGACAGAGGAGCCTGGCGGGCCACAGTCCATGGGGTCGCAGAGTCGGACACGACAGAGCGACTCAACACCAGCTGTGTGGCCTGGGCTAGCGGGGCCATTCCCCATGGGCCCTGCAGGACACAGGTGGGTTCTGAGGGGCACCCCTAAGCATTCCCACAGAAGCACCACCTCAGCCGGGGGCCCGAGACCTGCTCAACTAAAATCAGCAGCTGGAATCCTGTCCCTCTGCCCTGAAGGTCATCTCAGGAGACAGGCCGGAGCCACCGCTGCTGAGCAGGGAGAGCCAGGCCTCGGCCCTGGAGCCCCTGCACTCCAGTCCGCGCCCTCCAGGCTGCTGGGAAGGCCAGGCCACGAAAGGGGAGGAGAGGCCCGCAGAGCCGGCGGGAGGGGCAGGCCTCACACTCCGTGCCCCCCGGGCAGACACGAGCCTCGCCCAGAGCCGCATCGCAGACCTGCAAATCACGTCTCTTCCTGGGGCTCCGGGCAGGACTGAGCTCCCAGCAAAGTCCAGGGCCAGAGCAGGAGGCCCTGGGGCTCTCCTAGGATTGCACAGGGGTCTGGAGCAGAGGGGCTAGGGGAGGCCCCCTCGCCAGGTGGCTGCAGGCCCAGAGACGCTACCGCGGGAGTGAGAACGCGCACCTTTCCTTCCAGGCCCAGGTCTCTCCTGCCAGCTGCCCCCTCGCCGGCTCCGTCCACACAGACCCTCCAGGCCTGCATAGGGGTCTCGTGTCCCCACCCAGCCGGAGCTCACCTTATTCTGTCTTGCATTTGTAGAGACTGCGGTTTTGCTTTGTTTAGAAACCCAAGTGCCAAGTGCACGAATGCTCACGGACAGCTGACAGATACGTTAGGAGGACTTTCTGAAAAAGCTAACCTGTTGATCAGAACTTTCTCATCTTTTCTAAAAAAATCAATTTCATTGTGGTAAAATACATAAGACAGAAAGTCTACCATCCGAACTGTTTTGAAGCATTCAGCTCGGCGGGGTTAAAACACCCACACTGTTGTACAACCTTCATCGCCACCCAGGGTCCTGACCTTTTCATCTCCCGAAGCTGAGACTCTGTCCCCGTGAGACGCTGTCTCCTGCTTCCCTCCCCGAAGCCTCACTCCCACCGTCCACTTCCTGTGTCTACGAATCTGTCTCCTCTGGGTCCCTGTGCATGTGGGATCGTCCAGCGTCTGTCCTTTTCTGCCAGCTTCTCTCCCTGTGTGCAACGCTCTCAAGGTCCCTCCTTGTCATAATTTTATGACAGAATTTTATTCCTTTTCAAGGCTGAATAATATACCAGGGCGGAGAAGGAAATGGCCACCCACTCCAGTATTCTTGCCTGGAGAATCTCGTGAACAGGGGAGCCTGGTGGGCTACGGTCCATGCGATCGCAAAGAGTCGGACACGACTGAGCACACAGCACACACACAATATTCCAGGGCATGGCCAGGCCACACACGGCTTTCTTGTAAAATTCTCCCCGCTGCCCAGGGTTGCTACTGCCCTGCTTTCCCTCCTGAGTCTCTGACAGCCCTTTTCCGTGGAGTCAGCAGCCCCTTGGAACCAACAGTCTGGCTTCCACGCGCCCCCACACGTGGGACACAAGGGCCCAGAACAGGGATTCGGGGCATGTGACGCACACGCGGCTCCCAAAGATACCGTGGGGACGTCCCACTGTCCCTCCCGGTCAGAATCTGTCTTATTAGCCCATGCCAGGGCCCATCCCTTCCTTCGGGGCTCTGGGTGTGTGTGTGGGGTGGGGAGGGCCGTGGTCACAGGACCCAGAACGGGTCACCGGGCTGGCAGTGGGAGTGAGGCCAGAGCGGCGTCAGACAGCCCTTGTCTCCCACAGCCAAGTTTCCGATGTGCTATCTGGGCAGCCCTGCCAAGGGTAATGTGACATTTACATGACACCCGGGGAGGCGGCCACGGTGACATAACTGGGGAGGGCGGGAGGGGGTGTGTCCCCCGGGCACGGAGCCCGCAGCTGGGCACAGTCCGCTGACTCCATGTTGTGTAAATTCGAGCACCGGTCACCTGCTTCCCGCCGTGTGACGGCTCAACCCGCTCCCTCCAACGTGACCGCACTCACTAAGCCCGTTCCCTCTGGGAGTCCCCCGCCTCTCTTTCCTCCCCCCACCCCGAGAACACTATTCCAGAAAACACCCACCAACTTCCCGGGGAGGATCAGGCAGAGGCCCGGTGTGGATCGCCTGGGAGACGCCCCGAGACGACATGCCTTCCCCGGCGGGCGTGGGTGACGTGGGTGGTTCTGTGGGTTCGCTCACACATGTGCTCACTGGAGTCCAGCTGGCCCCTGTGCCGGGGGCTTCAAACATCCTGGTGGGGAACACGGCCCCTGCCCTCTTCCCACTCATTCTGCGGGAACCTCAGTGCGCACTCTAGCTCTGTCACCCACAGGGCTGCTCCCGCGTAAACTGAGCCTCCGTTTATCCATCAGGGAAATGGGCAGATCACACCTGAACATCTGGATGGGATGCCTCCCACCAGGGAGCACCACTCCCCATGGGCACAGCAAAGCAAGGAATGGAGCCGGGGGTAGACGAGGCCAAGGCAGGTGTGGGTCCTGACAGACGGGAACATCAGAGCTACTGACATGGCAGCACACTGGACCTGCTCTCTGCCTGGCCTCCCTACCTTCTTCACACAAAGGCCCAAGGAATAGAGGGGCTGGGGCAGTGCAAAGGGTCCAGGTGAACCCGAGCAGATTCCTGTCCCCGAGCTATCATCTCTGAGATGAGAGCCTGTGCACGTCTGGACCTTGGCCTCCTCCCTGTCCCCGGGCACCCAGAGATGCAGCGTATGTCCCTGTGAAAACTCACTCCAGTGCAATGATGACCAAGCTTAAATGGTCTCGGTAGAGTTTCAGTTAAAAAGCAGACACATCACCTTTGTCAACAAAGGTCCATATACTCAAAGCTATGGTTTTTCCAGTAGTCATGTACGGATGTGAGAGTTGGACCATAAAGAAGGCTGAGTGCCGAAGAAGCAATGCTTTTGAACTGTGGTGTTGGAGAAGACTCTTGAGAGTCCCTTGGACTGCAAGGAGATAAAACCAGTTCATCCTAAAGGAAATCAGTCCTGAGTGTTCACTGGAAGGACTGATGTTGAAGCTGAAACTCCAATACTGTGGCCACCTGATGCTATGAGCTGACTCATTTGAAAAGACCCTGATGCTGGGAAAGATTGAGTGCAGGAGGAGAAGGGGACGACAGAGGATGAGATGGTTGGATGGCATCACTGACTCAACGGACATGGGTTTCAGCAAACTCCAGGAGATCGTGAAGCCTGGTATGCAGCAGTCCGTGGGGTCACAAAGAGTCGGGCATGACTGAGTGACTGAAGAGCAACAAGAGTTTCAGTTAGAAGGAAATGATCGGCAAGCCAGCAGCCTTCCCAGCAACCCTGAGCAGTACCCCTAAATGCCCTGGGGATGTTCGAGGCCACCCCTTTTCCCCTGACCTTGATCTCCTCTTCCCCCTCAGGTGGAACTGTCCCCCCTTGATGGCTGAGGTGTCAGCTGTAAAAAGTTCACCCTCATGTTAGTAGGACATGCCTGAGAAGCCACATGAACAGTTGTCACGAGGGCTCAGCAGCAGTTAAGATCTCTGGGCAGAGTTCCTGCCTGGGTGCCCCCCTCCGCCACAAAGGTTGCCTTCCTCCTTTGGGCGAGGCTGCTGCTGGCTGATCTCCCAACAGATGTCAGCGAGATTGACCTGGGTGGATACGGTCAAGGGTACAGTCTCAACCCCCTGCGAGAGGGAGGAGCTAGGGTTACCGTGGGGAGCCTGGTGCCTCTGATTCCCTGGGGTAGAAATATTCCCTAGCCAGCAACATTTCCTTTGCAGCCTTTATTGTGAAGGAGGCTGGTATAAAGAGCTTTCCCCATCCCGCAGGAGATGTTTACTTTTCACTTAAGACAAGGCAAAGGGGCCTTTCAGCTGTTCTTGCTTTGAAATAATCAATTGATGAGATGATAAGCATTTACTGGGCTAGTCACTCAGTCGTGTCTGACTCTTTGTGACCCTATAGACTGTATGTCGCCCGCTAGGCTCCTCTGTCCATGGAATTCTCCAGGCAAGAATGCTGGAGTGGGTTGCCATTTCCTCCTCTGGGGGATCTTTCTAACCCAAGGATTGAACCTGCATCTTCTGTGTCTCTTGCACTGCAGGAGATTCTTTACTGGCTGAGCCATCAGGGAGTGAAGTGTTTGGACAGGGATATAAAGGTATGAGCCACAGATCCTGTGCTTCATATAATGGAATGGGCTGAGGAGACAGAAAAGTATGAGCCCATTAAGGCACAGTGCAAAGGAAGCATACGATGAAGTGTGCATAAATCCTTTTTGGGAAAACAGAGGGTGTTCACAGATAAATGAAGTAAGATAAGGAGCCTGGAACACAGCAGAGCAAAGAGCTGTAGGCATGATGGTGGTGGTGGGGGGTGATTCTTGGACAAGGCTGGTGTTTGAGAATGATTAGGGTTAGATCAACTGGGGAAGGGGGGTAAGGAAGGAGCAGGCTAGTGGAGGGGGACTGTCGTCTGTCACTAACGACTAAGCACTCAGCACACTGTGGTCTTTACAGAGAGAATCAAGTTAACATGAGGTTATTATAAGTGAAGTGAAGTTGCTCAGCCGTGTCCGACTCTCTGCGACCCCATAGACTGTAGCCGGCCAGGCTCCTCTGTCCATGGGATTCTCCAGGCAAGAATACTGGAGTGGGTTGCCATTCCCTTCTCCAGGGGATCTTTCTAACCCAGGGATCGAACCCCGGTCTCTTGCACTGCAGGCAGATTCTTTACCGTCTGAGCCACAGGGAAGCCAAGAGGAAAATCTGGACACAGACACAGGAGAGGAAGGCCACGTGAGGATGGAGACAGAGAGAGATACGAGGGAGGCAGCCGCAAGCCATGGAGCACCAAGGATGCCAAAGGCCGGGGGGCAGACCTGGGACCGATTCTCCTGCAGGGCCCATGAGAAGGAGCGCACCTTCTCACACGCTGATTTTAGACGTCCAGCCTCCAGAACCGAGACAGAATTGTCTATTGCTTTAAGCCGCCCGGTTGGTGGTCTTGTTACAGCAACCCCGTCCACATTGCTGGTGTTCCCTGGCCACACATGGCCCGTGCCTACCACATTGGACAGCACAGATATGGGGCACTTTCATCTTTACACACAGTTCTGCTGGATGGTGCTATTCCACTGCATGCCTTTTAAAGACAGAAGCAAAGATCAATGGTCCGATTTTCAGAAAAAGTCAACTTTGTGGAGCAAGCCCAAGCTCATCTTCCATACTCCCAATAACCCCAGGGCTGGTCCTTCAAAAGGGAAGGAGCCACCCCCATCTATTAGTAACTTATCTCTTCTGTAGGTCTGAGGTCTCTCCTCATCTGCAAGTAAGCCTGCCAAGGGCAAGCCATATCCACTCTGCCCAGACAAATGCAATTCTCAAGTTCATCAATCACCTGCTAGTAATGTAGTCCTTAGGATGGAGCATTCACAGTCTCGAGAACCCCGAGTTAAAATATCCCCATTATTGGCTGATAAGACGGCTGCATGGGGGACTTCCCTGGTGGTTCAGTGGCTGAGACTCTGAGCTCCCAATGCGGGAGGGCCCAGGTTTGATCCCTGGGTTGAGGAACTAGAGACCACATGCCACAACTAAGAGTTCGCATGCCGCAACTAAGACCCAGCACAGCCAAATAGATAAATAAGACAGTGAGTGAAGTGAAAGTTGCTCAGTCATGTCCGACTCTTTGCAACCCCATGGACTATAGAGTCCATGGAATTCCCCAGGCCAGAAGACTGGAGTGGGTAGCCTTTCCCTTCTCCAGGGGATCTTCCCACCCCAGGGATCAAACCCAGGTCTCCCGCATTGCAGGAGGATTCTTTACCAACTGAGCCACCAGGGAAGCCCTGAATAGGACAACAGAATGAATTAATAATGATCATGCGAAGGCCTGAGGGGCGTGACCAGGGGAGTAGGAAGACGCCAAGGAGGGGAGGACCGGAGACCAGAGGTATCCTGGGAGGGGCCCAAGTTTAGGGCTCCTGGCGAGCCCCCCAAGGCCAGAAGCTGGAGGTTACAGCTGGAGAACCGGAACAGAGTAAGGCTGAGGCCCAGCTGTCAAAGGCACAACGGGGCCTCCCAGCTTTCACCTGTCCTGAGCACCACTCACCTCTCCCTCCAGGGCAGCACACACCACCTTGCCCAAAGAGAAAGAGAAAGGGAAATGAAGGGATGGAACACCAGGCAGAAAGGCCCCACCCAGCCCACCCTCCCTTCCAGCCGCGTCAGAGGCTGAGAGCCGCTCAACCTTCTTTAATGCCGTTTTGAGTTCTCTGACTCACTCGTCAGCGGGGCCCAGAGGCACAGAAGGGGAAGGGAAAAGATGGCTCTTCTCTGCCATCATGAATAACACGGTGCAGCTGCTCTCAGCAAGAAAGTCTGTTCACAGAGCATCCCCGTCTGCTCTTCCAGTGAGTTTGAAACTTACATGAATCAGCATTGCCCTGACCCCACTCAAATCTCCTTCCTGGACAGCAACAATTCTGCTCCTGGGTGGGGCCCCAAGTCTCCATGGCTCCGCCACTCTCCTCCATCTGTTTAATCAATGAAATGAACTCGATAGTGTCCCTCCTCCCCCAGCATCTTGCTGCTCGTGGTTTGAGAAGTGCTTTATTGGAGCCTAATACAGAAAAGGACTGATGCTGAAGCTCCGATACCTTGGCCACCTGATGCAAAGAGTCAACTCATTGGAAAAGACTCTGATGCTGGGAAAGATTGAGGGCAGGAGGAGAAGGGGACAGAGGATGCGATGGTTGGAGGGCATCACAGACTCAATGGACGTGAGTTTGAGTAAACTCTGGGAGACAGTGAAGGACAGAGAAGCCTGGCATGCTGCAGTCCATGGGGTTGCAAAGAGTCGGACATGACTTGGTGACTGAGCAACAATAGAGAAAAATGCACCAATTTTGAGCAAACAACTGGACGAACTGGCACAAAGTGAAGCAGCTCTCAGGTAAGGTGCAGGACGGTACTGACTCCCGGTGCCTCGGAGGCACCACCCACCTCCAAGGGAGATCCCTATATTGATTCAAACATCATCCAGGAGTCCCGCCTGTTGTGTCTATGTTCTTTGACACCAGGCTCCTCTTCCTCACGTGTGTGTGCAATGTGTGAACCACACTCGCCGCACGTGGCTGCAGGATGCTCCGTCCTTGGGCTCACTGCAGCGCCTTCATCATCCTGACAGCTCTGGGCACCCGCGGAGTCTCTATGTTGGGACGCTTAGGAATAGCATCATCTGAATAGCATACATGTGTTCAGCAAAGGCACGTGCACATTCACTGGGGGTTCTGCTTGCCTTTATCTGAGGTTTTTATTCACACACAATAATCCCCCAGGAGAGAAGTGAGAAGGAGACTAGCACTGGAGCGTTTGTGGAACTTCTGCAACGTGCTGGGCATCGCATCTAAGGGAGCCCTAAGCTATCCCTCTGTATGCAGGGGTGCCAAGACTTGGAGAGAGAGAGACAGGAAGACAGAGAAGGAGACATACAGAGAGAGAGACAGAGAGAGAAAAAGAGAGAGAGAAGGAGAGACACAGAGAGAGGGACAGGCAGAGAAAGAAAGGGAGACAGAGAGAGAGAAGTAGAGAGAGTGAAAGAGAGAGAGAAAAGAGAGACACAGAGCTAGAGAGAGAGATGTTGGCGGGCAGGAAGGCACGGCAGAGGTCGGGCTGGGACGTGGTGGGGACCAGCTTCTGAACCCAAACCTCGGACCCAGCGGGTGGAGCAAGTCCTCAAAAGTTAGTGCTTGACAGTCCTCCCCTGGCAGCCTCAGCCGCAGCAAACAGAAAACCCTTAGCTGAATGAGAGCTTTTTTTTTGAGTATCAGCCACTATCTCCTGTCAGATACACAGCTGAACTGACAGCCAAACGCATTTCTGATGACGAGCAGGCTAAAGAGGCTTTCTCAAGGTTCTGATAAGATGTAAAAGTGGTCAGGCTGAACTTTCGGCTGCCCTGACCAGGGGCCTGGGCGTCTGAAACACATGATGAAATGCTCTGTTATCAAGCTCGGGTATCAGAGTCCGAGGAGGATGGCAGGTTCCCTTTTCATTCCCGCTGATAAGAGAAGAGCCCACTTCCTTTTAAGTAACACCAAGGAAACAAAGGATTACTGCCATTTGTTCCCTTTGCTCACCCTGGTCATAAAACATACACACGCGCACACAGAGGTGAACAAGAATCCAAAGTTGATCCTGCCGGTAAAGTTGGCTGTCCACCACTGAGCCCCACGGGATTAATCCAGCAGACTGAACACAGCGGCATCGTCTGCCAGCACCATCCATCACAGGGCACTGGCTCTGGGGACCATCCATCAAGGGGCGCTGGCCCTGGGTACTGCTGGGTGCAGTTCCTGCCACAGCCAAGCTGTCTGCAGCAGACTCTCCTTAGGGAGACAGGTGGTGGGGGGCTGCTGAGCTGATACACAGAGGGACCTAACAAGCTCTTGTGGACGCACCAGAGATTGCTCTGCAGCTTTCTCACACTGCGCTGTGCTCTCGCTGGAGAGGCGGTGACTCCCTGCCCAGGAGGGACGAGAATAGGGTGGGGGAGTTGTCTGTGACCCCTAAGCTGGGAGCCTGACTTAGCAGGCACGTGTCCCCGCCAGGCCAGCTCCTGATCTTACGTAAGGGGCCATGGCACGCAGCTGTGCCTGGCCAACGGAGCAGCTGTGGGCAGCAGGAAGGGAAACAGGCACTTCACAGAGATAGGAGATGTGAGAGTCTGTGCGGTCGGTTTTTACAAGGGCCCAGAGAGAAAACAGTCCGTGGGCCAAAAGATCAGCTCTCTAAGGTCCTCCTGGAGCTTCTAAGGATCCAAGTGAATTTTGGGCTCTGGGTGCCCAGGCTCCGGGGCTGGTCTAGAGTTACAGCAAGAGCTGAGGATTTGCCTGCTCCCCTAGGGCATGCTCTAAGTCAGCACCAGGCCCACAGGGGTGTGAGGACTGGGCTGGCCTCACACGCCGCCTCCCCTATTGCCTCTTCACTAGATACCACCACACACCAGGTTCAGGACGAATGCATGCATGCCAAGTCTCTTCAGTCATGTCTGACTCTTTGCGACCCTATGGACTATAGCCCACCAGGCTCCTCTGTCCATGGGATTCTCCAGGCAAGAATGCTAGAGTGGGTTGCCATGCCCTCCTCCAGGGGATCTTCCCGATCTAAGGATCGAACCTTCGTCTCTTACGTCTCCTGCATTAGCAGGCAGGCTCTTCACCTCTAGCGTCACTTGAGAAGCCCAGGTCTTCCCCCTAATTCCCAAGATCAGTGTCATTCAGGACAGGACTTCAAGCCTAGAGTCTGGGTCTCCTGAGCCCTACTGATGAGAGTAAAGATGAAACAAGGTCCCAGGAACCGCCTTGTCAGCAGGTCAGACACGGACGGCATCTTCCTTGGAGGAAGGTGAGATACCAAAATATTCACCCAGTGCTGGTGAATACCACAGCTCCCCATCACAGGGAAAACCTGCCCAAACAAGTTTGGATCTGACAATGGGAGCCCCTGCTCACCAGCAACTTCTAGCCACCAAGGCCCGGTCAAGACAAGTCTGGCATTCCTGATGACCCCCAGGGACATAACCGACAGAGCAAACTCCACAGAGAATGACCCAGGCCATCAGTAGGGGACCAGGGACAGGGTGTGACTTAGTGGCCTCCCTGGCAGCCACACCCTTGGCCCCCCACCTTTCTGCAACCACAGACATGATGGCGGGCTACGATGCCACAGAGCGCCTGGTGCAGTCGCATCCTTGGGCCTGTGTGGTGGTTTGCTCTCGATACCAGCTGCCACCTGGCCTGTTCCAGCTGGTGTCCTGGCTGTGGTATATGAGGGGAAGAAACCAGAGGGGCCCAGGGAGGTTGGAGGGGAGCTGCCCACAGGAGACCCAGGCCAGGAGCAGGCTCGGCCACGGCCACTCACAGTGGTGCTGCTGAGGCATGAAAAGAAGGTTCATTACAGGGGCTTGCCTGTGGTCCAGTGGTTGAGAATCCATTAAAGAGAAACGGAACATTTCCTGCCTATGACATGATAGTAAACAAGGATGCCACAGCCATCAGCAACTGCAGCCCTCCAATGTGAGCTTGGAGAAGGAAATGGCAACCCACTCCAGTATTCTTGCCTGGAGAATCCCATGGACTGTAGCCTGTCAGGCTCCTCTGCCCATGGGGTCGCAAGAGTTGGACACGACTTAGGGACTAAACCACCACCACCACCAATGTGAGCTCGTGAGCCCTAGGGGCACTCAGGAAGTGATCTAGCAGCCAGCAGGCTGCAGCCACTCCCTAGGGGGAGCTGTAAGGGACTTCAGGATGCAAAAAAACAGGATTCTGCCCAGGATAGCTGATATACATATGAAAGGAATGATTTCAGTAAGCCCAGACTCTTGCATTTTCCCATACATAGCAAAGTGCTAAACTGCTCAACTTGGGATATCTGACTTCCTTTAGTTAACAATACTCTTTTGATGTTCAGACTACCTGCCCCTTGTTGCAATACTTCTACATAACCTGACTCCTCCCCTCGCCTCCTCAGAGCTGTTCTTTCTGGATCATTTGAGATGCTATCTCCCAGGCTTGAAGCCCTAAAAATTCCCACTGAATAAAACATTAACTCTCAACTTTTAGATTGTGATGTTTTAAGTCGACCCGGCCTACCAATGCAGGAGATGTGGGTTCAATCCGTAGTCGGGGCAATAAGATCCTACATGCCATGGGGCAATTAATCCTGCATGCCGCAACTATCGAACCCCAGCAAAGACCCAGCAAGCCCCCCTACCCACCCCCCCCTCCCCAAAAAAAAGCAGGTTTATTACAGTGAGAAGGGAATTTTCCTGCCTCGATGGTTAGGGATGCATGTTCCAGAAAGACGCTGTTAGAATGGTGTCCTCGAAGGGTAAGCTTCAGTTCTTTTGAAAACTCACTGATGAGAAAGTGTAACTCCCCAGCCTTGTATTCAGTGGCTCTTCGTACCAGGCATCGGTTAGGGCGATTTGCAAACAGATTTAATCTCACCACAGCCCTTGAGGGAGGTTTTGTGGCCCCTGAGAGATGAGGAAATAGGGTGCAGCGGTGGCAGGGAGTGGGGGGTCACATGGCTTCCCTGAGGGTCCAAGCAGGTGGGATTCAGAGCCGCAGTCAACCTATGCCATCTGACCCCTCATCGAGGCTCTGAGTCCCTGGCCTCTCCTGCCTCCTGGTCCTCAGGCACCAAGCCTTCTGAGTCGGAGGTGAGGGAGCCAGAGAACCTGTTCACAGCCCTGGACCAGAAGTCAGGCTCCCACCTCGCCCTGCCTTTGACCAGTGTGTGTGTGTGCTCAGTCATGTCCGACTCCTTGTGACCCCATGGCCTGCAGCCTGCCAGGCTCCTCTGTCCATGGGACTCTCCAGGCAAGAACACTGGAGTGGGTAGCCATTCCCTTCTCCAGGGGATCTTCCCCACCCAGCGACTGAACCCACATATCCTGCATCTCCTGTATTGACAGGTGGATTCTTTACCATTGAGACACCTGAAAAGCCCATTGCTTTTAACCAGTGAGAGTCTCAAAACATCCCCTTCGCGAGTCTCCTCAGGCCATGAAACTGGTTCTGAAAGGGCCAGAGCATCAGTCCCATGAGGGTCAGTGGTGGATGGTGAAGACAAGTCCCAGGAAGCCACCACGGGGAGGACGGGGGCCAGAGCATGTGCAGCAGCCCACCATATGCTTCGCAAAGACACACCCTGGAAGGCAAACTGCGGACCCATATGTCATTTGTTGCCGTCTTCCCCACTTGCTTCCAACGAATGCATTCACAAGAAAGATGCAGACCTGCCTGGCCTGGGCGCTAGCTGTGGCAGCAACATCAGCTCAAGCCCACGCTCCCTGCGGGCGGCCTCCAACCTATGCTCTGGCAATTGCTTCCGCTGCTCAGACCAGACCCTGAGGCCACGGGCTCCCTCGGCCTCTCAGCTGGGAGAGCAAGGAACAGGTGCTGAGTGCAGCCTCGAGGTGTTCACCTACAGGTACGGCAGGGCTGTCAGGCCAGGCTTGCCTCCACCCCAGGATGCCCAGAGGGATCCCTCCCCACTGGGAGCCGCCAGGAGCCCCAACTCTCAGTCACCCCATCTCGCAAGGAACCACTCCGGGAGGGGCCAGGGTCGTTCAGTCACCCAGAACGCTCAGCGGGAGTCGCAGCAGTGGCTGGGTGACAGGGTCGTGTCCCTGAAACCCAGGCCCCCTCTCTTGGATGTGCCCCGGACTGGAGGGGCTTTGTCCGGGCGGTAATGGGGTGTCCACTCGACCTTGATGGGCCAACCCTGGGTGGTGGTCTGCAGGCAGCCTGGGGTGGGGGGGGGTGGGTATAGCAGGGGAGCTGCTGCTGCCCCGTGTCCAGGGTCCCTTGTGCAGACCAGTGGCTGGAAAAGCGCCGCGGCTTCCTGGAACCAGAGTGACCTTCCGAGAAACTCACTCACACCCCCCGGCCCACATGCTGGCTTCCCAAGGATCCCCAGTGCTTCGGGAGGCAGAGGGGGAACAGGGGAGGGGAAGGGGGAAAAGAGGAGGGGGAAGGAGTGGGGGAGGGGGGACGGGGGAGGCAGGGGGTGGGGGTGGTGGTGAGCAGGACGGAGGGGGGTGAGGAAGGCAGAGGGGTACAGGGAGGCAGTGGGAAGTGAGGGAGGTGGAGGTGGAAGGGGGGTGGGGCTGCTGCCTCTGCGGTCAGCAGCAGACACCCCAAGGCCAGCCGTTCTCGGCCCGGTGGAGGGGCTGCTAAGAAGTGACCGGAACAAGCACATCCCTCCGTCACCCCTCTCCATCTCGCAACTTCGCCCCTGGGAGCCCAAGGGACGGGTCAGGGTCTGGAAGAGGTTTCTGCGCACCCCGCCCCCACCCCACACCGGGAAACGCAGGGCACACAGAGGACCAAGCCCCAGACCAGGAGGCAGGCTGGACAAGGCCAGCCAGAGACCGGGGCCACAGAGGGCTCCAGGGAGGCCGGCCAGGGGCCAACGCAGAGCCCAGGCTCAGAGGCTTCCCTGGGTGTCCAGTGATCAAGACTCTGCGCTCCCGGTGCAGCGGGCATGGGTTCAACACCCTTGCTGGAGATCTATCAATAAGACCCCACTTTCTGCATCAGGCAGCTCAGGCCGGAGCGCACGAGAAGCCCCAAGAGCCAGCAGGGTCATACTAAGTCAGGAAACTCTCATCACGCCCTGAAAGGGTGGGGTAAGGGCGTGGAGGAACAACGGGCAGAGCTCCGACCTTGGCAAGGCACCGTGAACACGCCCCAGGGTCAAGACCCTGGCCATCACCTGTTGCGGGGCGTGGCGCTCCCTGTGCTGTAAAGTTGAGAAATCACAGTGCGGAGAGACGGCATTGCTTACTCAAGGTCACTGGGCAGAGCTGGCCTGGACCCAGGACTACCTGGCTCCAAACTCAATTGGAGTTGTTTTGTTTTTCTATCCACTCTCCATGGAGCCAACCACTATTCAATATTGTGAAGGGAAAGTAGGACGAATGTTCTTATTCTTGCTTTCTTCAACGGGGCCCAGTGAGGCCTAATTAATGTACTCAGAATTCTACTAACTGCTGGCAGCCAGGCTCACCCTTGGCAAAACCACTCAGGGAGGCGTTCCATAGCTTCTGGGTCCTCCTGTGTTGATCTGAGCCCTGTCTGCCACTAAGGAGAGTTGTGAAAATAGAAATCGGAGAATAGAATTATCTTCTGAGGGGCATTAATGTTTTCAATCTGTGATCATCTCTTTTCAGCAGGGGAGTGCATTTGCAATGACAGATTTTAAGGTACTGAGTTAGCCAGGCGAGGAACCGGGCCAGGTATGGGAGCACAGGGGTCACATTTCTGCCTCTGCACAGAGTTGGTGAGAAGACACTCTTCCCACTGGACGCATTTCCCTCTTTTTACACCAAGACTGGGCTTTCCTGGTGGCTCAGTGGTAAAAAAACCCTCCTGCCAACGCAGGAGATGTTAGAGACACAAGTTTGATCCCCAGGTCAGGAAGACCCCCTGGAGGAGAGCATGGCAGCCCACTCCAGTATTCATGCCTAGAGAATCCCATGGACAGAGAAGCCTGGCAGGTTATGATCCGTAAGATTGCAAAGAGTCCAACACAACTGAAGCGACTTGGCATGCACGCACCAGTATTCTTGCCTAGGAAATTTCAGGGACAGAGGAGCCTGGTAGGCTACATACAGTCCATGGGGTCGCAAAAAGATTCAGACACGACTCAGTGACTAAGTGACTAAACAACACCATCAAAATTATCCAGGAAATGCTGGTGGTGGGCAGAAGAGAGGTGAAATGTCTGAATACCACAGGAAATTCTACTAGGAAACAGCATGAGAAAGTAACTGGCCTAGTGCAGTTACTGGTCCAGCAATGGCTCAGAACCACATCTATGGGACCTTCTCAGTGACGCCAATAACTCGTGTTCCCCGTGAGCCACCAGGCAGCCCTCAGAGTCGTGGGCACTGGTTAAACCCAGAGCCCCACAGGAGATCTGCAAACAGCACTTCTCTGCTCTGAGCCAAGCCCAGCAGGCAAGAGACACTCGATTCTGGGCCCTGGGGACCAGGACAAGGGACAATGAATGTGTGTGTGTGTGTGGTGGGGGGGGGAACTTTCCATTTCAGAGGGGCTTTCAGGAGGAAAAGTGCTTACCTTGGAGCCCCAAAGAGCAGTCATGAGGCTAGAAGGATGAACCCAAGCCAGAGAGAGTAAAAATAATAATGGCATTTTAACACCCATTTCCCAGTTAGTGGGATTTCCCTGGTGGTTCAGTGGCTAACACTCCCTGCTCCCAGTGCAGGAGGCCAGGGTTCAATCCCTGGTCAAGGAGCTAGCTCCTGCATGCCACAACTAAGACCTGATGCAGTCAACTAAATAAATAAATACAAATATTTAAAAATTTCCCAGTTAGTAATTATTGAGCATGTTGGTATATGCACTCCAGAAGATATTTACATTGATAGTCAATGGAGCAACATATTGAAATACTTTAAGACAATTCACTGAACCCCCCAAACTGATGAGCTAGTTATACCTGTTTTATAGATGATGAAACTGAGGCACAGGGAGGGTAAATAACCTGCAGACGGTTAATAAATCTTTGTTAAATGAACAAACAACCCATTACAAGAAATGTTGAAACAGAAATCCAAGACTACTTATTGAGGTGCCTGAGAGGAGATGAAAACATCAGACACAATCTTCATGAGAGCTGCTGGCCTGTCTGTGGATTCTCATCTGCATTCTAGAAATCTTCCCATCCAAGGACTCCTCCTTGCCTCACCCAGGTGGTGACCCTGAACTTGGGACGCAGGCCATGTGTGGGTGGAGTGAGAGGCACTGGCTGGGTCTGGCAGCCCCCGCCCCCAGAATCCCCATCTTCCCTGAGGGACCCGGGGCTGGCAGCAGCAGCCTGGGGACTTCCTGGTGCTGCGCCCCAGGGTGACGCTGAGCCTCACCCAGGGGCTCGGCTGCCTCTCAGGTGACAGGCAGCTAGGAAGACCAGGGTGGGACCAGCCACCTGGGACCCGGCTTCATGCACAGCTGCTGGCCTGACTGGAGATGGTTCCTAGGGCTGCCGGCTGCAGGAGGCTCCTATCCCAAAAGGGGCTCGTGTGTGTGTTCAGTCGCCCAGTTGTGTCCGACTCTTTACAATCCCATGGACTGTAGCCCACCAGGCTCCACTGTCCAAGGGATTCTCCAGGCAAGGATACTGGAGTGGGTTGCCAGTTCCTTCTCTGGGGATCTTCTCCACCCAGGGATTGAACCCGCATCTCTTGTGTCTCCTGAATTGGCAGGTGGGTTCTTTACCACCAGAGCCATCTGGGAAGCCTTAGAAAGGGGCTTTATGGTGACTGTTTAAAACTAGAGTCGACCACACGCTTAGCTAGGGTCTGACTGCCAATGGCAGATGAGACAACATGCTCCTCAATCTTTCATCTTTTGTGGCGATTTCCGTACAGTTTGATGAGTCAGAGGAGAAAAACACTCTAGCCCCGCAAATTCGTTCTACCTGCATTTACGTGTTCCATCACGCATTTGGGTACAGGGTATTTGCAGCAGATTCCCAGCAACCAAAGCACGTTGTATTCCTGGGGCCTCCCTGTGTTCATGCCTTGGAGGAGGGGTGCAGGCGGCTTTGGGTGCGCCCTCTGCAAACACTCTTCACCCTGCTAGAGCTGAAGAGGTTTCCAGTTTCTTCTTTCTGTGGCTGGATAATTAAATCAAGGCGGGATAACAGAACGTGTTGAACCTGGAGGAGGAAGACTCAAGTGCAAAAGTCTCAAGAGGGTTGGGGTGGCGGGTGGGGAGGGTGGTCAGTGAAGAAAGAGTTCTGAACCCGACAGTTCAGAAACCAGACAGGCTGGCTGGCAAATCTAAATGCCTTAAACCTCTTCTGGGAGTGGAGGGAACTGTGGACTTTGTTGTCTTTTGCCCTGATCCCTCCACCAAGTCAGCCTGGATCCTTTAATGCTGGTCTCATAGGACACACCCCTGGCTTGCAAGCCAGGTTGTGAAACAGCAGGTTTTTTTAAAGGCCGCAGTGCCTGTCTCCCGCACGTGTGTACTGAAGTATTGTTTCTTTACCTTTTGGTGCGGAAGAATTTAAACATACGAATCCTGACATTTCATTTTCCCATCAGCCACCGTCCGCAACTATCAACTCACGAAGATGGTACAGGAGTGTCATCACTCTCACGCCCACACTGGAATCACCTAGAAGTCTTGTCAAAAAATACAAGCCCCCGGGCTTCTCTGGTGGCTCAGTGGTAAAGAATCTGCCTGCTAAGGCAGGAGCTATGGGTTCAATTCCTGATCCGGGAAGATCCCACATGCCTCGGAGCAACTAAGCCTGTGGGTCACAAGTACTGAGCCTGTGTTCTAGAGCCTGGAAGCTGTAACTACTGAAGCCTGTGTGCGCTAGAGCCCGTGCTCCCCAACAAGAGAAGCCCCTGCAATGGCAAGCCCGTGCACCGAAGCTAGAGAGCAACCTTCGCTCGCTGCAACTAGAGAAAAGCCCAGGCAGCAACGAAGACCCAGCACAGCCAAAAGTAAATAAATAAAAAATTTAAAGACTGCAAACTCCCAGACCCTACTCCAGACCAAGTATATCACCACTGAAGGGGGTCAAGTCCAAGAATCTGTAGTTTCCCATCCATCCCCTAGAGGATGCTCGTCGACAGAGAAGGGTTTACCAAGTGTGGGGAGAGAACCCTGGCCTTGGTCCCTGCTCTGCCATTCACCAGCTGGGTAATGTGAACAAGTCTCTTATTTCTCAGCTCACGTCTCCATCTGAATATAGATAAGATGGTGGTGTTGTGAGGAATAAATAAAACAGTGTAAGAAAAGTGCCTGATACACAGTAAATGCTCATTAAACACCTAATGCTATTATTAACATCCTTCACTTCTGTTTGGCTTCCAAGCCCCAAGGAAAATGGAGACCAAGCTGGATATTTTGTAAGGGCTTCTGAGAGAGGCTTCACCTGAACCCATGAGCCCAGCCATCTCTTGGTGTGAACATAGAGACATATGCGATTCTGTTTAGGGCCACTGACCAACAGAGAGACAAACAGTACACAAGCAGGTTGATATTAACCCCCAGTGGTCAGAGGTGGCACCAAACCCAAGGTTCCCTTGTCCTTTAACTCAGAGATCAAAGGGGAATCCAAGTGGAAATGTTTACTGTTGGACATTGAATACATTTCCCAAGGCAACGGATAAAGACCTTGGTCTGGTAAGAATGCCCGGTCATTCCAGCCCCCTTTGTGACCCAGGGCGTTCATTAGACAAGCAGGGGTTGGACAGAGCAAGCCCCCCTTGTGCAGATGGGACTGAACCCACCAACCCTGGTCTCATCAGTTCAGGGCTCAAAACACCAGAGCCCACCAAGCACGACCCGAACACAGCCCAGTCCTACACACTGTCAGTTACAAAGGCAGGCGGGGGACAGGGTTCCCGTTAGGGTCGATGTGGACCCTGAAGCTTTGACAACCCAGCCTGCCATGTGGCTCCACAGAAATTCATTTTGCAAGGCAGGTGGCCCAGATGGTAAAGAATCCACCTGCAATGCAGGAGACGGGGGTTCCTTCCCTGGGTCAGGAAGATCCCTTCGAGAAGGGAATGGCAGTCCGCTTGAGTATTCTTGCCTGGAGAACTCCATGGAAAGAGGTGCCTGGCAGGATACAGTCCATGGGGTCTCAAAGAGTCATACACGACTGAGCGACTAACATTTACTTATTTGTTTAGGGATTAATAAGCTCAGTCATGTCTGACTCTCTGCGACCCCATGGACTATATATAGTCCATGGAATTCTCCAGACCAGAATCCTGGAGTGGGTAGCCGGTCCCTTCTCCAAGGGATCTTCCCAACCCAGGGATCAAACCCAGCTCTCCCGCATTGCAGGCAGATTCTTTACCAGCTGAGCCACCAGGGAAGCCTGAGAATACTGGAGGGGGTAGCCTATCTCTTCTCCAGGGGATCTTCCCGCCCCAAGAAAGTGAACCGGGGTCTCCTGCATTGTAGGCGGATTCTTTACCAGCTGAGCTACCAGGGAAGCCCTGAGATTCTATCAGCCAGTGGTCTGAATTTCCCTAAGGAAAAGTTTCTAAACACTCCAGAAAACATGCAGACCTGAGGCAAGCAACTGATTCAAAGATGTGAACCTCTACGGGGCAGGTGAGGGCACATACTGACCGGGGGGTGGGTAGCGGGAAGGACAGCAACTACACCCTCAGCAACTATAACCTTTTCTAGAAATAAGTGTTGGCAGTAAGCTAGAGCAGCAGTGACTTGCCCCATAACAATCTGGGGAAACAGAAGAAGGGACGATGTTGCCCTTATAAATTTAAGTTTTGAAAAACATAAAGAGAAGATGTAATTAACCACCGATGAGCGCTAACCAAGAGACAGATTATATGGCTTAAGAATTTGGGAGCACCCGTAATTCCACTCAAAGTGACCTGAATCACCTGCAGGGAGACATAAATAATATCTTACTCTAATTTAGTAAGAAGAAACTTTTTTGGAGAAACTCCAAGAGAAGAGAATGGAGGGAAAATGTTCATCCAAGGGCACAAATGCTCTTCCACCCTCGGTCTGCGGGGAGGGTGGCGGGGGTCCAGTCCCGCTGCCTATCATTCTTGCAATCCCTCTGCAGCTAAGGGACTGGGTCCCCCTGTCGCCCAGCTGGTAGAGTGTTGGTGTACACACGCTGGTCCACGTATGGACCTGATATCTGTGCCTCACAGATGAGAGAGCCTTAGCTCTTGAACCAAGAAATAGATCTGTTCTTGGTGTGCTAGAAGACAGTGAGGTTTTATAGCCTACAAAGTCAATCACCCATCCTGAGACTATGTCTCTGGGCAACCTTGGGTCTCAACCTTGCTGGGGACCTCACTCAAACTCACTGCCCTGATGCTGGGTGGGCACCTGTCAGTTCTTTTGCCCACCCAGCATCTGTTACATCTTCCCTGTGCTTGGTCTCTAGAATGGATGGAAAGGGCTCAAAGACTCCCTTCTCCAGCCCCTGGGGGACCCAGAATGATGGCTGGATGTTCTGGGCTAGGCTCAGTTGCACAGAGCTAAGTGCAGAGTGGGACCCCCTGGCTCACAGAGACGGCAGGGGCTGACTTAGTCTGCTCAGGCTGCCCTCACACCACACCCCAGACTGTGTGGGTTAAACACCAGAACTTTATTTTCTCACAGTTCTTGAGACTGGAGAGTCCAAGATCAGGTACCAACACAGTCAAGTTCTGGTGAGAGAAATCTCTCTCTTCCTCTTGTTATAAGGCCACCAACCCTATGGGATTAGGTTCTCATGCCACGGGCTCATTTAACCTTCATTATCTCCTAAGGGCCTTATCTTCAAATTTTGTTGTCATCTAGACACTAAGTCGTGTCTGATGCTTTGTAACCCCGTGGACTGTAGCCCACCAGGCTCCTCTGTCCATGCAATTTCCCAGGCAGGAGTACTGGAGTGGGTTGCCATTTTCTTCTCCAGGGGATCTTCCCGACCCAGGGACGGAGCCCCCATCTCCTGCATTAGCCAGCGAATTCTTTACCACTGAGCCACCTGGGAAGCCCTGTCTTCAAATACCACTCCATTAAAGCTTTAACACATGAACTTGGAGGGGGGAGTGGGGAAGGACACAACCCAGTCCTCAGCAATGGTGTGCCCAGGGCCTGGCAGACGGTCACCGTATCTGCATTTAGGTCCGTGTGGGAGTCCAGTGTCCCTGCTCTGGACTCTGGGCACTTCTTGGAAAGATCTAGCCTTGTTCTTTGCATGCCGGGGATTCTGTGAGCTACTCAATACCTTCTTTTATTTTTAGCCTCATGGCATGTGGGATCTTAGTTCCCTGGCCAGAGATCAAATATGCACTCCCCCTCCCCAGTTGGAAGTGTGGCGTCTTAATCACTGGAGTGCCAGAGGAGTCCCTCAATACCTTTTAATACATTCTGGGGTCCATTTCAACAAGGGAGATCTCATTTCTAGGCTGGCTGGTAGGAAGGCCAACTGACGCCAAGCCCAACGGGACCCCCTCGCACGGAGTCCAAAGCCTGACGTCCCAGTGGGATTCTCCAGTTTTCGCCCACTGAGCCGAGCATGGGCCTGCATCCCTTCCCTCCACACCTCTGTTTAAGAACTCGCATCCTCTCTCTTTTCTGCATCAGCTGCTAGAGTCTGAAGGGCTGCCCTGTTCCCTTCCACCTTCCGAGCTCCCAGCCCACCGGGTGACCAAGGGGTTTCTCATCCATAGGGGACTCCTGCTGTCTCCGGGCACAGGGACGTTGTGGGTCCCTCCCCTCAATGACTAGTCCCCAAGGCCTATTAAGCAGAAGGCCCTGAACTTGGGAAATGGAGGGTACGGAGACACCCAGAACATCGCCCCTGCCCACGGGGGTCTTCGGGGGAGCAGTCAGTGCCAGACGGCAGAGCTCCCCGGCTCAGAGAGGACTCTGCACCCCGTCCCCAGGCTCAGCCGGGGCCCAGCTTCCCCTACAGGCTGTCACCGTGGGCAGGAGGATGCGGGGCTCAAGCCTCCTGCCGGGGACCACAGGAGCCCACTCCACACAGAAGCCGAGCCCCTGCAGCTCCCGCTGGCCGCTCCGGGCCGCAGCAGGCACGGAGGGAGGCCTGACCCCATGGGATGGGACGCGGGACTTGACGCAGCAGCACCCGTTGTTCCCCTGGCCAGAGCCTCCTCGGAACCAGGCAGCCCTCTGGGGCTCTCACGACCCCGTCTCCCCACCCCTCGGCCCACGGGGTCAGTCCTGTGAACCGCCCACGGCTCTGGGCTGGCTCCCGCTCCCTCGCTTTATCCTTCCCGGGAGGTCACCCGAGGCCTCCCTGGTACACGGAATTCCATCTGCTCCTTGAGTACATCAAGGCCCCCGCTTCCCAGCTGGCCTCTGCCTGCGGGACGGGTCCCGCTGTCCGCGCCATCACCTGTGTCCTGGAGACCAGACCCTCTGTGGGCCTGGGGCTCCGCGTTGTCTCCACCCAGGAGTGGCAAGGGGTGGGGGTGCTGGGCCTCACAGGCCTCCTGGGCACCCTCCATCTCGCCTGTGACAGAGCTGGCACCCTTGGGATGACTTCCGGGAGAGGGTCACGGCATCAGCCTGGGCCACCGCTCAGAGTGCCCCCAGCTGGCTGGACTTGCTCTGCCCAAGGGCCTCTTAGGGGCCACTGCCCGCCACCCCCTACCCCCGACCCCCCCCCGCTGACTCTCCAGCTCCAGAGCACCCCACCCAGGACGGCCGGCTTGGCTGACCCCCTGGGAGTGGGGGAGGGCCTGGCAACTCCTCCTGGTCCAGGGTGAGGGTGAGGCTGGGCCTCATCCTCAGGTGGGGGGTGGGGGTCCCCCTTTTTCTCCTTTCCCTCCTCCCAGGTCAGCGACACCGCTGCTGGCAGTACCGGTGACCTCCAGGGAAGGTAGCCACCGACCAAGTAGACAGAGAAAGAACACGGCCACACCCAGGCCTTCCTGTCTCGAGACGAGTATTGTTATTGTTCAAGCCAGGCAGTGAGGCTTTCTGCAGCTAACAGGCCCCAAGCCCCAAAGGGGGAGGTTCTGTCTGACAGACCGACGCCGCGGGCCTTCAGCGTGAGCCCACACTGTGTGTGTGTGTGTGTGTGTGTGTGTGTGTGTGTGTATGTGTGTGATACAAACTGGGTCCTTTCTGCAATTCGTGGAAAGCAATTTTCCTAAGTGTGTGTGTGTGTGTGTGTGTGTGTGTGTGTACAAACTGGGTCCTTTCTGCAATTCGTGGAAAGCAATTTTCCTAAGTGTGTGTGTGTGTGTGTGTGTGTGTGTGTATGTGTGTGATACAAACTGGGTCCTTTCTGCAATTCGTGGAAAGCAATTTTCCTAAGTGTGTGTGTGTGTGTGTGTGTGTGTGTGTGATACAAACTGGGTCCTTTCTGCAATTCGTGGAAAGCAATTTTCCTAAGTGTGTGTGTGTGTGTGTGTGTGTGTATGTGTATGTGTGTGATACAAACTGGGTCCTTTCTGCAATTCGTGGAAAGCAATTTTCCTAAAACAGATAACTCAGAACAGACCTGACACGCTCAAGTCAAGCATTCAGAGTGTCCATTTTTAAAGCAAAGCTGGGTCAGGCTCTAGAAGATGTGTGCTGGTAAGAAAGATCCAGGAATCTGGTCCAGAAGGGGACAGCAGTGACAGAAGCCGGGAAGAGACTGGCTGAAGGGGACGAGGACAGCCCCCAAGGCTGCCTCTCCTGGTGAGGTGGGGTGTGTGGACGCAGGCGTCCCCCTGCCGGGCCACCTCTGACTCCAGGGCAGCTGTCGTGGACAGGCCCCCACACAGACAGGGCCCCCTAAAGCCACCAGCGCGGTTTAGTCCACAGCCCTGAAGTGCGGGGGGCGGGGGTTGACATCCCCCGGGGTCACCTTCCAAGCCCACCTGGTGACCACGGTGATGCTCTTGTGCGGCCCCTCCCTCCCTTTGCCCGCTGCCCCCTTCCTCCCTGCTCGCTGAGGTCGCCTTTTGAATGAAAAGCCTGCTCCACGTCCTCTTGGTCCCTGTTGTCCAGACTAAGAGAAGCGGAATCTGGTTTTTGTTGTTCTCAGCACAGGATCCAATCATTAAAGAGACACAACTGGAAACATACCAGCCGGAGAACAAACAGCTCAGAGCACCTGGGAGGGCCCAGTGTCCCGGGCGGGGTGGCAGCCGAGGGGGGCCGTGTCCCTGTGTGCCCACAATTCAGGGCCCTTGCCATCCCCTGGTCCTGGCTCCTTGGCAGGCATCCGCTCACTCCTAGTCCCCTTCCTGGGCCTCCTGCCTCCCCAGGCCTCAGCCTCGACCCCGCCGGGCACAGGAACGGAGCCCCAGACTCAGCCCTGTACCCCCTCACACCCAATCAGCCCCTGCCCTGCAGAGCTGGCATCTCTCTGATTGACCCCCCTCCCCCGCCCTGCCTCCTTGGCTCAGAAATGCACCCTTCCTGCCCCCTCCACCCTCTCATCTCTTTCAGGAAAGGCTTCCTCTTTAGGACTGAGCACCAGCTGAAGCCAGGGCCGGCACTAGCGGCCAGCAGAGCGATGTCGTGTGGCCATGCAGCTGGAGGTAACCTTTGTACCTGGCTCCCAAGGGCACCCCCTCCTGTCCGGGGGCCCAGGGAGACCGCCAGCGCCAGCAGAAGTGGTGCTACTGTCATGCTGCACACTCCACAGCACATAGCCAGAAGCGGGCATCTGGAGCAATCTGCCCTGGTGGGCCTGGACACAGCGGGGTGGGCACCTCTAAGACCCAAGAACAAGCTGAGTTTGTCCGAGGGTGGACGAGTGTGCAGTATACCCAGCCACAGGCTGGTGGCCCATCATCACTCACTGACAAGCAACTGTGTTTGCTTCAATTGCTCTCATAGATGTGGTCTGGCCTGACCATTCCTCTGGAGCCCCCCGCTCCCTGGTCTCCATGGCAACCCTGCAGAAACACCACACGCAGCGGAGCCATGAAGTCTTCCCCTCCTCTGCTGACTGGCCCTGCTGCCCCTTCAAGGCCTGACTCTTGGGCCGCCCCCTCATCCCTGCATCGCCCCTTGACTCCGCGTGCCCACCTGTCACCCTCGCGGAATTCCTCAAGCGCTGGCGGGAGCGCTTGGTGGAGAGCTGCCTGTTAATATCACCCATGTTACAAAACCCTGCTGGCATGCCTCCTACGGTCAGGCCTAGAGGCTGGAGCACCAACGGCTTTGAATACCTATTTTTACTAGCTGGGTATCTCTTGGATCCCTAGATTCCGGTATAACCAGTGTGGACTCAGACCCAACTGAGGTAGCAGGGCAGAGAGGTCTCCTTCCCACTTTCAGTTCAGTTCAGTCACTCAGTTGTGTCTGACTCCTTGTGACCCCGTGGACTGTAGCATGCCAGGCTTCCCTGTCCATCACCAACTCCCGGAGTCCACCCAAATTCATGTCCATTGAGTCAGTGATGCTGTCCAACCATCTCATTCTCTGTCGTCCCCTTCTCTTCCTGCCTTCAATCTTTCCCAGCATCAGAGTCTTTTCCAACGAGTCAGCTCTTCGCATTAGGTGGCCACAGTATTGGTGTTTCAGCTTCAACCTCAGTCCTTCCAATGAACACCCAGGACTGATTTCCTTTAGGATGGACTGGTTGGATCTCCTTGCAGTCCAAGGGACTCTCAAGAGTCTTCTCGAACACTCCAGTTCAAAAGCATCAATTCTTTGGTGCTCAGCTTTCTTTATAGTCCAACTTTCACATCCATACATGACCACTGGAAAAACCATAGCCTTGACTAGACAGACCTTTGTTGACAAAGTAATGTCTCTGCTTTTTAATATGCTCTCTCAGCTGGTCATAACTTTCCTTCCAAGGAGTAAGCGTCTTTTAATTTCATGGCTGCAGTAACCATTTGCAGCCCCCCAAAATAAAATCTGCCACTGTTTCCACTGTTTCCCCATCTATTTGCCATGAAGTGATGGGACTGGACCTTCTCATTTTGCTCTCGTAGAAAACTCTGGTTTCCCCGGTGCCCCTCCTTCTCCCAGGGAGCTAAGTTCGGGGGACGTTGGCTGGTCATGCCCAGCCTTGACCGGCCCTACCTTCAAGGCTGGCCTTGCGGAAAAAGTGAAAAAGTTTGAAAAGTGCATGAAAGAAGGCAGTCGCCGAGGCCACGTGGAGATGGTTCCATTTACACGAAATGACCAGAAGAGGGGAATCCATGGAGATGGGAAGTAAGGTTGGTAGTGCTGAGGGCTGCGGGGCAGGGTGCTGGCTAAGGCGCCCAAGCTCTCTTCACGCGGTGATGAAAAATGTTCTAAAATGGACTGCAGTGCTGGATACATAGCCGTGAATACAGACAATCTCCGACTTAACGCTGGTTCGATTCACGATTTTTTGACTTCGTGATGGTGTGAAAGCAATACACACGCAGTAGAAACTGTATGTTAAGTTTTTAACTTTGCCCTTTTCCTGGACAGTGTTTTGTGGTCCACTCCTCTCTCGTGATGCTGGGCAGGGCAGCTCCCAGTCAGCCCCTCGGTCAACAGGTGAAACCAAGATACATGGAGGACACTTCTGGACCCAGAGAGCCATTCTGCTTTCCCTTTTTAGTACAGCATCCAATACATTTCATGAGATATTCAATACTGTATTACAAATTAGGTTCTGTGTTAGAGGATTCTGCCCACCTATTGGCCACTGTGAGTGCTCTGAGCACGTGTAGGATGAGCTGGGCTAAGCTGTGAGGTGTGGCAGGAGTATTAAATGCACTTTGATTTTTGGTGTGTTTATTGGAATATACCCTGTCATAAGTTAAGGAAGATTCATGCATATAAAACCACTGAACTGGGCACCAACTCCCCAGTAGGGACATGTGGCAGGGAGGCCAGGGTGGGGCTGAGTGGCTCGAGGTCTCGGGGGGCCTTGAGATGAAGGATGTAACCAGAGGGGATTGTGTTGATGCAGGACCAACATTCCACAGAACAGACTAGAAACTTTCAAATCTCCAGAGTCCCCCAAGTTCCTTGAGCCCAAGCTGGAGGACAGGGACCTGGGATCCACAGCAGGATGTATTTTCCTGGAGCAGAAGGAGCCCTTGTTTATTTACTCCATGAACATTTGCCCAAAGGTCTCAGGGCTGAAGAGAGGTGGACAAGGATCTAGCAGATGAGTGGGAGCCACAGAGGAGGACACCAGTGATGAGGACACCTTAGAGGAAGCCCTAGCACAGGAGCACCATAGGTGGCCGGCAGGAACACTGAGGGTACGGGGAGGCGTGGCTTCTGGGGGGAGCCAAAAGTGCCAAAGTGGGGGGCTGGGTTGGACTCAGGCAGCATCATCTGGGGGGGAGTCCCTGAACCCCCAGGCACATAGAGGACGGTAGGGCATTCGAGGCGGCCAGCAGCCCGGGTTAAAGAACAGTGGAGGTAGGAGGGGAAGGTTGAGCCCCTGAGGCTGGGTTGTAGAGTTTTCTAGCAGCCCTCGGTGTCCATGCCTTTGGGAAGATCCCAGGTGACCCACAATGGCAGGTGGAGCAGCGAAGTTTCCTGCAGGTGGCAGACTGTGTGACCGGCTCGTGGGCAGCCTCCTGCGTCTGCCCTTGACATCGGGGGTGCCGCCTTCAGCTCACGGTGTTTCCAGGACTGCAGTGTTTCAGGTCAAAGTCAACAGATGGAATCCCTGGACCACCTCCTTTGTGGGGGGGAGGGAGTGGGGTGCTGAGCAGATCTGTGGGGGCAACATGTGTGGAAATATGTCAGTAGCCCAGGAGCTGTAGCAGGACAGGGAGGGGCAACTCCGCTGTGACACCCGGAAACACTTATGATTCCCGTGAGGGGTTGGCCCCGCAGCATGTGGTGTCTCTGCCCCCATCCTGGCACCAAGGTTATCTATTGTAGCTCAGTTCTGGAATCACCATGACGACAAAGATCAGGGAGCACTCATCTTCGCGTGTGCGGAGGATGTCGGCAGAAGGCGCGCTTGCAGAGAATACGCAGGGCAAACAGCAAGAACTCTCACAGTAGGAATCCATGCACTCTTGACCCAACAAACTCCTGGGCATTTCTTTCTTTTCTTTTTTGGCGGCATGTGAGATCTTGACTCCCTGGCCAGGGAACCAAACCTGCAGCCCCCTGCAGTGGAAGCTTGGAGTCTTAACTGCTGGATCACCAGGGAAGAAACTCCACTTCTAGGAGTTTCTATCACAGATATATTTACACACATGCATGAGAATATTTGTTGCAAGGTTTTTTTTTTGTTTGTTTGTTTTTGTTTTTTACCACAAAGGATTGAGAACGGTTCCATCGATGGAGGACCGGTTCAGGGCATAACAGAGCACCCCACAACCACGGAAATGAACAAGGCATCTCCTGGTGTGCCACCAAGGACTGCCAGTGTGAACTGCCGAGGGGTTAAAACCAAGGGATTGGAAATGAAGCAAAAACACAAAAACTCAACAATGCATAGACTGTCTCTGAAGGACATGAAGCAACTGTTGGCTCTGGGCAGAGGGACCAGGTCCAGGGTGGAAGAATGCTTACTTTTTTACCATACGCCTTTGCGCTTTCTGAATAAGGTTCAGTACTGAAGAGTTGATGCTTTCAAACTGTGGTGCTGGAGAAGACTCTGGAGAGTCCCTCGGACTGCAAGGAGATCAAAGCAGTCAATCCTAAAGGAGATCAACCCTGAATATTCATTGGAAGGACTGATGCTGAAGCTCCAATGCTTTGGCCACCTGATGACAAGAGCCGACTCATTGGAAAAGGCCCTGATGCTGGGGATGATTGAAGGCAGGAGGAGAAGGGATGACAGAGAATAAGACGGTTGGATGGCATCACCGACTCAATGGACATCATGTTTGAGCAAACTCTGGGAGATAGTGGAGGACAGAGGAGTCTGGCATACCTCAGTCCAGAGGGTCACAAAGAGTCGGACATGATAGCAATTGAATAACAACAAAACTTGCACATGTATTAACTATTCAGTTGCATATGTATTTAAACAAAACAATATCATTCTAGAGGTTGAAACTGTTCTGGGGACTCTGGCATATTTAGTTGCTTGGTGTTTGTGCAAATAATCTGAGCTCCAGGTACCTCATCTGTAAACCAGGTGCACTGATCTTGCACCTCCTAGAAAGCTGGAGGCTGGGATGAAGGCCTTTTAGATTCCTTCTGCTCTGAGATCTATCAACAAACCCACAATGCAGGAGATCCGGGTTCCATCCCTGGGTCGGGGAGATCTCCTGGAGGAGGAAATGGCAACCCACTCCAGTATTCTTGCCTGAGAAATCCCATGGACAGAGGAGCCTGGAGGGCTACAGTCCATTGGGTTGCAGACAGTCGGACACGACTGAGCGACTAACAATTTCAGTTTCCTGTGGGCACAGCACAAAGGCTGTGCATCTTGGCCAGGGGCCCCGAGACTGTCCTTGGCACGAGTCCTGTCTGAGCAAAGCTAAATGCTGCTCCCTACCTGTGGCCGGGCGGCCTAAAGACCTGCGCTCGACGGGGCCAACAAGGTGGTAGGACTGCTTGAAAACTGTTCCTTCTGCTTGCACCGGCCCGTCTATTCCTCCCCCAGACACCAGGGCACCTTTTCTGCCCTGGGCATCACACCTGCCCGGGACGGGCATATATTGTCAGTCACTCGCAGGCTCTCCCTCCCAGCGGCCCCTCTTAGGGGCTCATAAATGAATGACAGATAGGAAGTGGGGAGAGGGACAGAGGGATTCCATTCGTCCTCTTGAAAGCAGCAAGGTTCTGGTGGGGACAGACAGATGCTCTCGCGGTTCTATGCCAGTGAGGGTCGGGGACAGAGAGCGGGCACCTCGGGTCCCCCGTCAGCCAGCAGTTCAACACCAGGACCGCCCCTAGGCTGGCCCATCATGGGCACATTCTTATTCTGGATGTGCTGCTAACACGCACCCACGCTGATTAGATAGACGCGGGCCACTGGTTCTGATTACAGAACATTCCTCACTTCCCCAAACGCCTCTGAACCTTCCAACAGCTCCTGCTTCTGAGCCTCCAGCAGCCTCAGCCCCACACCCTCCCTTCCCGCCTCTCCCAGGTCTCCGCCTCCAGAAACCAGGAAACTGAGGTCTGCCGAGGGGAAAGGCTTTCACCCTCCATGAGGGAGTGGCAGAAATTCTCTGTTGGTCACCCGGCCCTCATCCTCCCCTAAGCTCCGGCCGGGCGTGGGTGGGACACAGCAGTGCTCTGGGTCTCCTGGGGTTCGCGTCAGCTCAGAGTCAATGTCCACTCACCTCTGAAGAGCCTAATTCTCACCTTTTTGACAATGTGCTCGCCCTGGTAAGAAGCCACAGGCAGCTTCGGGGAAGGCTGGAGAAAGGACAGTAGTCTACGTTTTTGGCTCTGGGTCTGTTAAAACTGGCTCAAGCCTCAGGATACCCACTCCAGTACCCTTGCCTGGAAAATCCCATGGACGGAGGAGCCTGGTAGGCTGCAGTCCATGGGGTCGGGTCGCTAGAAGTCGGACATGACTGAACAACTTCACTTTCACTTTTCACTTTCATGTATTGAAGAAGAAAATGGCAACCCACTCCAGTGTTCTTGCCTGGAGAATCCCAGGGACGGGGGAGGCTGGTGGGCTGCCGTCTATGGGGTCGCATAGAGTTGGACACGACTGAAGTGACTTAGCAGCAGCAGCAAGCCTCGGGATTAACTGAGGAGGCCACCATGCTCCTCTCCCCTCAGAAGGCTGGGCTGGTCCCCACTCTCCTGTGACAACACCAGGCAGGTCTCCAAGGCCCACTGCCTCTTCCCGGAAGTTCTCCTGGCTTCTTGGGCCCTCTCCGCCATCTTTTCTAAGAGCCCTGTGTCCTCAGACCAGCTCCCCGGCCCAGCATTCCCGACCACTGCACAGTTCCTCGCCTGAATAACCAGTCCTCACCCATCACCATCGCTCAGTGTTGATAAGCCAAATCCTGCATGGGTGCTGGCGCCAAATAGCACAGGCTGACAAGGCAGAGCCTCTGGGAGGGTCGATGGGACGGAGGGTGATGCTGGGGCCAAAGTGAAAAGTGAAATTTAGTCGCTCAGTTGTGTCCGGTTCTTTGCGACCCCATGGACTGTAGCCCGCCAGGCTCCTCTGCCCACGGAGTTCACCAGGCAAGAATACTGGAGTGGGTTGCCACTTCCTTCTTCAGGGGATCTTCCTGACCCAGGGAACAAATCTGGGTTGGGTCCAACGTCTCCTGCATTGCAGGCAGATTCTTTACCATTTGAGCCCTAGGGGACCAAAGCTGGTACCTTGAGAAAATCAGATGAGGGGCCTTGGGGGTGCTCGCTGTCCTCCGATCACATGGCACGGGGCTGCCCCTAAGGTCTCCTGGGGGCTGATCCCCAGCAGTACCTCCTCATCGCCCATCAGGGGAGGCATGAGGCCCTCTCAGCGTGGGCCCACGTGCAGCCCCAGGAGGGTTCACCAGTAGGTGAAGTGAGCTCGTCCAGGGTGAGAGGAACAGGCCGTCAGCGTCTCGAGGGGCTAGCCATCAAGGCGGGGAGAGACCACGTCCACAGCAGATGAATGGGTCAGGGCCCGCAGCAGTTACATACAATGGGATACTATTCAGTCGTAAAAAAGGAAGGCCGTTCTGACACACGATACACCACCAGTCACAAAAGTTCAAACACTACATGAGGATACTGAGCTCATGCTCCATCAGTCATGTCCGACTCTGTGACCCCACGGATTGCAGCCTGCCAGGCTCCTCTGTCCATGGATTCTCTAGGCACAAATACCAGAGTGGGTTGCCATGCCCTCCTCCAGGGGATCTTCTCCACCCAGGGACTGACCCCGAGTCCTGCGTCTCCTGCATCTCAATTCGTTACCATTAGCGCCACTGAGGAAGCCCACACCAGTTTCCAAGAACAGTCAAAAATTCATGAAGACAGAAAAAACGGTGGTCGGGCAGGGGACGGGAGCTGCTGTTTAACTGGGGACGAAGGGTCAGTTTTGCAAGGTGACAAGGTTCGGGATGGATGGTGGTGATGGTCGCACGTCAGTGTGAAAGTGCTTAATTCCACTGAACCAGACACGTTAAGATGGTGCATTTTAGGCTATCTTGGCTACAATCAAAGACTGAAGAAAAAGGAGTGGCTATATCACCGCCTGCCATCGTCAGGGCTCCACTGGAGCAGAGTTGGGGGGTGGTCTCCCTAGCAGTGGCCCAAGCCCAGGCTCCTGAGTGCCCCTGCCTGGCCTCAGCCCATGCACCGGGGGCTACTCTCTGCACCACCATGCCACATTTCCAGCTGATCACTCATTCTCACCCACATCTGTGCTCCACTCCCACCAGAATCGCGTAGCTAGGACCTCAGCGTCTCCATAAACCTCCCATCCCATCTGAAACCTCACCCTCAGCTGGAACGCTCCCAGCGGTAACAAGGCACGCAGCTGAGCACCGACGGGGTGCAGGGCAGGGAGCCCCGGACGACACCCTGAGTGTCCACAGCCTCCTTCGAGGACGGCCACCCCAGCAGGCTGACAGAGTGCAGCTAACTTGGGCCCCACCCTATCCACACTGGGCACCCCCGCCCGGAGCAACACCCCCCACCCCAGAGCCTTGTGCCCCTTAGAGACCCACAAAGCCACTTGCGTGCTATGCAGGCTTGTCGTTATGGAGACTTTCCCCAGCTCAGAAACGCTTTGAACTGTCCTTTTACTTTCATGGTTTTAAAAAATGCAATAGAAAGAAAGATACATATTTTCACGGGGGGGATATTTCTTCGTCTGTGGAGCTGAGTTCTGTGTTCCTGGGGCATGAGAGGAACAAGGAAGTCCCTTGACACCAAGACAAATATCTGAAGACTGTTTCCACCCGGTCCTCCCAAGGTCCCTCTGCCCGTGCCAACATGTCCAGTTCTTTCAACTGTTTCTCATAGGACAGCATTTCGAGTTCTCATACCACCCTACTAATTAAGTCCTTGACCCTGAAAAATATTTACAATCCCATAGAAAAATTGAGATTAAAGATTAAGACAGCGAGTAAAGCCCAAGAGAAATGACTTTATAATTACGGATTAACTTCTGTGGTTCAGCCTACAAAGGAGAAGACAGACAAGGTCAGGGCAGGGGCGACGCCAGTGTCCCCACCGCCTGGAGAAGGCCAGCAGGGTGGACCTGCCACCCCCGAACCCCCAGCACTTTCTGCTCTTAGGTGGGCAGTTAAAGGGACCCCAAGAGCTACATTGCTGCACCTCAAAATGCGTCTGGGGGCCCGCAGCTGAGCAGACAGGCCCTCCCCTACTTCGATTTTCTTTGATTTTTTTCTATCCCAGGGATGAAGAGGATCTATTTTTAGTGGTGTAAGTGAAGAGTTGCCATAGCAACAGCTGGTGGTTACAAGTCAGGTCCTGCTACAGTTCTCAGTCACAAATAAACCCCGAACGCTGGGCCCCAGGAAGAAAGGGGCCTCAGAGACCACAACTCCTCCCGATCCACCAGGTCCCGGCCTGCCCTGCCTTCACCGTGTGCGGTCAACAAGCTGGGCCTGAGTCCCCGCTGCTGGGGAAGCGGATCAGGGTGTGGGGCGCCGGGCACTAGCCTTCAGGGGACCCCAGGGGGCCTCCTGGGGATGCTGCAGCTCAGGTACCAGGGGAGGAGAACACCTGCCCAGGCGTGGAGCTGGGCGATGAGCAGAGGAGGCTGGTGCACCAGACCGCACGTACACGTGCTCTCCTGCCGCAGACCTGGCATGTGTCCAACAGAAAGGCAGGAGGACATACAAGAAGGGGCACAGCAGCAGCGGGAACTATCAGAGCCCCAGACTGGAGACCAGCATCCGCCCACCGGCAGGCGGGGGTGGAGGAGGCGTGGTCTACGCAGAGGATGGAGCAGGGACCCAGCAACGAAGTGAATGAACTTCAGCCACGCTGTGGGCGGGGCCGCATCATTGGCGTTCAGGTGCAAGAAGCCAGACAGAGAGAAACCTTGTGCGGACCCATCACATAAAGGTCAAAGTTGGACAAGGCTCATCTTGGGGTTGGGGCGTGCCTGTGGGGACCTTGCAGAAGCTTCTGGGGGGGCTGGTGATGTTCTGTCCCTTAGTCTGAACGTTGGTTACACGAGTATGTGTGGACTGTGCAAATTCACCACCTACGATGGACATGATTCTGTAAGCGTCTGCGGTAGCAGCACAGTTGGTAAAGAACCCGCCTGCCAGCGCAGGAGATGCAAGAGACCAGGTTCGATCCCTGGGTGGGGAAGATTCCCTGGAGGAGCGCACGGCAACCCACTCCAGTATTCTTGCCTGGAGAATCCCACAGACAGAGGAGCCTGGCGGGCTGCAGTCCACAGGGTCGCAAAGAGTCGGACACGACTGAGCAGGCATACATGTAGCAAAATTTACATGAACAAGGTTTTACAGGTTTGCTGCATTGTTAGTCAAGAATCAACAACGTGGTGTCAAAGGCACTCGGTGCTGGAGGAATTCAAGTGTAGATATCAGGACGGGTGGACTCCAAAGTGCTGCACGCCCACCACTGGGGCCCTGCTGGGGGTGATCCTGCAGAAGGGAGACCCTGGAAGGCTTGCGGAGGGGAGGGTAATTCCCCAGGCTCAGCACACCTGGGGGTGCTCGGTCCACCGGCGCCAGCCTGAAGGCACGGCGCTCCCCCCTCTCTCTGGGGCACCTCCCCAGGGTTGTGGCCACAGCTGCTCAGAGGCCACCTCTAGGCTCGGCCACTTCTGTTGTCCCTTTAGATCGGCTCCGGCTGTTCCGTGAGTGGCTGAGTCACCCAGGAATGAGACGCAGGTAGAACAGAGGGGACTCTGGGCTCAGTCTCCTCCAGGAGTCACGGCCGGTGGCGGGGGGTAGGGGGCAGCCTTGGGGGGTGGGGGAGAAGGGGATGCTCTGCTGGCCCTGCAGGGGAGCAGGGAGGTTGTGCTCCCCCCACACAGTCAGCAGCGGGAGGGGCGTGATGCCTGGAGGTGGCTGAGGCGCCAGGTGCCCGTCTCTCCCTGGGCAGGACTGCACCCCGCCTCCTGCCCCAACAGAGTGACTGAACATGAAATGTCAAGGCAGCTACGCAAGGGACATCAACACAGATAACTCACGACGGGGACGTCCCAACCCTCCAGGCCAGGGCAGCCCCTTCCCACGTGGCCTTCCGCTCTCCCCTAGATGCTGCTCAGGTCCGATTCTCCAGGTGGGCGACTTGGGTCTGCACCTGGCCGGCACCGGGAGACACCCGCCTGCAAGAGGCCAGGCTCAGAGCTACAGGGCTGCCCACGAGTGCATTCAGGTGGGGGGGCTGCCTCAGGGCTCAACATCCCTGCAGCCCCTGGGGAGGCTAGGAGGAGCTGCAGCGGAGGCCCCGGAGGGCTCTGCTCCCTAGGGACAAGCTCCCCTTGGTGGAGTCTCAGCTCACCAGCCCCTTCCCCAACCCCCCCTGACACGACGCCCCTGCTCACACCCCCTCCCAGGGGGCCCCTGTTCCCAGCTCACCCTCCAGCCTGGCATTCTAGGTTTTTCTAAAGTCTGGCCCCATCCTCTCTTTCTAGATGTTTCCTTGACTAGGCAAGACCCCCCCACCCCAGTCTCCACCAATCCAGCCTCACCCCTACATCCAGAGCAGATGCCACCCGCCCGCCACACCCCACCACCGGCTCACACCTGAGCCCCTGAGTGTTTAGCCCCAGTGCCCGTCCTGGGGGCCCCCTCCAGGCAAGCGTCCCTCACCTCTGCCTACGTGCAAGCCAGTGAGCCTCCTCCAATATCTTCACGTCGTTCTCAGACCAGCCTGACACATGTGTAATAAATAACACTTATCAGAGGGGCTAACTTGCGGGCGTCTGGCTTATCCACTGATGGGCCCCAGAGACACAGCACAGCAAGGAAGGCCAAGGCCGGGGTGGCCTGGGGGGTTCCCCTAAAAATGTACAGAAGTGGTGAATCTCTACATTGGACTTAACACAGTGCTGTAGGCAATTATACCTCTAAACCAAAATCAAAAGACGCTTGCTCCTTGCAAGAAAAGCGACGACAAACCTAGACAGTGCATTAAAAGGCAGAGACATTACTTTGCTGACCGAGGTCTGTTGGGTCGCCAAGAGTCACACGTGACTGAACGACTGAACAACAGAAAAACCAAAGAAATGAGGACTTCCCTGGTGGTCCAGAGGCCAAGGCTCCACTCTCCCAACGCAGGCGGCCTGGGTTCAACCCCTGGTCAGGGGACTAGATCCCACAGCCTCAAGTAAGACTCAAGGCTGTCAAATAAATAAATAATAAGTAAACACTTAAAAACAACCACAACAAACAAGCTCACAGAAAGAGATCAGAGAGGTGGCTACCAGAGGCGAGGGTGGAAACCCAGGGAGGGGGGTTGGATGAAGATGGCCACAAGGTATAAACTTTCAGTTATGAGAAAAATATAACTCATTTCAGGAAACTCACACAGGGTCTCTGTATCAACCTAGAGGGGTGGGATGGGGAGGGAGATGGGAGAGAGGTTGGGAGGGGATATATGCATACCTATGGCTGATTCATGCTGCGGTTTGACAGAAAACAACAAAATTCTATAAAGCAATTACCCTTCCATTAAAAAATAAATTTAAAAAAAAGAAGATATAATTAACACTGCTGGATGTTATATATGATAGTCGTTAAGGGAGGAAATCGTGAAAGTTTTTATCACATGGAAATTTTTTTTTTATTTTGTGTCTATTCGCGATGATGGATGTTCATTAAACTTACTGTGTAATTTCATGATGTATGCTGTCCACCCTGAAGTTATATAGTGCTGAATGCCAACTGTATTCTGATTTTAAAAAGCTTATGGTTGGATTTCCCTAGTGGATAAAAATCTGCTTGCTAATGCAAGGGACATGGGTTCGAACCCTGGTCTGGGAAGATTCCACAGAGCAGCTAAGCCCGTGCCCCACAGGTAGTGAGGCAACCACTGAAGCCTGTGAGCCTGTGCTCTGCAACAAGAGAAGCCACTGCAGTGAGAAGCCCCCGCACCGCAGCCAGAGGTGGCCTCTGCTTGCCACAACTGGAGAAAAGCCCACACAGCAACGAAGATTCAGCACAGCCAAAAAAAAATAAATGAGTACACATTAAAAAAAAAAGTCTACGGTTAACTGTAAAAATTTTCTTTTAAAAAGCCATGTTGGTACAGAGTCCAGACTTCATGGCTACTCTCAAGCTCACCATGGTGGCCCAAAAGCTGGGTGTGAATTTGCCTTTATACCTTCAGCTGGAATAGCTCATCCATCTCTCTCTGCAGTGGGACCGTCTCAAACGAAATCATATTTTAAAAGATGAAATATGTCCACAGAAAGGGACACAGCAATTTAAAGAAACGGCCCATTTGTATAAAGCACCCACAGGCCTAATTTTTTTAGCCTAAATTTAGAATATCAGCGTTTCCTTATAGAGAGTCCTCTTGCAGTGCAGTGAACACACAGCTCTAGGGGAAATGGAGCTGGACAGAGGTCCATGGGATGACCACAGAGACACGTCCTCTTCCTTGTCTCGGCAGCCCTCACCCACCTGGGCCTCGGTATCTTGGGTCTGAAGGAGCCACACCCACACAGATCTCCTGCCTGGTCCTCAAGTAGCTGCCGAGGGCCTGGTATGGATCAAGTTCCATCTTAGGCTGTATCAGTTTCGGTTAAGCTTGTCCTTATTTAACAGCAAAATCCAAAATAAGAGAGGCTTCAGCAAGAAAGAGGTTTATTCTTCTCTCACATAAAAAAGATGTCTGAAAGACAGGCAGTCCATAGCTAGTATGGCAGCTTCACAATGTTAACCCAGGCTTCTATCTTTATTTTCCACTAACCTTATTCCTTGCATCCTCAGCAGTCACCTTATGATCCTAGATGGCTGCAGAGCTCCAACCCTCACATCTACATTCAAGGCAGGAGGGAGGTAAAAGGAACGAAAGGGAATTTACTTCTCCTCCCTCTTTTTTTTTTTTGTCCTACCTAGCAGCTTGTGAGATCTTAGCTCTCTGACCAGGGAATTGAACCTTCGCCCCCTTCAGTGGAAGCTCGGAATCATAACCATTGGACAGCCAGGGAAGTTCCCAGTTCTCCCCCTTTTTAAGAGTTTTTCTAAATGAAAACAACACTTGCCCATATAGCTCACTGAATCACTGTCACCTGCCCTACTGAGCCACACGCAATGGCATGAAATGAAACCGAGGTCCTGCGACTGAGGAAGACGGGGAGCAGGAATCAGAGTGACGATCAGAGATTCTGTCACAAGCAGAGAGAATGAGACAGTCTCTGCGGCCCAGGAGTTTAACGAGAACAGCCCAGCCAGGTTCATCAGGCTCTGGGCTGAGTTTTCTCAAGGCAGGTTCTGGAGAGCCCAGGCACGACTGTAGGAGGATATCTCCAGGGCTGTGGAACTAGAGGAGAAGCTGCAGGAAAAGTACAATTGGTGGGGTTCTCTTTCTTTTATCTTCTGAAGATAATCGTGGAGCCAGAAGGCCCCTCTCAGCCACGTGACCCAGAGAAGCCTGCAACGAGGGCAGACTGGAGAAGCAGAGGTGTGTTAGGAGTTGCCAGGGCTGCACGGGAGAACCTGCAGCAGAGGGCCATTGCGCCTTGTTTGAGAGAAAACCTGCTTTTCTGGGAGTGGATCTGCTCCCTTCCCTGTCCTGCCGACAAACCAGTCACGAGTCAGGTAGATTCTGCAAAGGTGGGCCTGCCTCGGCGACGGCCACTCTGATCTCAGCAGGGACATCAGAAGCAGGGCGGTCAGTTGGCGGTGACGGCCACCACTTTCCCCGAACGTCCGAGAGCGATGCTGGGCTGAGAGGTACCCGCTGAGGATGGCCTTCCAGGTGTCGGAGACCCTCCGAGTCCTCCTGGGCTCTGGGAACCCCTTTGGGGCACTCCACGTGCCAGGCCAGACCTGCCCTGGACCTTTGCACACGGCTTCTCCCACCTGGATCCCTTCTGCCCCCTCTTCCCTCCCCTCCCCTCCCCACTGGCTGCGATCTAATGCTTCAGAGCCTGTTCTTGTCTACAGCAGCCTTCCTGCACACCGAAACCGATCCTCCTGACATCTCAGCTTACTCTTTAATATTTCATTATGCACTTTAATTACCACGGACGCGTGTTTGCTCAGCACCTATCCTGTTCCCCACGGTCCCCAGCAGCTACACCCACATGCAAGGTAGGAGCTTTATAGACGTGTTCGGTGAATTCAACCTTAACGTCAGAGACAGCCACAGACATAGAGCAGGAGGTGGGAGCCCCGAGGGTCTGATGCTCACGTCTGAGGCCCAGGTGGGTGCAGAACCAGGCAGAGAGGACACACGGGACAGTGTTGGGGGTGGGCAGACCCTGGGCAGGGCGTCAGATCGTGAGTGGGGCTCTGCTCCAGGGTGACCCCCACATGGGGTGACTTGCGGGCCCCCCAAGGCTCACCGGTGATGCTGAGACCCCAGCGCACGCTTGTGCTGGCCTGGCCACACCTTCCCATCACTTTCATCCAGAAACACAACCACAATTAGGGACTCCCAGACTCCACGCAGAAGTGACCACAGAGCATCCCCAGCAGCGTGTGTGTTCAGAACCCACTTGCCGTGCGTCCGTCGGCCACACTGAGGGTGGGCACGTGGTTGTTTGATGGACCGGCCCTGATGACCAGTGTGGTGGGGGGTGGGGGGGTGGGGAGGAGTAGGCGGCATCCGTAAGCTGGTCTGCAGTCACTCACGGGCATTTTCTGAGGTCTGGAGATGGGATGGGGGACCCGAAGGAGACCCGCCAGGCACAGACAGCCCTTCACCCTGTTCCTCGGGGACCTGAGCTGCTGGGTGTGCCAGACTAGGAGTCCGGGGCATTTGGACCTGGGGACACCAGCCCCTCTTCCCCTCGTGCTGGGGGCTGGGGTCTCAGGGCAGGCAGGTCGCCCCCCAGTGCAAGCAGAAACACTTTGAAATTATGGGCAAAGAGAACAGGTGAGAACTATGGGGGTAGCAGCATCCTGTACTGACCGCATTTTCTTATTTCCTGTGTTCTCTCTGGTCTGGCATCTGGGGCCTGGCTGCCGGGGGAGCCCTGCCCCTCCCGGGGTTACCCCGCCCCTCCCTTGCAGGGAAACTGCCTTTCGTATGCAAACAAGCAAATCCACAGTCCTACTGGGAGGCGCCCTCCTGCAGCTCGTGCTTATGCTCTAGGAGGCACTTCCCCCTGCCTGATCATCCCAGGGGCAGGTCCCAGACTACAGACAGCCCCCAGACCCCAGCACCTGCTGAAATGATTCAGCTAGTCCATCCCAACCCTGCTTGCTCTGCCTGGCCTTGTCTTTCCCGCGGAAACCACAATGAAGGCTCCCGTCCACCCTTTCCCCTGGCTTCTTCGACCCCCTCCACTGACCCTGGAGCTTCCCTGCATGGTCCTGCAGGGCATGGGGGTGGGGAGGCTGTGCCCCCTCCTCTTGGGAACTGGGAGTGACCAACGGCCTTTCCGTGGCGTCCACTCCTGACCTGTCAGCCTCACGGTACCTGAGTAACAATGAAACCGACATTTAAATATATGCCTCCCCATCGTCTTGGGACTTCCCTGGTGGTCCAAGTGGTTAAGAATTCACCTGCCGATGCAGCGGATATGGGTTCAATCCCTGATCCCGGAAGATTCCACATGCCAAGGGGCAACTAAACCCATGTGCCACAACTACTAAGCCCAACGCCCTGGAGACTGTGCTCTGCAACAAGAGAAGACACCACAATGAGAAGCCTAGGCATCACAACTAGAGAGTAGCCCCTGCTCATCGCAACTACAGAAAGCCCATGAGCAGCAACAAAGACCCAGAGCAGCCAACTAGTTAATGAACAAAAAATGAAAATACACCTCCCCATTCTCTACACCAGGTCTTTTCCTTTCTCTGCTCTGCACTGGCAGATGTGAGAAGGGCTCCCCATACCCATCCAGATGAAATCTTTTGTCTACAGAAAAGCTGCAAGGAAAAACACGCACTTGATTCTGACTAACAGGGCATTTCTCAGAAACCCTTGCACAAGCACAGGTGCACTTGACTGATTTCCCAGGAATGAGCGCAGAGGGAGGCAGACAACCCGAGGCCTGAGGCCTGGGGCTCGGAACTCAGCGGGCAGCGGCTTGTCCTCCTTCTCTCAGCCTCATCTCCCCCAAAAGCCACACGTCTCTAGGAGGCAGGCGCTTGGGTTGGGGGCATTTGGACTCTTAAACAAATTCTTTCTTTCTTTCTTTTTGGCTGTGCTGGGTCTTCACTGCTGTTCGGGCTTTTCTCTAGTGGCGGTGAGCGGGGCCTATTCTTTGATGCCGTGGTTGGGCTTCTCATTGCAGTGGCTCCTCCAGTTTTGGAGCAGAGGCTCCAGGGCACTCAGGCTTCAGTAGTGACGGCTCCCGGGCGCCAGAGCACAGGCTCAGTAGCTGTGGCCCACGGGCTTAGCTGCTCCGCTGCACATGGGATCTTCCCGGATCAGGAATCGAACCCGTATCTCCTGCATTGGCAGGCGGATTCTTCGCCACTGAGCCAGCAGCGAAGCCCAGGGATTTGGATCATGGACATGAAAGCGGCAGGACAGCTGAACGCAGGCGAGGATGAGCCCTGGCAGTTTTCTCATGCATCTGCTGTGCATCTGTGAAGTCTCTAGTATTAGCTGGTTTGTGCTACCTCTTTCGGCAGAGGCTTGTCATCATCTGAGTCACCAAAATGCCCTCTGAGCCCTCCACGTGTCTCAGCAGTGCCCTTGGCCCTGGTGCCCAGGCGGGTGGCATGTCCCTGCTTCCAGCCTGGGTTTGCTGGAGGACCACACCCCACCTCCCCGCACAGCTCCGGGGACACCAATCACCCTGGACTCCACAGGCCACACACAGGCCTAAGCTGGGGCCTCCCTGGGAGGGGACACACTCCCCCCTGGGGATTACCCCCTGCCCACCACCACGGTCAGGAGACACCCATGGAGGCCAGCAGGCCAGGGCCAAGGGCAGCAGCAGTCCCAGAGGCGTCCTGGTGCTCGGGTTCTCGAGAGGGTCTGGACCATGTGTGTTTTCCTTCTCGATCATTAAAGACAAACTAGGAGTTGAGGAAAACAGTGGAAGCAGTGACAGATTTTATTTTCTTGGGCTCCAAAATCACTACAGACAGTGACTGTAGCCTTGAAATTAAAAGACACTTGCTCCTTGGAAGGAAAGCTATGACAAACCTATATTAAAAAGCAAAGATACCACTTTGCTGACAAAGGTCCATCTAGTCAAAGCTACAGTTTTTCCAGGAGTCATGTATGGATGTGATAGTTGGACCATAAAGAAAACTGAGCACTGAAGAATTGATGCTTTTGAATTGTGGTGCTGGAGAAGACTCTTGAGAGTCCCTTAGACTGCATGGAGATCCAACCAGTCAATCCTAAAGGAAATCAACCCTGAATGTTCATTGGAAGGACTGATGCTGAAGCTGAAGTTCCAAAACTTTGGCCACCTGATGGGAAGAGCTGACTCATTGGAAAAGACCCTGATGCTGGGAAAGATTGAGGGCAGGAGAAGGGGACGAGAGAGGATGAGATTGTTGGACGGTATCACTGATTCAATAGGGATGAGTTTGAGCAAACTCCCGGAGATGGTGAAGGACAGGGAAGCCTGGTGTGCTGCAGTCCCTGGGGCTGCAAAGAATCAGGCACGACTCAGTGACTGAACAACCTCAACAAATGAGTTGAGGACAGAAATCACCTCCTCTTTAAATGTCCCAGGTTCTCAATCTGCTCTGGATGCTGGAAGCCCCACATGATGCTCTCTTGGGTGCCGAGCCCCCTGGGCCCTTAGACTTACCCTGGACCAGGTCCCAGCGGGAGGGTCTAGGTGACAGAGCAGGTGTCGTCTGACCCCGGCCAGGCTTTCCAGCCCTGAGGCGTCTCCATCACCGTGCGGGGTCACTTTGTGAGGTCCACCCCCTCCCACCTTGCTTCCTTCTCCCTTATTCCTCTGTTCACTCCACCAGGCTCTGCGATCGGGTCCCCTGGTCTTCACACACACCCTCAGTCCTGGAATCACAGACTCGCCGTGTCTGGTGTCAAGGCTCTCTGCCCAGAAGCAGGAGTCCCCGGAACCATGCCTCCTCTAGGCGGCCCGCAAGCACCCACTTCACCGTCTCCATCATCACTCGGGCTTTGGTTCTAGAATGTTCCTAGTCTGTCCCGCTGGGGGCTGGGGAAGGGAGGGGCACTGAGATGAAGGCTGGCTGCCACTGTCTCCTCCATCCTCACCTCCACCCCGGGGAGGGGGACACAACTGGGAAACAGGCGTGCAGTGAGGACACGCACACCCCGCCGCTCTGTGCCCGCCTGTCAGGTGGTGACTGGCCCACTCGCCAGTGATCCAGGGCAGCCCCTGGGGGCGGATGAAGCCGGAAGTGCTTAACCAAGATTTCCCCGCGAAGCCCCATGCCTGGGCCTCTCCTTCCACCTGTCATCCTTGGAGGCCGGGCCAGGGCCGCCACGCAGTGTGGTGACGGCCATGCAGCGTGGTGATGGCCACGCAGAGGAAAACTGGGCCAAGGAAGATGAACCCTTCCAGCTGGGCTTGGGGTGGGGACGATGGGCGGGAGGCGGTGAGCCAGCCTCCTCTGACTTCTAGCCCGGATGACCGATCCTGAATCCCAAACGCCTCTGCCAGACATTACAGGGTCTGATACCCCAACCCCCTCCTTGCAGACGAGCTGCAGGTTCTCCAGGGTCTCCTGTGTGGGCACAGGTTCGGCAGAGAGGCTGGGAGCCAGGGCCAGCCGCTCTGGGTGGGCATTGGTCCTGTGGAGGGGTGGGGACATAGGCTCATAACCCCAGCTCTGCCCTCACCGTTCCATGGCCTTGGGCAAGGCCCCAGCCCCCAGAGCCCAGCAGCGCTGGCTCAAGACCCCCGGGGCTTCATCTCACGCCCCCTCACCCCTCACCTGCCTTTGTCCTCCCCTCCTGCTGGGGCCCCAACTAAGGGCTTCACCCCGCTTCCTGCCAACCAGTCACATTGGCCCCTCGGTGCCCGTGGACCCAAGGGTCTCCCTCCCCAGGGCCTGGGCCTTCCATCTGTCTGGAGGGACCTGCCCCGGGGGTCCGCACGGCGCCTCCTCCTGTCCCCTGACCCCCTGTCCTGCCTTTTCCTCCACAGCGCTCACCACGACCCGGCATCGCAAAGGAACACTCGCTCAGCCGTCGAACAAGCCAGACACAAGGGAGGAACACCACGTGATTCCACTCATGAGGCACCCGGAGCGGTCATTTGAGAGAGGCAGGAAGGAGAAGTTGAGGGGGAGTTCCAGGACTAGGGGGGCAGACAGAATGGACAGCTGTTAAAAGGGACAGAGGTTTGGTTGGAGACGCTGGGAAGTTCTGGAGATGCAGGTGGTGATGGTCTGCTCAACAGTATGAATGAGCTTAAGTCCAGTGAAGAGTATGGGTAAAAATGGGTAAGGTGCTAAGTCTTACATTCCGTCTGTTTTGTTGTAGTGGTTGAGTCGTTAAGTTGTGTCTGACCCTTTGTGACCCTGGGGACTGCAGCACGCCAGGATCCTCTGTTCTCCACTATCTCTCAGAGTTAGGCTCAAACTCAAGTCCACTGAGTCAGTGATGCTACCTAACCATCCTCATTCCCTGTCTATTTTATCACAGTTTAAAGAACCACCTTGGTGGTTTGCCCCGGGAGGGTGCACTGGTGTCTGCACCCCCAGTGTTGGCACCGAGCCGCTCAGATGCTGGTGGGACTGGCAGAAAGTGAAGCAAAAGTGGAAGTGTTCATCGCTAGTCGTGCCCAACTGTCTGCGACCCCGTGGACTGTAGCCCGCCAGGCTCCTCTGTCCATGGGACTGGCAGGGCGCTTCTCACCACTGAGCCTGAAAATGGACACTGTTCCTCCATTCTCCCTCCTTCTGTGGATGCTTGAAATGTTCCATCATAAAATAACTAAATTCATATATTCAAATGAGTGACCGAAACAATACTAGGCTCTCTCAAAGCCACCCCAATCTGGACACCGGAATCCGGGTGGGCAGGCAGGTAGCCAGAAGCAGCACGGAGATGACAAGGGGCCGGGCAGGGAGCAGAGGGTCCCGGGGTGGGGACACACTGAGGGGAGGCAGGACAACAGCCGTACCCGCTGCTGAGGCAAAGATGACCCACAGTCCCTGCAGTGGCACAGCCCGCTGCGGGGTCCGCTGGCATTAACAGGGGATGAGAGACTGGGACAGGCAGCGTTGGGATGATGTGTGAACTCGGGCAGGAGGAACCTTGGAGCTTCGTTCCAGAAGTGGTTGCACATTCATCACAAGGAGGGCTAAACGGAGGAGGAGGCTCAGTGCAAAACAAGACTTGTCGGGGGCTCTGGTCTCCAGTGTCCCTTGGACTCCAGCCGCGTGGGCACACACCCTCCTGACGCACCCAGGGGCTTCCCGGCTCTAGTGCTGGCCCTCAGAAGGGTCCTCTTAAGGCTCCAGGTGGCTTTTGTTTAATTACTCGCCTCTCACTAGAGATGGTAGAAAAGTTGCTACAGTCAGCTTTCTGAACTGATGAGCAAAATCCCTTCCTAATCTGCCTTTTACATTTTTATTACTATTGCTACACGCACTTTGTCCATGTCATCTGGATCCCTGTTGACCAAAGAGGCCGAAATTGAAGGCTTAAGTCCAAACCATCGCTGGATTCGCCTACAGAGTTTGACACCTGGAGTAGGAGGCGCCTACTGAGCTTTGTAGTGGGGTGGGGGGCTGGGTGGGCCCTAAGCTCTGGGCCAAAAGGGGTAAGCTTCTCGTAAATCGGAACTTTCTGGGGCATTTTGTTGAAGTGTTTAAACTCCAAGGCTTGAAGTATTTAAAACTCCAACCAGAGCCACATGCTTCGAAACAAACATGCCAGCCAGGGGCAAACATACATGGATTAAGTAACCTCCGATCTGCCGAGCCTTGATTTCCCTCCTGTGGTTGTTCTGGCTGCTCAAGAGCCTAGGAGGGGACTTCCCTGGTGGTCCAGTGGTTAAGAAATCTGCCTTCTAATGCAGGTGACGTGGGTTCGATTTCTTGGTCAGGGAACAAAGATCCCATATGTTGCAGGACAACTAAGCCCATGCATTACAACTACATGGGCTTACAATTAAGCCCACGCATGCACAACAACCCATGTGCCTCAACAAAGACCCAGCCCAGCTAAAATTAGAAGGAAAAAAAAGAAAGAAAGAAAAGAGCGACAAGAATGGCTGTGTGTGTGTGTGCAATTGTGTGTAACAAGGGAGATGCACGTGTGTGAGGAGCGACCCCACCTTGAACTGGAACCGAGGATACAGGGAGTGGCTCCCAGAAAAGACTGACGGGGCCACAGAAGCGGCCAAAGAGCACACAGAATCGGCCCCACCTACGTTCCCTTGATCTGGGGAAGACGGAGGGTGGGTGAAAGACAGACATTCTCACAGCCCTCATGGAAGCTTTCTTAAAAGAAGAAAGAAGAGTTCTCTGAAATTCTTAAACTCCAGGGTTTCGCCAGTGGCTCAGCAGGAAAAGAATCTGAGACACAGGAGATGGGGGTTCGATCCCTGGGTCCAGAAAATCCCCTGGAGGAGGAAATGACAACCCACTCCAGGATTCTTGCCTGGAGAATTCCATGGACAGAGGAGCCTGGCAGGCTACAGTCCATGGGTTCGCACAGAGTTGGATACGACGGAGCGACTACGCACCCACATAAGGATAACTGCAGGGAGGAAAGGGATCGGCTGGAAGGGAATTAAAAGAAAGCAAAATCCGGAAACAACGCTGCTGGAGAACCAGGAGTATCCGTGGAGTGACCCCATTTCAATCCATCCCATGACCAGCAATTCTCTAGTGAGAACCTATGATGCTTCAAGGCATCAGGGTTGGAAGATGGATGGAGAGCTTCCTTGGGGACGTGGTCCTTGTCCCTGAGAAGCCCGGAGGTCACTGAATAGGCAGTTGGGATGGTTTCAGATAGGAGTGGTTCAGTCTGGTCTTGGGGAAGGGGTAGGCGGCCCGCAGGGAGCTGGGAGGATGCTCGGTCCACATTCTGTTTTGTTTTATTTTCCTCTGATGTACCCACACCACACGTGACTGAGGGGCCAGCACCTGCTGCCTACCCCGGCTCAGCTGCTCTCACACTGGGACTCCGACAAAAGGAAAACTGGATACATGGGCCCTATCCCACAACCCAGAGGAAGGTTCTAGAAGACACTCTGATTTTCCTGACCCTGCGGTCAGAGCCGGTATTTGCATGTGAGCACTTGTAAAGCCTGGTCAACATGCAAATATTATTTTTGATTTCGGAAGCAGAACAAACAGGATGACAGATTTAAAACACAAGGGAGAAACCACTGTCTGGCAAATAACAGGCATTTTTTTTTCTTTTTTTGCTAATGGGCCCACCCATGCCCATGAGCAAAACCAGACTTTTAGTTAAATAACAGGTTTAGACTTAGCTCTATAGTAAATGAATGTTTATCACTTTATTATTTAAAAGAAGAGTCTTCTTTTCAAACCACATCTAATTAAGCCTGAAGATGAAGCTCCAGTACTTTGGTCACCTGATGCAAAGAGCCAATTCATTGGAAAAGAGCCTGTTGCTGGGAAAGACTAAGGGCAGGAGAAGAAGGGGACGACAGAGGATGAGATGGTTGGATGGCATCACCGACGCGATGGACATGAGTTTGAGCAAGCTCCGGGAGTTGCTGATGGACAGGGAAGCCTGGTGTGCTGCAGTCCATGGGGTCGCAGAGTCAGACATGACTGAGCAACTGAATGATGGCAACTAAGCCCAGGGTGTCTGTCATCCCCCACCTCCTCCCCTGCCATGTCAGGCTAGGCACTGCTCTCTAATTCCTTCACAAGATTGAAAACTCCCTGAATTTCAGAGCTGCTGTCTCCTTTACTTATCCTCCCCAGGGTTATCAGTGGCACACCAGGCCCATTAGAAGCTTCCGGAAGTAATTGTAAACTGGGTGTAGCAAGCGATGTCAGTAGGTTTTATGTTTACCTTTTTCTTTTCTTACTACAGGCACTGCCTTGGAGATACTGAAAGTTCAGTTTCCAACCCACTGCAATAAAGTGAATATCAGAATGGTGAAGGGAGCCACATGGATTTTCAGTTTCCAAGTGCATATATGATCACACAATAATGTAGTCTACTAAGTGTGCAACAGCATTATGTCTAGAAAACAATGTACATCCCTTAATTAAAATACTTCACTGCTTAAAAAAAATGCTAGTCATCATCTGACAACACAGGGGAGCCACAAACCTTTAATTAAAAAAAAAAAAATGCAATGGAATGAGGTATGCCTATATTCCAGGCTTCCCAGTTGGCTCAGTCAGTAAAGAATCTGCCTGCAATGCAGGAGATGCAGGCAGACCCAACTTCGATCCCTGGTTTGGAAAGATCCCCTGGAGCAGGGCAAGGCAGCCTGCTCCAGTAATCTTGCCTGGAGAATCCCGTGGACAGAGGAGCCTGGTGGGCTACAGTCCATGGGGTTGCAAGAGTCAGAGCTGAAGAGACTGAACATGCATGCAAGCCTATATTCCAGTTTCCATGTACTGCCAAGAAGTTTTGCCAAAGTCATTTCCCTACTACACAAAACGATTATTTTTGGCCACTTACCATGTTGCCTTCTACCCAAAGAACACAATTTAGTGCACCTGTCAGCTTCCCCATCTTGGTTACCACTGGGCTGTGTGAGTGGGGCTGCTATTCTGTCTTAGGATGGAGTGTTCAGAAATATCCTGTGTTCCACAAGCAGCAGCCTCCAGGGCAGGCAAACCCCCAATTCTGAGGAAGTCCACCACCTACTTTTGAGCGGGCAGCCTCGGGGAAGCCCTGGCTGCTTTGAAACCCACCTGCCCAACTCGAGCCAGACAGGGTGCCTCCCTCAAACCCGAAGGTCACTGTAACGACTGAAGTGTAGATGGTTGACCCCACGCGCCAGGCACACTGGTCCCGGCCCCCTGTAGAGCCTGGAGAGGCTGCAGAAGGTCCCAGAAGCCAGAGAGATCACACAAGGAGCTTCTCCCTCCCACCCCACCCCCAGCCCCGGGGACAAAAATCAAGGCAAGCGTTAACCCTTCCCTCCCACGTTAACCTTTGACCACCCGATGACAGCCGTGGGGCCAAGGAGGCGAGGGAAAGGCATCCTCTGTGATCTCGGGGATAGTTTTCTCTACACACGCACATCTAGTACTTCACAGCCGCCAACAACAGTTCCGGTCCATTCTTACTTTTCCCCAGGCCGCTGCTTTTGCCGAAATGAACGCCAGTCCCATTGATCACTCAACCTCATCAGGGCCAGTTAGTGAAGACAGCCTGGGGGAAAGCACTGCTGAGCAGCTCAGGACAGCAAGGGGGCAGGACTGTCTGTAAGGACACACATCCCCATCTGTCCCCTCTGCCTGACAGTCACACCCGCACACAGCTGTCACCTGGGTGGCTGTGTGTGCGCACACACACACACACACACACACACACACACACACTGGCCCTGGCGACCAGCAGAGGACTGGGCAAAGGGAAGTGTCCTACCGCAAAGGCCATGGGGCTCCGACTGCCGCCTCGCGGTGCTCCGGCTTGGGTCCTTGTGCTTTCTGTTGCCTCTGAGGCTGCCAAACCGCTTCATGGGGAGCCGGGCCGGGTGAGCATGCCAGGACTCGCAGGGGGCAGCGTCAGCCCCGGGTGCCTGGGGGCCAGGAGGGGCGCTGCATGGGCCGGCAGGCGTGGGGCCCGGGAGCTCAGAGACACGACCTGCGTGCTACAGCCACAGCCTGGGGTCCCCCAGCCAACGCCGGAGGGGTCGCCCGCGGGGCCAGCAGCCGCCAGACAGGCCGGGTGGTCCTCACCTCTGCACCCACCCGCTGGGGCCGCGGCAAAGCTGGAGCAGCCGCTGCCCTTAAGTAGGCAAGAAGCTGCCCCGGAAGCCCAGGCAGGTCTGTTTATATAGTTAAGGTCAGCCACACACTCAGGCGCTCGGGGCTTTTTCCTCCTGAAAACGAAAAAAAAAAGGGAGGGAAGACGAGCTAGGCAATCAGAGGAGGGCAAGGCCGGCCGGTCATGTGCGGGTCTGCCGAGGTCCCTTTAAAAAGACTGTAAAAGGAAACCACCCGGTCCAGACAATTCCTGGCACCGGTTGGCCACAGCGCATTCCCATCATGACATGACATCATACAACTATTTTGATTCATGTGTTCCAGGGCTCCCCGGGGTCAGCAGGCTCGGCTGCTTCTCGCTGAAGAAGCCGCAGGTCCCCGGGGCTGGAAGTCCCTGAATCTATTTCCCCTCGCGGCTCCCTGAGATGAAAGAAGCAAGGACCGCCTTTGAGGAGGGGACACGGGGTCTCCGGGGACCCACCAGGAGGGTCTCAAGCTCATGTCCAGTTTGAGCTGTGGACTTGCTAAGAACTGCAGAATGACAGAACCCAAGGGGACTTTAGAGAGTATGCGATCCAACTGCCTCCCATGACTGATGGGGAAACCGAGGCTCCGAAAGGGGGTATGATTTGCTCCAAGTCCTGTAACCAGTGGTTAGAATTCCAACTTCCTTGACCCCTAAGCCAAACCCCTGCCCTAATAAAAACAAGAAACTTCTAGTGTGCATGTGTTTTGCAACTAAAAATAAAACTTTAAAAAGACAGGGAAAAAATGTTCAATTCCTTTTGCTGATACCTTCACTAGACTAAAGGGACCTGCCACTAATTAGCTTTGTGACCCTGAGAAAGTCACTCCTCGTCTCTGGTCCCAGCTTCCTCCTCAAACCTAGGCGAGACCTGCTCATGTTAGGAATTCATCTCCTTCCAGAAGTCTGAACATCTAATGGCTCCTGGTCCTGCGTTTTCCTTCTGCTGAGACTGATGGAGATCCAGTGATCAAATCTTTGCAGCAGCATGCATTGAAGGAATGGAGGAAATAGGTCTTGCCCTCAAGCTATGTGAAAATGACTTGGAGAGACAATAATTCTATTATTATAAAATTATAATACTAACTGCATAAAATAGCGAAATGTGCTCAATGGCCAGTGGCCAGAATGGACAGTGTCATCAGCACAAATGGATAGACAGACAGGGGCCATCACATGACCCTGCTTGGAAAGCAGAGCTTGAGTTGGCCTTGAGGGCTGGGGGGTCTGGAGAAGAGAGGAGAGGCTGGGCCAGCATTGCACCTGTGGAGGAACCTACAAGTCACAGAACAAGTCGCAAAACCCACCTCCACTTGGGTTCTTCAGTGGAGTAGTGGATTGTTATCTGTGTTAAATATGGTAGCCCAAACTTAAGCTCTGAAAAAGTCTAAGAAGGTAGGTTTCGAAGTTTCATATTTAGATTTTCTCTTTTTAAAAGAGGAAATCTAACTTTTCCCTGGTAGCTCAGCTTGTAAAGAATCTGCCTGCATTGCAGGAGACCTGGGTTCAATCCCTGGGTTGGGAAGATCCTCTGGAGAAGGGAAAGGCTACCCACTCCAGTATTCTGGCCTGGAGAATTCCATGGACTCTATGTATAGTCCATGGGGTTGCAAAGAGTCGGACACAACCGAGCAACTTTCACTTTTTAAAAATATCAATTCAAGGACTTCCCTGGTGGTCCGGTGGCTAAGACTCTGCACTCCCTATGCAGGGAGCCCAGGTTCTATCCCTGGTCAGGGAACTGGACCCCACATGCCTCAACTAAAGATCCCATGTGTTGTAAGTAAGACACAGTGCAGCCAAACAAATAAAGTATTTTGAAAAATTAAAAAATCAATTCAGCATTTAAAAAAAAAATGGAAATGTTCTTCTGGTTTAAAAATGAAACAAAGCAGAGTTTCCTTAGAAAAGATTGCTAAACAAGAATTCTAGTAAGAAAGACACATATTTGATTAAAAGAAAAATGAAAGGCTTTGTCTAAAACAATGCAAGACTCTTATACTATATGAGAGACTATGTAGAAGGAGAAAACACTTCAAAGTCTAGCGACTAAAAGGGAAGAATGAGTTTAAATTCGTGAGGGAAATAAACAGCAACCTGGGCACGTACAATGATTCTGTACATAGTTTATACAGCCGTTCACTCACCAAGTAGTTATTAAACCTCTACCAAATGAGCAGGACAGATACTGATGGAGGGGATTAGTGCTATGAAAAATTCAAAGACATTCCTGTCCTCTAAGAATTATATTTTAATTAGTAAGATAATAAATACTGTTTGGGGAGTGCCTACCATATGTCAGCTGGAGTGCTGAATATGAATTTATTTCATCATCCCCAGAAACCTATGGGGCAAGTATTACTAACACCATTTTACTGAAAGTTGAATAACTCTTACTGTGCTATCTGCAGAGATGTGGATGGACCCAGAGACTCTCATACAGAGTGAAGTCAGAAAAACACATGTTGTATATTAACACATACATGTGGAATCTAGAAAAATGGTAGAGATGAACTTATTTGCAAAGCAGAAAGAGAGACACAGATACAGAGAACAAGCGTATGGGCTCCAAGGGGGCAAGAGGGCATGGAACGGACTGGGAGATTGCGACTGAGATCTATACCCTATCGATACTAAAGAAGGCTGAGCGCCGGAAAGATGATGCTTCTGAACTGTGGTGCTGGAGAAGACTCTTGAGAGTCCCTTGGACAGCAAGGAGAGTCAACCAGTCCATCCTAAAGGAAATCAGTCCTGAATACTCATTGGAAGGACTGATGCTGAAGCTGAAGCTCTAATACTTTGGCCACCTGATACAAAGAATGGACTCACTGGAAAAGACCCTGATGCTGGGAAAGACTGAAGGCAGGAGGAGAGAGGGGCGGCAGAGGATGAGATGGTTGGATGGCATCACCGACTCAATGGACATGAGTTTGAGCAAGCTCTGGGAGATGGTGAAGGACAGAGGAGCCTGGCGTGCTGCAGCCCACGGGGTCTCAGAGTCGGACACGACTGAGCGACTGAACAACATAAAACAGATAACTAATGAGAAACTCCTGTAGCACAGGGAACGCTACCCCGTGCTCTGTGGTGACCTAAACGGGGGGGGAAATGAGAAAAAGAGGAGATCCATGTACACACAGAGCTGACTCACTGGGCTATACAGCAGAAACCAACACGACGCTGTAAAGCCACTATACGCCAAGAAAAAATAAACACATAAAGTTGAGTAAGTCTCTGCAGGGCCAGAGCCCACTGCTGCTGCCCAGCTCTGGGCTCCACAACTCTGGATTCGTCCCATAGGAGCATCTGATGCCTTCGGAGAGGAGAGTCCGGGCATGCAGTGCAGGCAGGGTGGAGGAAAGAATCCCCGGGTCCTTCAGGGTCACGGTTCTGTGACTGAGATGGCTACAGAATATTCTGAAAAGACACAGTAGAACTGGCCTGATCGAGCAAAAAGTCGTTTGAGGCCCAGAACAGTTCTCTGTCCCACAGGACGGACCCTGGGGAGCTCTGGATGGATGGAGCTGAGGAGCAGGGTTAAATGCAGCTCTAAGACAAGCCTGGGAGATGAGGAAGGATTGGGAAGCCTGGCGTGCTGCAGTCCATGGGGTCACAAGGAGTCAGACACAACTGAGTGACTGAACAACAATAACAAAACAAATGATGCCAGACACCACGACCTTGACGACAGATACAAGGCCCCAGCGAGACCCGGACTTCACCGACATGTACCTTTGACCTCACTCAAAATGCTCTTCCCAGGGTCAGCTTCACCCAAGAGCAGAGAAGAAGGCAGCAGGCGACACTGGACTTCCAGGGTGGAGACACAGGGCGTGCGGGAAATGCTGATCAGGCAGCCCTGGGGTGGGGTGGGGGGCAGGGAGGACTAAACTGCAGGGTCTGCCACTTGCTGTGGTGCAAACCTCCCGCCTTGGTCCATTTCAGGGCACCGGTGGGGCACGGATGGGCTTGCAGAATTCCCAGACATTTTACAATTGGCTCTCTTAGCACTGCGTCTCCCTGTTTGATTCATATTTGCCTGAAATTCCTTAGCTTGGGACAACACCTTTGCACAACTGAGATGCGTGCAGACCACACAGGGTGAGGCGACACTCAGGCTGCAGGTTGAGTGACAAGGACCCTTCCTTCAGGACCTCTGACCTCGGGGCTGGGAGCTGCGGCCACTGTCAGGAAGACCAAACACCCCTTCGTCATGGTTTCCGCCGCCGATGGTCCCAAATGAACGAGAGGTGAAGCCCTTCATGGGATTGTGACTCAGCCGGCAAGAACACATCCTCATGGAATGCTTTCCACACTTGGGGGATTTTTTAAAGGGAAGGGCTGAAAAAGAAGGAACTAGTGGGTTCCACGATGGAACTGTGTTTTATTTTGTTTGGCCCCACCATGTGGCACTTGGATACCTTTGTTTCCTGACCGGTGATCAAACCCACTCTTCCTGAAGCAGAAGTGTGGGATCTTAACCACCGGATCACCAGGGAAGTCCCGGAAACTGTGTTTAAAATGTATTGCTGGAGTATATTATACAAATCACTCTCTTGCTTGGTGCTATACTGGGAAGCCTGGAATAGGAGACTTTCAAACTGTAATGAGGACAGTTTTCAAACTGTGGTGCTGGACCAGACTCTTAAGAGTCCCTTGGACAGCAAGGAGATCCAACCAGTCCATCCTAAAGGAAATCAACCCTGAACATCCATTGGAAGGTCCAATGTTGAAGCTGAAGCTCCAATACTTCGGCCACCTGATGTGAAGAGCCAACTCACTGGAAATAACACTGATGTTGGGGAAGATTGAAGGCAGGAAGAGAAGGGGGTGACCGAGGATGAGATGGTTGGATGGCATCACTGACTTGATGGACATGAGTTTGAGCAAACTCCGGGAGAGAAGCACACCACTCAGCACTCAGAGAAGGCGCCACTGCCGAGGGAGGTTCAGCCTTGAACATTTCTCATTTTTCCTTACTGTTATTATTAGGGGACAGCCAGAAATCCAGGGGAGGGTGGACAGCTCCTCGGGGAGCCTGGCCGGCCTGGCCTTCTGATGGGGGTGGGGGACAGTGGGCCTGTCTCCACGGCTACTGTCTGCAGTCAGGGCCTCCTAATGCACACGCTGGGGCAGGCGGGTAGAGGGCCAAAGGGTGCTGAGCATCGTCCACAGTGTCCACACGGACAGTTGACAAGTCCTGCCGGAGCTCCAGCTGGAAGCCCAGGGTGGACCCCTTTACTGGGACAGAGCTGCCTCCTGGTTCGGCCCCTGTCCCCTGTGCTGTGGGAACGGGCCTCCCAGGTCAGCAGCCGATAGCTGGGTGGAGCACGTTGACTCCGTTTCACCGAGACGGTCACTGGAGGCCTGGATGCGAGGCTGAGGTGGGGGGCTGAGACCCCGTGCAGACCTGTCCTGCTTGTCACCCCCGTGTCCAGACACACCCTCATCTTGGGCCCCCAGTCCAGGCCTGCAGGGCTGAGGAGGGCTGCTGGCAGGCAGGTGCACCCCGTGTAGACCAAGATCCCCCCTAGGGACCAGCGGCACAGCTGGGCTGGCATCCCGCCAGTTTGCTCCCCCCGTGAGACCTGGGTTCGATCCCTGGGTTGGGAAGATGCCCTGGAGAAGGGAAAGGCTACCCACTTCAGTATTCTGGCCTGGAGAATCCCATGGACTGTATAGTCCATGGGGTGGCAAAGCGTCGGACACGAGTGAGCGACTTCACCTTTTCACTTTCATCTCATGGCATTTGGGACCCCCAGCCACCCACCCCACCCCACCAGGCTGCCTCTTCTGGGTTCGATGCTGGAAAAGGAAAGGAAGACGGACCCACTGCCAATGCACTCGGAAGCTTTGCGGGTCACGTGACGGTACCTGAAAAGCACAGGACCCCTGAGAGGCCGCAGGCCAAACCAAACCCCAGTTATGTAAGAGGCTCTGGTGGGGGGGCCCCCTCAGACGGCAGGCGGGCCGCACACCAGGGAGCACAGAGCTGCTGGCGCTCTCCGGCTGGTTGCAAAATACCGTGTCAGATTTCATGGAAAGTTCTAAAGGTCACCGCGGCACTTGACTCTGAGTGAGACTGTGTGTCACCTCCCCGGGGCTTCCTCTCCTCGTCCCCAGAGCTGTTTGTGAGGCCGAGGCTCCCGGGCGACGGTCCCTGCCCCGACTCAGATGCCTACATGTCGCCCCACACGCCCACTGTCACGCACGCCTCCCGGCTCCTCCTGGAACTCTGAGCGACGAGAGGGTGATTTTTCCGGCAAAGACAAAGCACCTCGACTTGGAATAGTTCAAGTCACGTCAGTGGCGTCTAAACCCAGTGACATCAGGGGCAGCTTGATTTAAACAAATACCGGAAAGGATAGAAAAAAGCAAAAACCAACGGCAGTCATGATTTTTAGCACGCCAAAGTACAGCACCCCAACAGGAGGGAATCCCCAGGTGTTCTTAAACTCTAATGCTCCACGGAAGAACCCAGCGCGTGCCTCACTGAATCCCTTCTTGTGGGCCCTGTAGTGCCCCAGGGGTCTCTCACCAGGCCAAAGGCTCTGATGGTTCCAAAGACAAGAGCTGATGCGATCTGCTCTGACTCCAGCTTTCAAATTGGCCCCGGGGTGAAGCCCGGACCCAAGGCCACAGAGCAAGGGCTTGCAAACACTAGATTCCACAGGGTCGAGAGGTCGAGGGTCTGGCTTTTCTGTTTACTTCTTCCTCTAAGTTATGTCTTAGGGAGGTCAGAAGGCTACCAGAATGTGTAAAACCCTTGTGCAGGGGTGAAGACCTGTGAACTCACAGGCTCGGCAGAAAGCCACAGTGCGGCCTACCCGGGCCCTTGTCTCCCAGGCAACCAAGCACCATCTCCATTTTCTGGAATCCGGGGCTTTCAGGAGAAATTTGAAAAGTGTTGCAGTGGTAAAGAATCTGTCTTCAGCCAGTGCAGGAGACACAAGAGAGGCAGATACGATCTCTGGGTCAGGAAGATCCCCTGGAGAAGGGCATGGCTACCCACTCCAGTATTCTTGCCTGGAGAATCCCAAGGACAGAGAAGCCTGGTGGGCTATAGTCCAGGGGGTCACAGAGAGTCGGACATGACTGAAGCAACTTGATCACGTAGGAGAACCCCTCCTGCTTCAGCACTTCCTTCAGCTGGAAACCACTAGCTTAGAATATGAGGCCTGGGTGGAGATTTGCTTGAAAAATGAAAGATTTCCTTATGAATCGTGACATATATGCCCCGAGACAATACACAGAAAGGTTTACAAGACTCGGGTCAGACACCGCACCGCAACGCAGTTACCGGCATCAGTTCTGAGCTGCTCGGCTTCTTCACCCTCATTCTTCCCATAAGAAAAAAAAAATCACAATACAGCCTGAGCCCATGTCATAGGGAAACCAAATGAGATAAAGTAGGAAAAACACCCTGTCAGCCGCAGAGCGTTTTAAACACCAAACAGCATCGTCTGGACCTTAAACCAATCCAGAGGGCTGCCATGGGGCTCACAGGGCTTCACCTGGAGAGCCCGTCTCCGAGGCCGCCTCTGCTCCGCAGTGGCTGGCGCAGGGCTGGCTGCCCGGGCTCTGCAAGGGGGACAGTGTGGAGCACTTGGACGTGAACTGGGAGCACCACGTGTCTGCAGTTCCTCTTCCAGCTGAACTGAGTCAGAGGTGCTCGCACAGAACCCCCGCTCACGAGCCAAAGGCACTGCATTTCTCGAATGGGGAGCCAAGGGACCTTCCTCCTGATCATTTACTCGTTTCAAACAACACGCACAAAGAACCCCGGTTTCTTAGCAGCACGTTTTGATCAGGGAGAGCCTGGGTGCTGCTGTTCAAGGCAAAATTCCACCGCAAAGCGTGCAGCAGGAACGCGGAAGGAAGGACCTGGGGCAGGGTGGCCAGAAGTCCTTCAGTCCTTCCTTGGTACCCCAGCGGCTAAGACTCCACTTCCAAGCAGGGGGTGCAGGTTCCATCCCTGGTCAGGGAACTGAGATCCCACGTGCCACGCGGCGTGGCCAAAAGTTACCAAAAAAAAAAAAAGGGCCCTTCAGTCTGTAAGTCTGCAAACAGTCTTCACACCTCAGGGGCAGCAGGACGCGTCCATCCCAGGGAATCTGGTAAGGACCCCAGGTCGTCGATAAAGAGTGAGATGATAATTAGTATCTTTTGAATAAGAAAATTGCAAAGTGTCTGAGGCACCAAACACTTGAAAAGATGCAGGTTTGGGTGCTCAAAGGCCTATGTTTCTGATGTCTAGGAAGTTCATTTCCATGCTGGTTCTCGAGGTTAACCAAATATAAAAAAGATGTTTTATAATTTAGATCGTTTGCTGATTCAGGTGGGCCTCACCCTCAGTGAATCAGATCTTACCATAATCACTGACATCTCTCACCTCAAACCCTGCTGACGGCATCATTCTCCTTGAGGGCAATATTGTCTCTAAGGTGGTGAAAACTGACTTTGGGGTGGTGGGCGGACAGCCTCTTTTTATATATAAAGCACAGTTTCATGCAACACAAATAATATGTAGTATATCTGTTTTATTAAAATTGTAAGGGGGTGATTAAAATGCCTAAAAAGATTCCTGAGGGGGTGATAGAAAGAAAAGATTGATTAATTTTAAAAAAAGAAAAAGAAAAGGAGAACAGAGGGAAATTGAGGAAGATGTGGGAAAGACAGTATTCATCCCCCACTGTGATAAGACCACATGCAAGGTTTGTCACCAAAAAACTGTACCACAGTTGAAGACGTACATAATTTAAAGAGGTCTTTTATGGCTTTTGGCGGAGTGGGGCTAGGACCTTTCCATACCGATCATTTTGCATTCCTTGATTTTTCTTTTTTAAAAAACCATGTGATTGAACTACTTCACTGAAAACTAAAATGTAAAGAGGAGAAAACAAAAGAAAAACAACAACAAAATCTAACAAACAGCAATTAGTGTTTTCAGCAGAAAAAAAAAATCAGCAAAGCACCTCTTAAGGCAATTGTTTTAGCAAATGCTTAAAAAAACAAAGATGAGGGACAGTGTTGGAACCAGCACCTCTCCCAGGCCATCGGCTCTCGTTTTAGCCCACCCTGTCCTCGGGGATGACCTAGGAGAACTTGTCATTCACCAATGTCCTAGAGCCCAGCTTCCTGGCCTTTAGGTGACCTGGAGCTGGTCGAGGGTCCTCCGGGGTCAGAGGGTGAGGAGGACGGCGTGGGCAGAGGAGGAGGCCTTGCAGCCCTCTCTACCAAACAGAAATGCTGGGAGGAAACCCGACTCGCTGCGGTCAAGCAGGAAAACTTCGAGGGTCAGAAGATGAAACCCAGACACAGATGCTCCAGAGAACTTGCTGTTTCTTCTCTTCCCTCACTCAAGGCTTTAAGTGACCACCAGGCCCTCAGCCAGCCTTTCCTGACGAGGTGGGTGACCCTGCGACAATGCCCTCGTCCACCGGCCTGGCCTGGCCTCTCAGCCTCCCTGGAGAGGCTCATTCCTGGAATCACTGACCTGTGGTCAGGGGCAGCCACCTCCTGGGGCCCTGCTCCCCATTCTTCACGCCAACAAGTCTGAGGGTCTCTACAGGCCAGGTACCAAGGAGCAGCACATTAAGTAATTCTGGTCACCAAAACCTTGCTGTCATCGAAATTAAAAATTTTTTAGGACTTCCTTGGTGGTCCAGTGGCTAAGACTCTGCAATCCCAATGCAGGGGCCAGGGTTTCATCCCTGCTCAGGGAACTAGATCCCACGCGTCACAACTAAGAGTCCCCAAGCTGCATCTAAAGACCCCGAGTGCCGGAAATAAGACCCAGTGCAGTCAAATAAATAAATACTAAGACATTTTTATGCATATCAAAGGATACTATTAAGAGAGTGAAAAAACCCACAGAAAAGGAGAAAATATCTCCAAATCATATATTTGATAAGTGTCTAGTATCCAGAATATACAAAGAACTCCTACAATTCAACAGAAAGACAACCCAGTTAAAACGATAGACGTTTTCCCAAAGAAGACATGTACGTGAAAAGATGCTCAGTGTCATTAAGGAACAGCAAATCAAAACCACAATGAGACGCCACTTCAGATCGACTAGGAAGGCAATAATACTAATAACAGCAACAGATGGAAAATAACAAGTGTTGGAGCGGATATGGAGAAGTGAAAACCCTCATCCGTTGCTGATGAGAATGTAAAATGGTGTGGCCACTGTGGAAAACAGTTACATCATTCCTTACCACGTTAACCAGGATAATCAAATGACCCAGAAATTCCACTCCTAGGTATCTACGCAAAAGAACTGAAAACAGGTGTCTAAACAAAACATGTATGCGTGACTGTTCATGGCAGTACTAGTCACACAAGCCAAAAGGAGGAAACCACCCAAGCGTCTACTGATGGAAGAACGGACAGACAGCACGTGGTCTGTCCACAGGATGGAATATTATCCAGCCACGAAAAGGAATGGAGTTCTGACATACTCTACACCATGGACAAATCTTCAAAACAATATGCTCAGTGAGAGAAGCCAGGCACAGAAGGCCACATTTTGTGTGATTCCATTTAAACAAAAATTCCAGATCAGGCAAATCCATAGACAAAAAGCAGATCCGTGTGGCCAGGAGCTGAGTGGAGGAGGGTGAGTGTGGAGCAATGGTTACTGGTACGAGGTTTCTGCTGGGGTGATGAAAAAGTTTTAGAACAGAAGAGGTCAACTACAGTAGATACTAGAGGAAAAGAACGGTAAATTCTATTGGGTTGGTCAAAAAGCTCATTCAGGTTTTCCTGTAACAAAAAGATAGCCCAGTTAAAAATGAAAGACATTTTTCCAAAGAAGACATGTGTGTGAGTGAAAAGAGGCTCCTTGTCATTCCTGATGGAATTTCTGGCCAACCCAATACAACCTGGGTTTAGGGAAAGATTTCCTACTGATGTTTAAGTGCTGTTGAGGGGCCACTTTCATGTCTCCTGAGAATCTTCTATTCATGTTTCTTGCTATATCAGCTCAAAGATACCATGTTTATATATTTTTACAGCGATATAACACTCTACCATGTGGATGCGTGGATGCACCTTCTTTATCTTATCTAAGTACTCTCCTAAATTAAGCGTATTTCCAGCATGTCTGTTGAGAAGGCCTAGAAGCTGTGATATCACAGTTGCAATGAACATACTTCGGCCCTTATTTCTAAATACTATTCATCACCTGAAAATAACAAGGACTCTCTGGAGAAATGGCTGATTGGAGGGCTGGGGCGGGGAAAGTTCAGGTGAGGCTGGACGGTTTTGCTGCAGAAAATAAGAAGTGTGTGCATGAACATGACTTAGTGATTGAACAACAAGAGTGTGCTGCTGGGGACAGACCCAGGACAGAGGGACCAGCCCGAAGGGGCTCCTGCCGGCCAACAGGACAATCTGAACATCAGAATATGATAGGACAAACTGCAACCTGTTGACTAAAACATGAGCCCATGATATATACGTGCCTACAAACATAAGGCAAAAAGGAAAATTTCTTCCTTCATAGGAATTCCAACCAACATAGAACTAATGATCATGTAAGAAAATAGCCCGCCCACCACCACAGTAATAATTCAGGCAGAATAAATGACTGATGCTAAAATCAGCAAGTGAAAGCTGGATGAGAAAGAAGATATTTACATAATTCTAAAGGAGATCTCCATGAAATCTTTACTGCTTACAAAGGGGAAAGGAATAACTTTCTTAACTGGGGTAGATGCCTCCTCTAACCAAGTGATCAGTTAGTGACACCCAGAACAGATCATCATGGCATCCCACGCTCCCCACAATGAGGCCAGCACAGGACACTGGACGCATAGCCTCGTGCCCAGCCAGCCAACCTGAATTGAATCCCAAGGAAACTTCAGACAAACCACAGTGAAGGACGTCAGACAAACCACAGTGAAGGACATCAGACAAACCAGAGGGAAAGACGTCAGACAAACCAGAGAGAAGGACAGTCTGTGTGTGGTCTTGAAAAATGTCACAAAGACAAGATTGGGGGCAGCAAATCAAGAGGGATGGAGGAGACGGGACACCCGAACCAGCGTGGGACGTGGGCCTCCTCTTCTGAAAACATCACTGAGACAATCTGTGAACCGAGAATAAAGTCTGCAGCTTAGCGAAGACAGTTGTATTAATGTTAATTTCCTGGTTTTGATAGTTAAACTGCAATTGGAAGAATGTCCCTGTTTTTAAGACATGAAGTATTTAGGGGCCAAGGACATTGTGACTGCAGCTTGCTCTTGATGGTTCAGATTTCATATACACACACACAAATACATATTTGATTGAGAAGTGGGAGCGGATATAAGCAAATGTGGTCACAAAACGTTAACACTGGGGCATCTAGATGAAAGGGGTGGGAGAACGCTTTCTACTGTTCTTGTAACTTTTATATAAGTTTGAGATTTTCAAAATAAAACATGATTTTTAAAGAGAAATTAACCAATAGTCAGAGATGGGCTTCCCTGGTGGCTCAGTGGTAAAGAATTCGCCTGCGAATGCAGGAAAGTGAAGCAAAAGTCTCAGTCATGTCCGGCTCTTTGCGACCCCATGGACTGCACGGTCCATAGAATTCTCCAGGCCAGAATACTGGAGTGGTAGCCTTTCCCTTCTCCAGGGGATCTTCCCAACCCAGGGATCGAACCCAGGTATCCCGCACTGCAGTCAGATTCTTTAACAGCTGAGCCACCAGGGAACGTGGGTTCAATCCCTGATCCCTGATCTGTGCTCCCCAGCCAAGAGAAGCCACCACAACTAGCGAGCAGCCTCTGCCTGCCTCCATCAGAGAAAAAACCCTCACAGCATCGAAGACCCAGCAGGGCCAAAAATAAATACACAGAACTATTTTTTTTTTTTTAAAGAAGCAGTCAGAGCAAGAATGTAGGGACTTCCCTGGTGGTCCAGAGGTTGAAACTCCATGCTCCCAATGCAAGGAGGACTGGATCCATCCCTGGTTGGGGAACTAAGAACTTGCATGCTGCCTGGCGAAGCCAAAATAAATAAATTTAAAAGAAGTGTTATCTAAAAACAAAAAAATCCAGTGTTTGAGGGCATCTCCTTTTACTGTGTCGCATGGTATAGAATTATCGCCAGAGCAGCGCCGAGAGGACCGGAGAGCTCTACAGGTTGCTGAGGGAAAGGAGATTTTTTTCCCCGAAGCTTCTCCCAGATGACAACATTGAAGGCAGTGCCCTGCAGCCCGACCCAAGCAGGCTGGTCCGTGTTTCTCTGCGTGGTGGCCAGCAGAGGGCGCTCTCGCCGGGGACCACACGGGTGCCCGGCCACATAGCTCTGCCATGCGCTGGCTGAACTTTTCAGGAAACTCGGATGCCACACATACTTTTCCTTTCTTTGCGGGCAGGCAGGATGAGTCACGTTTTTTTTCTGAAGTCTGCAGAGCCACGGGATCGGGACCTAAGCAGCTGCCCGGATCCAGAGGGCTCTCGCCTGGGCGGTGGACCGAGGATGGGGCCCTGAGCCCCGGGATCGGGCAGGGAGGATCTCGCTCAGCGGGGCGCAGGGTAGGACTCGTGTGGCTTCAGATTGTAAACAACCAGCGGGGCCAGGGCCGTGGGGACCAGTGGCCACCAGCAGTCCCGGGGCCTGCCTCCTCTCCCAGCTCACGGGCAGCCTCACCCTGAGCCCGGACCCCGTCTCCAGGCCCGTGCACCTGTTCATCCATGCATCCAGTCTGCCCTGCCTTCCCTCCAACGGCCGCTGTCAAGCGGGACATCAGGGCGAGAGCGGAGGGCGGGGCAACACCTGAGATGGACAGCGGCGGGTGTGCCTTAGGGACGCTCTCCGGATCAACATCCACAAGGAGGGGAGGAGGAGGACTGGGCCGGGGGCCAAGTGCAGAGGCCACGAAGACCCAGCCAGGCCCTCCCACCTAGAAAGCTTGGAGTGGGGACAAGCCTCAGAGCTGTCCAGAGCGGGCTGCGGGGCTGGTCCTTGACAGCCAGGCACCTTTGAGGACCCAGTCGCCAGGAGGCCAGGTGGGCAGTACAGGCTGCGGTCAGTGCCAGCCCAGGGCCAGAGCATGGAGGGCGTGGCAAGACCAGATTTTCACTCGAGTGGATCGGGGAGGCACTGAGGGGTCAAAAAGGGGGCGAGATGGCCGCCATCTGTTAAAACGGGGGTCAACCCTGCTGACCGCCTGCTTCTGTAAATAAGCATTCACGGGACACAGTTTACATTCAATCTGGGGCTGAGTCATGGCAGCACAGACCTGGTGACCCACAAGGCCTAAAACATTTCCCATCTGGCCTTTATAGCAAGGGGATTCCCTTGTGGCTCAGATGATAAAGAATCTGCCTGCAATGCGGGAGACCTAGGTTTGATCCCTGGGTGGGGAAGAGCCCCTGGGGAAGGGAAAAGCTACCCACTCCAGGAATTCTTGCCTGGAGAATTCCATGGACAGAGGAGCCTGGACAGAGGGCTACAGTCCACAGGGTCACAAAGAGTCAGACATGACTGAGTGACTTTCACGTCCCTTTTATAGGAAGAGTTTACCAGTTCAGTTCAGTTCAGTCGCTCAGTCGTGTCCGACTCTTTGCGACCCCATGGACTGTAGCACACCAGGCCTCCCTGTTCATCACCCACTCCCAGAGTTTACTCAAACTCATGCCCATTGAGTCGGTGATGCCATCCAACCATTTCATCCTCTGTCATCCCCTTTTGCCTTCAATCTTTCCCAGCCTCAGGGTCTTTTCCAATGAGTCAGCTCTTCGCATCAGGTGGCCAAAGTATTGGAGTTTCAGCTTCAACATCAGTCCTTCCAATGAATACTCAGGACTGATTTCCTTTAGGATGGACTGGTTTACCAACCTTGCTTTAAAAGACCCCCTCCCCACATCATCTCCGAGGGTGGCTCCCACGGGGTCCGAGAGCCCCGAGACCCTCCCCGGCTCTCACCCCCATGTCTACAGCATTCAGCCGCACGGCTGAGCGCACATGGTTTGCACTAGAGTAAACCTGTATTCGCTCACCTGTATATGCTCAGAGGCCACTCCCAGGAGGCTGCCAGACCCCCAGGGAGGAGCCCAGGCCTGGGATCGTGCCTATACCAGGAGGGACCAAGAGCCCCAAAGGGTTGCCAACTTAGAGGAGAAGAAAATGTGCAGAAGCAAAGAACGTCAGGTCCAGGAGGCCAGAGGACGGGTCAGCGGGCGGGCCAGAAAGCTGACGTGTGAAATGGGTGAGAAGGGGAAGGCTGCCTGTCCTGGTACGGGGCTGGGAGGATAGAGATTTAGGCTGCGATCCGTGGGTCCCAACTGAGCGACTCCCCGGGGGTTCAGCTGTAAAGAATCCGCCTGCAATGCAGGAGGCCCAGGTTTGATCCCTGGGTTGGGAAGATCCCCTGGAGGAGGGCATGGCAACCCACTCTGGTATTCGTGCCTGGAGAATCCCATGGATAGAGGAGCCTGGCGGGCTACCGTCCATGGGGTCACAAAGACTGAAGCGACTCAGCACAGCCAAGCTGTTGGGTGAAGCTCTCTGCTGACCACCTCTGAGCCGATTCGAGGCAGCGGTCAGGGCGCCTTTTGTCTCCTGGCATCTTCTCCCCCGGGGCCTTCCCAGCTCCCTGGCGTGGGCATGAAGACCCCGCTCAGCAAGCATCAAACATGGGGATCCGGTGAAGGAAGCCGTGGGCTGGGCGGATGACGAGGACATCCTTCCAGAACTGATTCCTGTGTGTGGGGGTGACACCAAGTTTCCACTAAGAACCTCGGCCTCTGGTGCCCTGACAGGGGCTTCCTCACGGTGGTGCTGGGGGACAGACCTGGGCAGTCTGCCCTGCCATCCTGGCCTCGGCACGTACATCACCCAGAGGCATCTCTGGGGGTTGGCACCTCGCCCTTGGCACCCCTCCCCACTCCTCACTGGGCCCGGCCCTGCTGGGTGCTCAGGGGGGTGACCCTTGGCCTCTGGCTGGGGGAGGGCAAGGCCTTGGGCAGTGCATCTGACCCCCCATCCCCGCACCCCAACCCTGCCAGACAGGGGTCACTCCCAGTCCCTCTCCCACCAGGGACGCAGAGGGGTCATCATGAATCCCTGGATGCCCCACCCCCCCGACTCTTGCTTGGCTTCTCAGCTCCTCCCTCACCCTTATAATCACGTCATCATTCAGTTGCATCTGTTTAAAAATTACAAGCATTACATAAAATTAAAAATAAAGTTGATACTTATGATCAGTTCAGTTCAGTCACTCAGTTGTGTCTGACTCTTTGCGACCCCGTGGACTGCAGCACACCAGGCCTCCCTGTCCATCACCAACTCCTGGAGTTTGCCCAAACTCATGTCCATTGAGTCAGAGATGCCATCCAACCATCTCATCCTCTGTCGTCCCCTTCTCCTGCCCTCAATCTTTCCCAGCATCAGGGTCTTTTCCAATGAGTCAGCTCCTCGCATCAGGTGGCCAAAGTATTGGAGTTTCAGCTTCAGCATCAGTCCTTCCAGTGAACATTCAAGACTGATTTCCTTTAGGATGGACTGGTTAGATCTCCTTGCAGTCCAAGGGACTCTCAAGAGTCTTCTCCAACACCACAGTTCATCAATTCTTTAGCACTCAGCTTTCTTTATAGTCCAACTCTCACATCCATACATGACTACAGGAAAATTATAGCTTTGACTAGACGGACCTTTGTTGGCAAAGTAACATCTCTGCTTTTTCATGTGCTGTCTAGGTTGGTCATAAATTTTCTTCCAAGGAGTAAGAGTCTTTTAATTTCATGGCTGCAGTCACCATCTGTGGTGATTTTGGATACTTATGATAGGCCTTTTTACAAAGGATTTCATTAAGAAACCTCCATGAAGAACTGTGTTTTGAGTTAACAAGTTTTAAGCGTCCTATTCAAACCAACTTTAAGTAAAAACTTGATGGCGTCATCAAAACCAGGTTGATAGACAAGTTCCAACCTGCTGGTCACTGAAACAGCCTCTCCAAGAGAGGATTGGTGTTGGCGTGGAGGTTCTGATGGGTAACCAGCCTTGATGCCCAGACCCAAGTGCCAGGGACCAAATCCCCCACGTCTGACCCTGCTCTAGACTGGGGCACACGGGCCCTGAGCCCTTGGCATGTGAATCGGAGACTCGGAGGCTCCAAACTAAAAGCTTAAAAGCCCAAGTTCATTCCTCCACACACAGTGCAAAACTCTTGGCATTTTATAGGAAAACAGACTTTTATTTGAAAAATAAACTCCAGTTGCTGGGAGAGAAAAGAAGAGCGGTCTGTGATCCAAAGCGGAGAGGAGTAAGGAAGCACACAAGTTTTACAAGTTCAGTAAACCTCCTGGGAAGCTCATTCGCATTTCAAACGGCTCTCAGTACATCCTTTGATCAGACCCACACACCAGGAGCGGGGTTTAAAGAAGTGAGATGTGAATAACCCAGAATTAGGGTCATCCACAATAGAACGTTCATATTTTAACTATGAACAGAAAACTAAATGTATTCAGGGTGTTTGAAGTACATATGGCCTGGGTCGCGGCTGTGAGCTGGTCTGAGAAACAAGTTCAAACGTCAAGCATCTGGCATCTCTGGCAAAGACCCCAGCGCGTCCTTCCAACCTTGCTGGTCCTCTGGGCCCCGAAGTTCCCAGCCAGACTCCTCGCTCTGCAGGCAGGCGATCCACGTCCATCCTGCTGTTTATGACCCTCTAGGGTGGCACTTCCCAAAGTGCAAGCACAGCCCCACGCCTGCCCCCTGGGGTACCCCGCCGTGTGGGTCAGAGGCGACGTGCTGGTACCACCAACAATGAGAGTCGAGTCGAAAATAGCGCACAGAGGCCAGGGTAAATATTGTTTCATGAGAAATGGTTTTTAGCCGTCCATGTGACTGTGCTGGGTTACGATATAAAATGTCTTTCTGACTGCGGGCTGCAACAAAGCAGCTTCAGACCAGGGTTGTGACCATGCTTCATGGCCTCACTGAACGCCCCAGGCTTCCCGCTTCCCCGCTGGGCTGCACCAGCCCCGGGTCCCGGGGTCCACGCTGCACCTTCTCCTCTTGGCCTGTCTGTCCTACAGACCCCACAGTCAGGACTGAGAGAAGCCCTCGGGGTTATTAAAGTAGGAGGCTGTCCAAGTCTGTGATTTTCAACACCATTTTTCTAGGGGGGCTTCCCAGGCGGCACAGTGGTAAAGAACCTGCCTACCAATTCAGGAGACGCAGGTTTGATCCCTGGGTCAGGAAGATCCCCCGGAGGAGGGCATGGCAACCCCCTTCCGTATCCTTGCCTGGAGAGTTCCGTGGACAGAGGAGCCTGGTGTGTCCACGGGGTCACAAAGAGTCGGACACGGCTGAAGTGACTTAGCACAGCACAGCCCAGGACAGAGATAAATGTCCCAGTGCCCCGCGGGGCCGAGTCCGTCAGCCGCGGTCACTCGGGGTGGACAGCTGCCCACGTGGGACATGATGCCATCTCTTGCTCAGTGGGGGTGGGGCAGCTAGCAAAAGCGCCCTGGTCTCACCCCAGCAGCTAACATAGCTCGATCGATCATGGGTTCTGGGAAGACCACTGCTTCCAAAAAAAGCACCTGTCGCACCTGTTTTGTTTTTGCTTTTTGGAATCACTATTAACTTTTATTTTATTTTATTTTGGCCGCGCAGAAGCACATAGGATCTTAACTGCCTGACCCGGGAGGGAAACTGTGTCCCTGCAGGGGAAGCCCTAACCACTGGGCAGCCAGGGACTCCTTTGCCCCTGGTTGTGATGCCACAGCCCCTTCTCATTTATACACTAAACAAGCCAGTGACTCCAGAGGATGCAGTCTTGAACGTCCTTAATGCGCATCGTAGTTGGACTACCTTTGCCAGAACCTTCCCCGAGAGCTGGTCCAAGCCCGAGGGTGACGGGGAAAGTTAAGATATCACTTAAGTTTTATCTGAGAGCCTGGCAGACTGCTCCAGGCGAGAACAGTCAGGCGAGGCTTTCTGGAGAAGGCCAGGTGAGGGGAGGTCTCAGAGGACGTGGTCACTGACCTCCGGTCTATTTCAGCAGCCCCGGCTGGGCACCCCACCTGTGTCCACCATCTCTCTCTGCACAGCCAGACGAGCCCCTCCATGGAGCAAGTCATCCCCCACCGACACCCCCCTGGACCACTCCGCAGGGTCCCGGGCTGGCCTGCGCCCCCAACCCCAACTGCCCCCCCCGGTCCCTCCCCACGTGGTTCCCACCACACTTCCTGCTCCCTGTAGGCTCGGAGGCCACCCCAGCTTCTGGACACTTCCATTGCTGTCCCCGTGGCCAGGCACACCTGTTACACCCCCCTACCTGCCCCACACACCTGCCTCATGCATCTGCCCAGCCACGCCTGGCTCCATCCCGTCTCCACTCAGATGCCCCTGTATCAGTTTTCCTGAAGGTCCTGCTTTAAAGAGCCATCTCCTCTCCCCTTGTTTCACTCTTGGAGCAACAGTTCTCTCAGCATCTCCCTCACCCGTGTAGTGTCCCTGCTGCCCAGGATCTCAGCAAGCTCTCATCAAATAAGGACCAAATGAATATTCAGTGTGAGACTGCTCCCCTATAAAAGGCTGGGTCAGGCTGGTCAGGGGTGAGGTCCGCTGGCCTGCTCTGTAACGTCCGCCCTTTTTTTTCTGTCTGGGAGTGGCTCAGATGGTAAAGAATCCGCCTACCAATGCGGGAGACCTGGGTTCGATCCCTGGGTGGGGAAGATCCCCTGGAGGAGGGCATGGCAACCCACTCCAGGATTCTTGCCTGGAGAATCCCCATGGATAGAGGAGCCTGGAGGGCTGCAGAGAATCGGACACGACAGTGACTAAGCACAAGGAAACCCGCAGGCAGGAACAGTGGGTCCAGCCGCGTCCCCTGGTTCACACACGGGGCTCTATCCCCCTCTAGCGGTCACTTGGACACGAAGCCAGAAAGGCCCAGGAGCTTTGCAGGCTGCAGGGCTGTTCCCAGGGCCCCCTGCCCTGGGACCCAGAGCTGCTCCCCGCGCCCATTTTTCTGTGGGAAATCAGATTTCAAGAAACATTCAGGAGAGAAAGGTGAAAGGCGGACACATTCACCCCGTCTTGTCTCGAATATGGGAGAGATTTAACGTGGACCTTCTTTCTCTGCTCAGTGCTTCCTGGGGGACCGGCTGCCCCGAGGGAAATCCGCACTTAGCAGGGACGGCCACCCCATCAGAGCCTCAAGTCATCGAAGCTTTTCAAAGGTAAACTTGAAAAAAAAAAAAAAAAAGAAGGCAGGACTTCCCTGGTGGTCCAGTGCTTAAGAATCTGCCTGTCAATGCAGGGGACACCGCTTCGATCCCTAGGCAGGGAAGTTCCCATCTATCTCGGGGCAGCCAAGCCCACAAGCCACGACAGCTGAAGCCCAGACACCTGGAGCCCGTGCTCTGTAACAGGAGGAGGATCACGATGAGACGTCCACACACAACCCCTGGGGAGCAGAGAAAGCTAGGGAGAAACCCTGAGAGCAGCGACAAAGACCTGGGGAGCCATCAATGAACAAACAGACCAAAAAGAAGCTCATTTGTCTCCATCAAAGAACAATTTAAAAAAAAAAGAAAGAAACGACATGGAAGGAATGGTACAGAGAAAACCTAGAAAAAGTGAATTTACAGAAGGCAGAACTCAGATCTAAGACATCGTCCAAAGGTGGCCTGATAAGCTTGCTAGCTTATTTAGCGGGTCAAGGGAGCGTTTTGGAGGTAAAAGGCTGGCGGGTGGGGAGGGGAGGGTGCTGGCATGCATAATGATGCTTTTTTGCTAACCTGCACTTGGCCCCTCCTCTGGCTCAGTCGTGGTCACTTAGCAGAATTCATCCCTCACCACGTCTTGCCCCAAACCATCTCGCCCCTACCTCCTCCTTATATGTCCCATTTCCCCTCTTACCACGGGGGTGAGGGATTCAAGTCTGTCTGAGCTCCAATCTGCCTCCATCCCCACTCAGCCCTGGGTCTGGAATATTCTGGAATATTCCAGTTTGTTTTAACTGCCATCTGGACAAACGTTACCTCTGTCACCAAGGAGACGTGTAGCTTAGTCAGGGCACTTTAATGACATCATAATCGAAACACACAACGTAGAACAGACTAAACTACCAGGACATCTACTATCTAAAGTACCGAGCTCCATGACCTTGCCCCCCTGGCGGCCCACCATCCTCTGTGTCCGCCGTGGTCCCTAGACGGCCAAGAAGTCGTGGCCTCTCACCACAAAGAAAGAGGAGAGGGAATCAGCCCACGGACATCCCTCTTTGTGGGCGGGAGGAGGCACCTTTGCTTTGATCCCTTGCAGGGTTTTGCTTACATCCCGTTGGTTCACCCTGAGGCCAGGGATGTGGAAGCCAACATGTCCTCACTGGGTTATCAGATTGTCTACAACTCAAGCCCGGAGGCCCGTCTCACAGGCCCATGCATCTCTGCTCCGCCTAGAAGTGCATCCAGGTCTCTCCTGTAGTGAAGCAAAGAAGCCAGCCCTTAGCGCCCATCTGCTTCCGTCCCCCCGCCCGGGTCAGGATGGCCCCACTCGGTGCCACAGCAGGACCGGAGCCCGGGGTTCTCGGCAGTGTGACCTCAGAAGGGTTTCTTGCTGACATCACAGTCTCACACAAGGAAGGCGGGGGCCTGACCGTGTCCCCCTCCCCCGGGCCACAGATCTGTGTTCTCGCCTCCTGCGGCCCCATCACCTCCACCTTCTGTGCCTCCAGCCCTGCAGCTGCAGACGGGAGACCTCCCATCTGCCCGGAACGGTCAGCCCCTGATGGAAGCCCCATGGCGTGGTCCCAACGTGGCCTCAGCGAGGGGCCAGGAGGGGCTGGAGCCCCCCGAGGGCTGTGGGTGAACACAGAGACCCTGCCGCAAGCTGGCCTACCCTCAGGCCCAAATGCTGTGAAACTTCAATGTATCTCTGTTGAGAGGACACAGATAAACCCGCAACAGTTACTAGAAGTGTTAAATGAAACTCTGTGTCTTTATGATCCATCTAACCCTGTCTGAAATCAGTTTTTTTAAAAATTGGAGTTTAGTTGCTTTACAGTGTTGCGTTAGCTTCTGCTGTGACGCAGCAGAGTGACTCAGCCACGCGTCTACACGGACACGCGTGTGTCTACTCCGCGTCACAGCAGAGCGCTGAGTAGGGCTCCCCGCGTTACACAGTGGGCACTCATCAGCTAAGTCTGTATGCAGAGTAGCGTGCATGTGTCAAGCCCAACTTCCCAGTTCATACCCCCTCTCTCCCCCCACCCCACGGAGTCTGTCTGCATGCTTGTTCTCTACGCCTGTGTCTCTATTTCTGCTTTGCAAATAGGTTCATCTGCACCATTTTTCTAGATTCCGCATATATGCGTGAATATGGGATGCTTGCTTTTCTCTTTCTGCCTTACGTCACCCTGGATGACCGTCTCTAGATTGAAATCGGCTATCTTGCCCAGTTCCCCAACTAAGCCCTGGCCTGCTAACTTGCCTTGAATTTCTACGTGACTCCCGCACTCCTGACCTGCTAGCCTGATGCTGACCATGACCACAAGGGCCACGACCAGGTACCTTCCTAGCCTCGGAGGACGAGTCTTGCCATAACGGCTCTGAGTGTCTCGTCGGGTGCAGAGCCTACAGGGTGTCCATGCGCCTCCAGGAACTGTGCCCAACGGCAAGTTGAGACTCAGCTTCATCTCCTTCTGGGATGCCACGTGAGTCACAGCACGATGGAAATCCAAGTGCAGCCCCCAGCCCAGACCAACATCTGGAAGAACTGAGATGCCGACATTGCCTCTCACATGAGCTCACTGGAGGGTGGGAAGGCAGCTGGTGGTACCTGAAGGCTCCGTTTTCCCAGCACCTCTCTTGCAAACAACAGCACGCGTCACAATCCACCTCCTTCTTCTTGGGATGGGAGGGGGCTGGCAGGACGGCTCTTTTAAAAGCAGACCTCCTGGAGGAAGTGGTGGTGGGTGGGATGCCGAGGGAGGGTAGTGTGGACATGAGAAGTGAGGCCCACTTTCCAGGAAACCGTTTCCTCCTCCCAGTGTCAGCAGTTTTCACCCTGGGTGGTTTGCATTGGGTTCTCTTCCAAGCCAGGTCCCTGCCGGTTGTCTGAGGGCAGTGTTAGAGTGACCACAGCCCACATGCTTGCTAACGTCCATCTGTAGCATCCCAGGATGAGGAACAGAGCCGCCTCTGCTGGACACAGACCAGGACTCTGAGCCAAAACGTCCGCTGGGGAAAGAAAGGGCCCAGGGTTTCCCTGAGAACCTCAGGCTGACAGGAGAGCCAGTGGACTGGGTTTGAATAGTCCATGTTTGGTGGGCAGTGCCCTGGCAGTCGGGGGGGCAGGGAGTGGGGTTAGGGGGTGGGAGCAGGCCAGTTAGATGGACAAGCTCCTGCCCCGGGTGGTAAACAGCCAGGGCCAGAGACTCCTGCCCCTCCTGGGATGTCTGACCCACTCTTCAGCAAAACGGTTACCCCAAAACCTAATCTGCAGGATAAGGCGCCGCTGGTGCTCAGGCCAGGACCCTCTTCTGAGCCCAGAGGCCCAACGCTGGGCTGGGCCTTGTTTCGAACACCAACAGGTTAGACGGCCTTGGAGGGGAAGGGACAGACCCGTGTGGGCAGCAATGCCTCAATGTGTTTAGCAGGTCCGGGGCCAACCCTATAGAGCCGCCTGGCATAGGCAGGGCGTCCTGCAGTCCTCCTGGGCCCAACTCTGCTCACTGGACGCAACGGGAGGGAAAAAAGGAAGCAGGACCCACATTGAAGAAATACTCTCTATTAATGTCTGTCACTTTGCCAACAAAGGTCTGTACAGTCATAGCTATGATTTTCCCCGTCGTCAGGTATGGATATGAGTGTTGGACCGTATAGAAAAGGCTGAGCACCAAAGAACTGACGCTTTCAACATGTTGGAGAAGACTCTTGAGAGTCCCTTGGACTGCAAGGAGATCAAACCAATCAATTCTAAAGGAAATAAACCCTGAATACTCATTGGAAAGACTAATGCTGAAGCTGAAGCTCCAATGCTTTGGCCATGGATGCAAAGAGCTGACTCATTGGAAAAGACCCTGATGCTGGGAAAGATTGAGGGCAGCAGGAGAAAGGGGCGACAGAGGATGAGATGGTTGGATGGCATCACCGACTCGATGGACATGAGTTTGAGCAAACTCTGGGAGATGGTGAAGGACAGGGAAGCCTGGCGTGCTGCAGTTCACGGGGCTGCAAAGAGTCAGACACGACTGAGCGACTGACAAGTGTCTTACCCTCGATCCTTCACTGGAGTCAAAGCAGGAAAACCATTAACTGTCCCGGACCTCACTGTGTGGATGGTGAAGTCATGTCAGAAGGACGCCACTGAGCACCCAGAGTGGAGAAAGAACGAGCAGCTGCTGCAGCCAAAGCCGTGAGCGGAGCCGAGGGTGGAGCCCTGGCCTCACGCCCCGCGGGAGCCTGTGTCCTGTCCCCACCCAGCGCCAGGCTCATGGGTTTCTACCAGTGCAGCTTCATCTCAACTTCTGACCCCAAACATTGCCGGCCCAAAGAGATCTCTTTACAAAAAGGAAATCCATCTTCCAAAGGCAAAGACTTCCCATCACCAATATTTTAAAAAATGAACGTGGCTCTGAAGGCCATTCTCAAAGAAGACTTTCAAAAGTGGGAGGGATTACTGTTCCTCGCCGTGAAAGGAAGCGTAGATGGTCCAGACTTTGCACACAGACTAGTTTCCACCCTCCCCGTCTTGCCACACCCGAGGGCCCCAGGGTGGGGGTCAGGCCTGGTCCTCCTCTGCATCGGCCACCCCCAGCCCACCCCCGCTGCACACACGGCTGCCTCCCCGCCCAGTCACCCTCCCTGGTGAACTTTTAAGGAAAAAGTTAAGAAATAAATGCTTTTCTCTGGTGGCTCAGTGGTAAAGAATCTGCAATGGAGGACACCTGGGTTCGATCCCTGGGTCTGGAAGATCCCCTGGAGAAGGGCATGGCAACCCATTCCAGTCTTCTTGCCTGGAGAATTCCATGGACAGAGGAGCCTGGTGGGCTACAGTCCATGGGGTCGCAAAGTGTCAGACACAACTGAGTGACTAATACTAGGAAAGAAATAGTGTGGTGAGAAATAAAGGACAACACAGGGGTATTTTCAATCACCCCATGGCCTCTCTTCTGTTACATTTCCCTACATTTGGCTCTGATGAAGAGCAGGTAAATACAGGTTATGCAAACAGACACGGGGGTATCATTGAGCTGGGAGGGATTTGTCTGCCCAGGGAAATCACAGAGGTCCCCTTCTCAATTCCTGGAGGACTGGTGGGGCTGGGGGGCGTTTGCTGCATGTCTGCCTGAGTCCCAGGGGAGCACCTCTGGGCCTGCAGTCTCAACAGCGTGGCCTGACCAGGGAGGCTGTGTCTCCCCGTGGGTGAGTCCCAGTGCCTGGAGAAGATGCTGCCCTCCCCCACGCCCATCTCCAAGGTCAGCTTTGTCCTGGAGTCGCTGGCTGCCACACTGCAGGATGGCTTCATAGTTACGGTGCTGAGCCAGGAACACGTGCGATGCCGGGCACTGCCCGCAGGTGACACGATCGTGGCCTGCCTGGCCGCCTCCCAGTTCCTTCTGCACAGGGTTCAGTTCAGTTCAGTCGCTCAGTCATGTCCGACTCTTTGAGACCCCATGGACTGCAGCACGCCAGGCCTCCCTGTCCATCACCAACTCCCGGAGTTTACCCAAACCCATGTCCATCGAGTCGGTGATGCCATCCAACCATCACATCCTCTGTCATCCCCTTCTTCTCCTGCCCTCAATCTTTCCCAGCATCAGGGTCTTTTCCACAGGGTGGCCCTCCATAACAACCTCGCAAACTCCTTTGGTGTTAGTTTCAAAACTTCTTTCGAAATCTCCTGGAGCTTCATCAACAGCTTCACCTTCTGGCTGACTGCCTGTCTTGCGGTCTTCTGCTGTGCCAAGATCGCCTCCTTCTCACAGCCCGTCTTCTTCTGGCTCAAGCAGAGGGTTTCTTGGTCGGTGCCCCGGCTTCTGCTGGGTGCCCGATCCTGTCTAGCTCTTCCGTCATCTTATCCGCCACGAGGCCTCTGGTCCTTAGGCAGATGGTTGCCACCCAGGGTCCCTATGGAAACCATACCATGGCTGACAGGTGATGGACCATCACTCTGTACGTCGCTCTGCCCCATGTGATTCTCCGGTGGTCGGTTCTGCTCCTCCTGTCCCTGGCGTCCACCCTCTCGCTCATGTTCTCGCTGCGTGACCCCAGCTCCGGGGCTCACACCGTAGCCCCACAGTCGCTTGCCTTCTTCCTCATCATCTTCTACACGTCGTGATTCCTGTCGCTGGCCATGGCTGTTACGAACATCGCCAGGCTCCAGGAGGTGCTGACCGACGTGGGCATCTGTCTACACTCTGGCTTCTTGGCTTGTGGCAGCCCCAAGCTAAGAGAGCCCTGAAGAGGAGGCTCTGGGGAGCCCTGGACAAGGAGCCGCTGTCTCGCATTGTCAGTACCGATAACTACTGTCAGCGAACAAGCCCTGAGTGGCGAGAATGCGCAAGGTTTGGGTTCCGTCTTTCACGCTTTCATTTCCCTCTTTCTTCTCCATCCTTTCTATACCCCGTTAATTTTTTTTTTTTAAGTCTTCATTGAATTTGTTACAGTACTGCTCCTATTTTATGTTTTTTGGCCATGAGGAATGTGGGATCTTAGCTCTCGAACCAGGGATCGAACCCACACGCCCTGCATTGGAAAGCAGAGTCTTAACCACTGGACTGCCAGGGGAGTCTCATCATTAATACTTTTTCCACCCCTCTCTGTTCCTACCATCCCTTCCACTGCTCCGAGTTCCTCGTCTGGGTCCCAAGCCACCTTGGACTAGGACGGTGGCCTCATTTCCTTACGAGCCCGTCTCACTCTCTGCACAAGCGGCCCTAATGATATTCTCCAAGCATCAGTTTGGTCTGTACTCCCCTTTATGGAGGCCTGTAAGGGTTGTTAGCTGTTCTGTGGTCAACTTGAAGTTTTTGTGTTTTCTTTAATGGTGACGTGTTTAGTTGCTAAGTCGTGTCCAACTCTTTGCGACCCGTGGACTGCAGCACACCAGGCTTCCCTGCCCTTCGCTGTCTCCTGGAGTTTGCTCAGACGTCTATTCGCTCAGTGATGCTGTCTACCCGTCTCATCCTCTGATGCTCGCTTCTCCACTGGCCTTCGGTCTCTCCCAGCGTAGGCGGCCCTGGGTCACCCCACGTGGGTCACCTGCCCTCCTCACCTCTGCTCTGCTCTCAGAGCGCAGCGTCTCTCCTGCAGCCCAGGAAAGTTGCCTTCTGTCTCCCCGCAGCCTGTGGTCTGCTGGCCTGCCTGGAACTTCCTCCTGTCCTTTCTCTGCCGTTCCCCGCTTTCGTGCCCCATTTATGACCAGTTCCACCCCCGGAGCCTTGTCAGTTGGTCCCACGGGAGCCTGAGGGCGTAGACGCGTTCTGTGCCACTGCACGTCCTGTCCTGGGTTCCGTGTTTGCCGTGTGTTGAACTAGGAGGAACTGTCTGATGTGGAAATGCCGTTTGGTTTTGGCCAACAGACGATAGAGAAAGCACACCGAGGATATTCACTACAGTGCCTAATCTAGAGAATCTTGCTTTTCCTGTCTGCACATCCGGGAAGTGAACCCTGAATGTTGACACCTGGGACACCGAAGTCTCCATGCTGGGGTGTTTGCATCCCAGAGTGCATGCCAAATGGTGCCCTGGATGTGGAAAGAGAAGTGTGGCAACTGTATCTTCTGCTTACTTTTATCTTTTCCTTTAAATGTTTAAGTTTTTGTGTGTGTTTTTTGATGCACCTAATGTATCAGTGAAGTGTTAACAAGCAAATAAGTAAAATAAACAAATATGCACATGGAAGAACAAAACCCAGTGCTCACGTACGATGAGAACAGCAGACAAGGACAATTACTATCAATGATTAGGGAGTGAAGTTGAGTAACATGAGATTCAGTCCTTCTTGAGGTCCTGCCTTGCTGATCATGCCAGCCTGCTTTTCTTTCTTTCTTTCTTTCTTTTTTAAAGACTTTCACCTTATTATTTGCAGTTCATGAACAGATGGACATGCATTTCCCTTTCCTCACCTTCAAAAGCAAGGCCATCCTCAGCCAAGTTGTAAGAAATCTTTGTTTTCCTTTTGGAGATAAGCTTCGGTATTTTCTGGAAGCTTCTACTGCCTCATGGCCACGTAAGACTTCTTAGGAACTAGACGAGATGTGGGGCTTCCCTTGTGGCTCAGCTGGTAACAAATCCACCTACAATGCGGGAGACCTGGGTTCGAACCCTGGGTTGGGAAGATCCCCTGGAGAAGGGAAAAGGCAACCCACTCCAGGATTCTGGCCTGGAGAATTCCATGGACTGTATAGCCCATGGGGTCACAAAGAGTCGGACACCACTGAGCGACATTCACTTGAAGACGAGATGTAAACGTGCTCTACCCTATGGGGCATGTGGTTCAGAGACAGCAGCTCGAGTCTGCTGTTACAAGTGCAAAGAGCCACACGGGCGAGAAATGAGGGTGTGCCTGTATCTCAGTGATTAATGTGCAAAAAACGAAGAAAGGTTTCAGGCTGGATTTTGTCCCGGGCTGTCGTCTGTTCCTAGAGGAAGAGGCGGACAGTGGGTTATTGCTTTGCTGGGGGTGGCTGACCCTGATCCTCCAAGGGAGTTAGGCTTGCTGCCAGTTAACCGTGGGGCTGGGCTGAGCGTGATGAAAACCCCAGCGTCCCCAGGACAAGTCTGAGATCAACACGCCACTGGCCCAGGAGCCCAGGGGAAGGCTACAGCCACGGCATTCAAGAACCCCTCCAAGGGGTAGGGTCCTGGCAGAGCAAAGCGCTGGCTCTCCTCCTGGGGAGAGCGCGCCAGCCAACCGAGGTCCTCGCTGGTCCTGACAGCAGACGGAGCACTCGGAACTGTAGCCACTGTCTGCATTTCCTCGCTCTCTCTCTTTAAAAAATATATATATATATATTTTATTTACTTATGTGGCTGCACTGGGTCTTAGTTGCCGCATTTGGGATCTAGCTCCCTGACCAGGGGATTGAAGCTGGGTCCCCAGCATGGAGCCCACAGAGTCTCAGCCACTGGGCCCCCAGAGAAGCCCCTGCCATCTTCTCTCGCTCTTAATGTGTCACTGAATCCTTTTCCTTTCTTTCCCTTTGAAAATGGCTCTGCAGGACTTCTATCTTCCCCCCTTTTCTGAATAACAATGATGTTTACCACGCTTGAGGGTCACCTGGGGAGTCTGCTGCACCTTTAGATCCTGTGTCAACACACAGACTTTTAGGTTTTGGTCAACAGACGATAGAGAAAGACAGCAAAGGAATTCTGCTGCAGTTCTTGATGTGGAGAATCTTAACTTTCCCCCGGAAGTCACAGGACGGAAGGACAGGGCGCGGACAGCTCTGGAGGAGAAACGGGCGTCTCATCACGTTGAGGTGGACAGCTTGGTCCATCACACCCACATCCTTAGCAGTGATGCTCAGACACGATCAGGGAAGCAGGGGGACGCTGACCGCCGTGTGTGGGGTGACTGGACTGAGCTCAATGAGGGCATCTTCGTGGACGTGGGAGGCTGCGTGTGCACACAGGCTGGGCAGTGGACGCAGAGAGTGGTGTGGGTGCATCCTGGCTGCCAACGGGGCCCCTCCTCCTGGAACTTTCCGCCCACCTCCAGGGCGGGCTGCTGGTCACTCTGCTTTAGCTGCTTGACCCTGCCTCCCAGTTCCCCCCTCAACAGTACCCTATTGGTTCAGAGATCCCAACTGGGCTGATCAGCTATCCTAGGATGAGGCATTTGGAGCGGTCAGTGGAGAGATGCAAAGACTAGGAATTCTCTGTATCTCCATGAATTCTGGCCGCCGAACCTCCCAGAACCAGCCTGGTTCTTACCCTTCCTAAGTCGCGAGCATTCAGCTCCTCTTTGAATTCGGAATAAATACACTCAAATTCTTCCAATAAACTGTTTTCTTTTTTTTTAAAGTAAGTTGGAGGGGATAGTAAAAGGATGCGGGGAGGGGGGGGGCGGCCAAAAATGGATTCAGAAACCAGGCTAGAAACACTCTCTTAACGCCCTGGGTACAGACTCAGTTCTAAGATTCCCAGCAGACAATGCAGACGGGAAATGGGGTAGTTATACCATCACAGTCTGTGACACACAAAAGCCACCCAGTTGCTCAGAAGGACAGCTGTTCTTGGTACCGAGACGGGAACTTTCTCCCAGGGGCCTCGTGTGACAAAGCGTCTCCGCGACATCTTTCCACCTTTTCACAGCACGTTCCATGGGCTGCCGCTTACAAGACCCTTCACACAGGCCGAGGGTGTTACTCTCAAATTCAGGGTTACTAAATCAGCTCCGGGGCAGTGGGAGTGAGGGGCAGTCCGGGCACCTTGACGTGGACATAGATTCAAGCAGGAGGAAGAGTAGACAGATTGTACGCCCTCCACGCTAGCCTCACACTAAGCGCGATGGGGAAACCAGGGGACCAGGGCCCAAGGGGAGGACCCCGTGAAGCAGGACATGCTCTGCCTGCATACGGACCGCGACCTTCAGGCGTCATCAGCGGGCTGGACAGGGCTGGTTTCCGGTTGGGGAAGGTCAAGGTCGTGGGCTCTGTGCCTCAAGGGCAACATCACAGGCTACTGTCCCTGGTCCGAACACCTGCCCCCCAGAGCGTGTCTCTAAGGAAGCTGAGCCCGCACCCGACCTAATCAACGAGAGTCTTTTTACCAGCAGCCCCGGCTACTCCTGGGTTTGACCCCTGGGTTGGGAAGATCCCCCTGGAGAAGGCAAAGGCTACCCACTCCAGTATTCTGGCCTGGACTGTACAGTCCACTGGGGTCACAAAGAGTCGGACACGACTGAGCGACTTTCACTTTCACACAGGTCACTCTACACCTTCCTGCGCCCCGGCCGCAGACAGCAGCCAGACGCAGAGAAGCCTTAACAAGCCACACGTGGTGCGCAGCAGCTAATAACACGCCTTTGCAGCCGAGTGTTTTCTATTGGGCTACCCAGGTGGCGCTACTGGTAAAGAAGCCGCCTGCCAATACAGGAGACATAAGAGACTTGGGTTTGATCCCTGGGCCAGGAAGATCCCCTGGAGAAGGAAACGGCAACCCACTCCCGTATTCTTGCTGGGAGAATCCCATGGACAAAGGAACATGGCGGGCTACAGTCTATGGGGCTGCAAAGAATCGGACACAACTGAAGCAAATTAGCTCCCATGCATGCACGTTTTCTAGCCAAGCACACCGAATGGTCTTTAAAATCACTGACCAGAAATGGGCAGCATGGACTCCTGGCAGCCCAGGAGCTGAAGGTCGGGCATGCCTCCACCTGCAGGCTCCCCCAGACCTCCCAGATTCTGCATCTTGGCTGCTCCCTTCTGCCTTCAGAAGTGACCCTGGCCTTAACAGGATGACCATCCTATGCCCACAGGTCAGTCCTCCACTCCCCAGCCAGTGAGGTGACCTGAAGGTCTTGGCTTTTCTGATGTCACCATGTGCTGGGTGGGATGGCTGTGTGTGCTAAGTTTAGTCGCTCAGTCGTGTTTGACTCTTTGTGACCCCGTGGACTACAGCCCGCCAGGCTCCTCTGTCCGTGGGGATTCTCCAGGCAAGAACACTGGAGGGGTTGCCATGCCCTCCTCCAGGGGATCTTCCCAACCCAGGGACTGAACCCACATCTCCCGCATTGCAGGCGGATTCTTTACTGTCTGAGCCGCCAGGTGTCCCCCCTGCCAAATTCATGTCTTTTCCAGGAACCTCAAAAAGGGAACTTAAGCGGAAATGAGGTCACAGCAGATGTAAGGGATTTGGGGGAGGTCATCCTGGGGTCGGGTGGCCCATCATACAAAGCAACTGTGGTCCTCAGAAGGAGGGAGGCGGCCCGTGGACACGGACAGACACCCGGCGGGAGCCGGCCACATGCCCAGGGTGATGGGGGCAGACGCCGAGTGTCGCCTCCGCGGGCCAAGGAACACCAAGGGCTGCTGGCAACCCCAGGAGCTGAGAGAAAGGCCTGGAGCAGACTCTTCCCCAGCCCCTTCAGAGGGACCACGGCCCTGCTGAGAGCTTGGTTCTGGCGTCTGGCCTCTGGAGCCATGAGAGAATAAATTGCTGTTGTTTAAGCCACCTGATTTGGGGTACACTGTCATCGCTGCCCCCACAAAATTAATACAACTTTGTTCTGTTGTAACCAACCCAGGCCCGATTCGAGAAATAGGACAGCTGGTGAAGGTCTGGTCTGACCGCCCTCCTCTGAGAGGCGGTGCGTGATGGAGTAGTGGAGAGTTTCAGGATCCCTGTCGAGGAAACTGGGGATGTGCTCTGGGGCGCTGGGACATCAGGGCTAGAACACACCTGCCTCTCTGGCTTCACATGTAGGTTCCCAACCGCACGTGGCCCGCATCGTCTGCGTGAGGATCACCGCGTCACAGGACATCTGTACAGTTACACTCGAGCTCAGTCATCACGGGGATGACTTGAGGGGTGCTAGGAGCAACACCCCAAACCACCAAAAGAAGAGGTCCCCACCCTTCCTCGTGAGTCACAGAGACGGAAAACCACATTGGTGCTGGCCTTGTGGACAGAGTACAGCTCCGACCTACAGGTCCTCTTGCAAATGCAGCCAGAGACAGAGGAGGACCACTCCAGACCTGACGCCCAAGGGCAGGCACGTTTCCCAAATCACCGTCTCCCTGAACAAGAATTTCCTCTGTCATCAGGGAGAGTCGTAACGAGTAGGGAGATGCCCTGAGACACAGGAGAGGCGAAAATGAACCATCTGCTTTATGGTTTGGCGGTGGCTCCAGGGTAAAGAACCCGCCTGCCAATGCAGGAGACACGGCTTCAGTCTCTGGGTCAGGAAGGTCCCCTGGAGAAGGAAACGGCAACCCACTCCAGTATTCCTGCCTGGAGAATCCCACGGACAGAGGAGCCTAGTGGGCTACAGTCCACGGGGATCACAAAGAGTCTGACGCAACTTGGCAACTAAACAATAACAACAACTTTATGGTTTGCCATAATATTTCCAATTACAATCAACTGTGCTCAGTGGAGAATAGTTTATCCTTAGATCACAAAATCTCATGAGCCTAAAGAACTCTCTCTTGAACACACACTTCCTGCCCCTGTTTCTCTAACAGATGAACCCCAGCTACCCAGGGCACAAAACAAAGTTAGGATGTGCCAGAAAGAAGCCTCAAATCCCTCAAATGTGGTCCCAAATGTGAGTCCCAAAGACCCAAATCCCTCTGGCTTGTGGTCCACCCCGGGAAAGACCACAGCAGGGTACGGGGCTGAATCTTAGCTTCACACCACTCCTGACTTCCACCATTCCATGTGGCTGTCTTAAGCCCGACTAGATGGCAATGTCTGCATTAACCCCCACAAACCACGCCCGACGGGTGGGGGTCAGCACAGGAAGAAAGGGACCCCAGGGAACCCCGCTGTTTCGGAGCTCAATTTGTTCTTGAGGGACGGACCCAGACGCGCGCTCAGCATCGCTACAGCCACCAGCCAGCGGCGGTGTCCCCCGCGGCCCAGAGCGGCTCCCCCCGCAGCCCTGCACCCACCTGGAACCAAAGCATCAATGCCTTACTTTTTCTGGAGCGAGAGAAGAACCGGATGCCCCCCGGCGAGGTGGATGGGTTGGAGCTGGGGGAGGAGTCTTTGGACGAGGAGCGGAAGATCCCGCTGAAGCTCATGCGACGTGGGGAGCGCGGTGGGGACTCCTGGTAGGAGAATGGGAACACGGTTTTGGGGGAGCCGGGGCTGGTCTTGGGGCGCACAGGCGCAGACACGGGGCTGGAGGGCCGGGGCTGGGGGCCTCTGGTGAAGAAGCCTTTGGAGGGGCTGCCCGAGCCGAAGGGGCTGTCCACCTGCAGACAGACAGACAGACAGACGGGTGAGGTCCCTCGGAGCCCAGATGGCGGCCTGTGCGGACCTGCCCCCCTCCGCTGTCCCCTGCCACCCAGCTGGGGGGTCCAGGACACCCAGACTGAGGAACAGCCCCACCAGGCTCTCGCACAGACAAGGGGCGGCCTGGGCGGGGGGCGGGCAGGACGGGACCCAGGGACGACCCATCCACAGGCTGGGCCACACTGCCCTGGGAGCCCCCTGGCCTCCAGCCAGCTCTCCGCAAGGGGGCTTCCTGGAGGTGGGGAGGACAGCCAGGGCATCCGTGAAGCCTCAAACACGGCCTCTTCCCCCCTGTCCTATCCGCAGCCCCGCCTCCTGCCCTTCACTTCTCAAGAACACGCGTCTGTCCTTGAGGTCTGACCTCCCTGCAATAATGTTCTCCGGCCCCTCCTCAAAGGAGGGAGCACAGACCCCCATGACCTGAGAGTCAGGGGGTCCGGGGCTCCGTCCTGGTGTGGGAAGGGACGAAGTTTTCATCTCCAAGCAGCTTCCACGTTGGAGTGACCGCAGAGGTTAGGGAAAAAAGTTAATGAGGCTGAAAACCTCTGAGGCTCACTTGAGCCATGACTTGAAGTCACCACCAGTCATGGCTTGAAAAAGTGCTAGACTCCGTCTTCAAGCCAACTCACTCAACTCATAGACTGGAGGGATTTCTAACGTGCCCTGCTGGTGGGTTTAGGACCTGGCATTCACATCTGAAAGGCTTCTCTCATAGCTCAGCTGGTAAAGAATCCGCCTGCAACGCAGGACACCCCGGTTTGATTCCTGGGTCGGGAAGATCCCCTGGACAAGGGATAGACTACCCACTCCAGTATTCTGTGGTTTCCCTCGTAGCTCAGCTGGTAAAGAATTTCACCTGCACTGCGGGAGATCTGGGTTGGGAAGATCCCCTGGAGAAGGGAAAGGCTACCTACTCCAGTATTCTGGCCTGGAGAAGGGAAAGGCTACCCACTCCAGTATTCTTTCCCTGAAGGGAAAGGCTGCCCACTCCAGTATTCTGGCCTATTCAGTCCACGGGGTTGCAGAGTCAGACACGACTGAGCAACTTCACTTCATTCCCATCTGAGCGCCTGGGTCTGACCCGCTCACCCCTTGCTGGGCTAGCAGGAGGAGTTCCTGAGACTCGCTAAGCCTGGGTCTCCTCCCGGGTGGAATGAGGGGGCCTGCCCCGCGCCGTCTGAAGGGGCACCAGCCAGACCCGACCCACGGGAACCACCCTTGCACATGACCTGCTGCTGTCCCCTGCTGTCCCCTGCAACACAGGAGCCAGAGGGCCTCGGGCCACCCAGCTCTGCCGCAGGAAAGGAAAACCACTTGTCCGCTGGGTGCTGGGGCAAGGACCAAGCCTGGCGGGAGTTGGCTAGCAGGCTGAGACCCCGGGCTCTGCAAGGCAGGTGGACCCCAGATGTGCTGAGAAGGGAGGTACGACGGCGGCCTCTGTGTCTCTGTCCACCTGGGGCGCCTGTCCGGGCCCGGGACCCTGTGAGCGCTTCCACCACTAGAAGGCGCCCTGAGCTGGGCTTGATGTTCAGTCGCTCAGTCGAGTCTGCTTCTCTGCGACCCCATGGACTACAGCACGCCAGGCCTCCCTGTCCATCAGCAACTCCCGGGGCCTACTCAAACTCATGCCCATTGAGTCGGTGACACCATCCAACCATCTCATCCTCTGTCATCCCCTTCTCCTGCCTTCAATCTTTCTCAGCATCAGGGTCTTTTCCAATGAGTCAGCTCTTTGCATCAGGTGGCCAAAGTATTGGAACTTCAGCTTCAGCATCAGTCCTTCCAAAGAATATTCAGGACTATACAGTCCAGGGGGTCGCAAAGAGTTGCACACGGCTGAGCGACTTTCACTCACTCACTCCACGTGGGGTCTGAGAGCCTGAGCCTCCTTAGAGGGGGCATCATGGAGGCTCTGCAGCAAGGGGCTGGCACAGTCATTTAGGGCCGACATGCTGGAGGCTGGCCACCATCACCCCCTGGGTACTCCTGAACCCAGAGCTCTGAGAAGGCACCAACTGGGGACAGAGTGAAGGCCACAACGCTGGTCAGTGGTGGGTGGGGCCTCAGGCCCCTGGCCTTGCCCCTTGCCCCACATACCTCCCGGGAGCAGCAGAAATGGCCAGGAGCAGGAGCAGCCTGGCAATGTGAAACAGAAGAGGAGTCAAGGTCAAGTGTGAGGACAGAGGCAGGGAGTCACATTAACTCCGCAAATGTCCCCTCCACACTGCACAGTGAGCTCAGCCTGGGGAGAAGGAACGGCTGAGCAAGGCTGATGTTCGTTCCACGCAGAGAACAAGATGTGGGGAAGGTTAGGGTCCCCGTGAGGCCATGGAGAACAGCAGGGAAGGTGAGGCTGGCCTGGGAGTGAACCAGAAAGGGAAGAGTCTGCAAAAGGGGACACTGTGGGTCACGGGGCCCCAAACCAGAGAAGGTGCTGAGAGCTGATGGGCTCTGGACAGGCTGAGGGCCAGAGACGTCCCCAGGCTGGGGAAAGAGGAGGTGGAGCTGTGAGGACAGACAAACAGCCACTCACTTGGGCCACCACAGACAGCTCACAGGGGAAAGCTAGGCCAACTGCCACTGGACGGCCAGTCTCACAGGGCCCGGGTGCCGGCCTGAACCCTATCTGAAGGGCAAGTGGAGCCCCAGGATTCTCCACACTGGGATTCCATCCTATGCTCAGAATTCCAGGCCGCCAGAACCAGGCCTCAGCCGTCGGCTTGAGGAGGGGGCCCCAGAAAGCAGACCTTCCCCCCAACATGGTGAAAAATGGTGCCCCAGCTCAGCCTTGTCCACGGGGAGTGTAAGGACTGGTCTTGAGCCGTGGCCATGAGAAGGCAGGTGCAGACCTGGCCTCTGGGTCTGCGTCCTGCAGGGCGGGTGGGGGTAAGAACCCTAGGGACAGAGCCCGTGCCTTCAAGCAGGATGCAGCTAAGATGGTACTTTGCTAACGCAATGGCACGTTTCCCTGGGTTTGGATGAACAAAGGGCCCAGAGCCTCCCGAATGCCTGCCAGCTCCTCAGAGCTATGGATGGGAATTCAGGGTGCCGTGGGTAGGGCTGCCAGGCCCACCTCTGTCCACGGCTGCAGGGGGGGCCACGGGGCAGGGCCCAGTCCCCCAACTCTCAGGTCTCAGCTGTGTCCCAAGGACGCAGAGGAGGGGAGAAGAGAGGTGCAGGGGTGAAGGTGAAGGGTGGGCAGGGCTGGCCTGGTGGTGACTGACAGCCGACTGCTGGGGGCCTCTTCGGAGCTTGTGGGAAACGGGCATGGATGAAGGAGGTCACAGGCAAGGGGCACCAGAGAAAGGGGGGCTGAGTGAAACAAAACCTCAACGGGAGGGTCTGTAGGCCGGGGACACCCTCCCGTGGTGCCCATCTCGGATCAGGGAGGTGGGGAGGCTGGGTCTGGCAGGCAGAGGCCGCGTCCAGCAAGCTGGTGGTGGGGTGTCCCAGCCAGAGCCCCCGCGTGCTCCAGAAAGGGGGCTGGTGGTCTCAGCAGAGGAGCCAGAGGAGTGGTACACAGCCAGTGATGGACAGGAGTCTAGGGCCCGGCTGAGTGCAATGCTCCCCACGGCTCAGATAAACAGGACGTGGGTGCACCCCTCCACAGTGCTCCAGAGGGGGGATGTCTGGAATCACAGCCGCATTCCCAGACCGCCCTTGAGCACCTGCTCTGGGCCAGGCACCCATGGGTGTCTGCTCTACGGATGAGCTCGTTTCATCTTCACAAGAGAGGTGAGCACTGTCATGAGCCTGGGTTTGCCGATGGGGAGACAGGTTCACAGAGAAGGTCCTGTCCCAGGTCACACCTCAGGGAAGCTGCCAGGAAAGATTAACAGAGGGGCTAGGCTCCTTGTCCCAGGATCAAGGGACACAGACAGGAAAAACTCATGGTCACCCATTGGGGGAGTGGGGGGTGGCAGATTGCCAGGCATTCCATGGACTCCCCAGGCCCCGGCCGCCCTGGCTGACCCAGAGTGACCGCAGTGCTCTTGAACGATCCGGGGACGTCAAAGGCACTGACCTTCCTCTCGATGCTGGCCTGGGAGCTGCACAGAGAACTGTGCAGAGTCGAGGGGAATAGAAGCCCGTGTATCCTGAGATGTCTTTTGTGACAAAGAGCTGCCCCCTCTGGGGGCAGGGGAACCAGGCGGGGGGACTGGTGGGGAGAGCGGACAAACTCCCATCTCAACTGATGCTTGGGAGCCTGGGGGCTGGCGTCCTTGAGCCAAGAGCTCCCAGAAAGGGGAGCTCACCCACAGCCCCTAGATCGTGGAGGAGGAGCCACCCTGGGTCCCATCCACGTTCAGCTTGGTAGCCACAGGAGGTGTTCAACTCCCTGAGGAGATGGGGATCTCAGTCACAGGGCACAAAGATGCAGAGACGAGCTGGGAGGTGCAGGACCTGTCCTGCCGGGACACTCCCCTGCACAGCCTGCCCGCCAGTCCCACTGCATGGGGTCCGGACGCAGCATTGCACACACTGGAGTGAGCGCCAGGCAGCCCGGACTGGACCCAGCCCGGCTGTGAGGCCGCCCGAGGACTGGGGGAAAGTCTGTCTACCACCCTCTGCTCTCAAGACACCGCCTGCAGCGCTCCCCACAAAGGCACGACCGCTGGGCCTCCTGCCAGCCCTCCGCCCCGCACTCACCCCCACCGCAGGCTGCCTCGACCTCCCCGTTCCTGCCACGGCCACCCCACCCATCCCAGGACACGCACGCCTCGGGCTGCCGGCCCTCCACCGACCTTGAGCAGGGAAAATTGACACGTGGGAGAGGGGAGAAGGTAGGTGAACGAGAGGAAAGGAAAAGATGGAAAGAGGACGAAAGGCAGAGAAGGACTTGAGGGCTGGGGGTGGGGGTGGGGGGAGGGAAGGAGGGGACGGGGGCGGGAGGAGGGACTCCTGTCTGCAAAGGGGAGAGACATCCGGGCTCCATGACCCGCTTTTCCCTGATTTTCCATCTCTTCTCTGCCCGTGAGCATCTCAGGCACTCGGGGCGCTGAGCTCAACGTTAACTCTTCAGCATCACCTCTGTCTGCTTTGGGGCATCCAGGGGCCAGGGAGGAGCCCCGAGGGAAGGGCAGAGAAAGGGGTGAGGCCTGGAGGGAGAGGCTGGGCTCAGCTGCAGCCAGGGGCACAGGGAGGAGAAGTCTGTCTCGGGCTTGAACTGAGCGAGTCCGGCCTCCACGGCACCTCCGGTGAGCTGGGAGAAGCTGAGAGGAAGGGAGCCTTACCTTACGAGATGGAGGCTTTTCTGAACTCTCCAGGTCTCCATCCAGGAGCGGCATGGCAAAGGAACTCAGGTCCTAGGATGGAAAGAGGGCACGTGGTCAGTGACCGGGACCCTCGGGGGCCCACCTGGCCACATCTGGGGCCACATGTGGGGCTCTGGGTGTATCCCCAGCCCCTTGCTGAGTCCTCCTCGAATGTCAGCCACCATGGAGGGAGGTGGACGGCCACGAAGGTGGAAGGAGGCACTGGAGATGCCTGCCCTGGCCCCCCTCGGGGATCCAGCCCGCTCTCCACCTTCCCTCTCGACCCCCCAGGGAAGGAGCAGGAAGAAGGCACCCGGACCGCAGGGCAGGAGGGAGAGAGCAAAGGAGGAAGGCTGGGGAGGGAAGGGAGAGCCCAGTGGACGCTTTGGGGAGTGGCCGATGGGCCAGACGCCATCTCCTGGCACGAACGTGGCCCGAGGATGTGCGTCCTCCTGGGGCGAGGACAGGGCTGTGTGTTGGGGGCTGGCTGCTGGGGCAAAGCATTCAGAAAAACCTGATGACATCGTGGCCCGAGAGATATCCTTTGGGGGGTTGTGGGGCGCGGGTAGTTGCCACAGACTCATCGTGTCTGAAACGATGAGACCCTCACCGTCTCCTCCTCCATCCTGTCTTCTGCCTGGTGGACACCTCCACTCGAGGCAGAAACCCCACCTGGGCAGCCCTCTCCCAGGAGAAACTGCCCGCATCCCGAACCTTCTTTTTTTTTTTTCCTTGTTAACTGCAGTAAAATACGTGTAACACAAGATGTGGGCTTCCCTCGTGGCTCAGTAGTAAAGAATCCACCTGCCAATGCAGGAGATGGGGCTTGGATCCCTGGGTTGGGAAGATCCCCTGGAGAAGGAAATGGCAACCCACTCCAGTATTCTTGCCTGGGAAATACCATGGATGGAGGAGCCTGGCGGGCTACAGTCCATAGGGTCGCAAAGAGTTGGACATGACTTAGCGACTAAACAACAAACACAAGATTTGCCATCTTAGTCATTCTAACTCAGAGGACTTGAGCACATTCACATTGCTGCGCAAACAGCTTCCAAGGCCCTTTCCTCTCAGCAAAGTGAAACTCCATAGGCATTTGACAACCACTCCCCAGTCCCCTCCTCCAACCCCTCCCCTGGCATTCTACTTTCTGTCTCTATAAATGTGACAGCTCTAGGGACCTCATGGAAGTGGAATTGTGCAGTATTTGTCTTTTTTGTGACTGGCTTATTCCCTTTCGCATCATGTCCTCGGTTTCTCCATGTTGTAGCATGTGACAAAATTCCCTTCCTTTTAATGGCTGAGTAATGTTCCATTGTATGGACAGACCACATTCTACTTATCTATTCATCTATTAAGGGATTGGAAAAGACCCTGATGATAGGAAAGATTGAAGGCAGGAGGAGAAGGGGACAACAGAGGATGAGATGGTTGGATGGCATCACCGACTCGACGGACATGAGTTTGAGCAAGCTCCGAGAGTTGGTGATGGACAGGGAAGCCTGGCGTGCTGCAGTCCATGAGGTGGCAAAGAGTCAGACATGACTGAGTGACTGAACTGGGTTGCTTCCACCTTTTGGCTACCATGACTAATGCTGCTATGAACACAGGAACTATGGATTGAATTGTGTGCCCCTCAAAATGTATAGGTTTGAAGTTACACCACCCCAATACTCCAGAATGTGACTGTACTTGTTGAGTCTTTGAATTATGATAACATGAAGCTATACGGGTGGGCCCTCCATAAGACCTCAATCCAATATGATTGTGTCCATAGAAGAAGAGACCATTAGGACAGACCCAGAAGGAAGACCATAAGAACTCAAGAGAGAGAATGGCCATCTATGGGGCAAGGTAAGAGATATCAGAAGTCACTCACTCTGCCAACACCTTGACCTTGACTTAGAAGTCCTTGAGAATTGTGAGAAAATAAATTTCTGCTATTTAAGCCACCCAGTCTGTACCACTTTGTTACGGCAGCCCTAGCAAACTAATACAACAGGTGTACAAATATCTCTGCAACCCTGCTTTCAGTTCTTTCGGGTATACACCCAGATGTGGAATTGCTGGACTATACAGTAATTCTATTTTTAATACTCTTGAGGAACCCCCATACTTTTCCATAGCAGCCACACCATTTTATACCCCCACCCAGAGTGCATGAGGGTGCCAATTTCTCCACATCCTCACTGGACACTTGTTATTTTCTGCTTTGTTTTAGTTATTGCTGTTTTAGCCATCCTAATGGGTGTGAGATGGTATCTCAATGAGGATTTGATTTGCATTTCCCTAATGATTACTGGTGTTGAGCATCCTTTCACAGACTTGTTGGCCATCTGTGCATTTTCTCTGGAAAAAATGTCTATTCAAGAAGTCCTTTGACCATTTTTTAAACCAGGCTGCTGGCCGGCCGAGTTGATAGGAGTTCTTTACATAATCTAGATATGACCCTTTTATCAGATATATGATTTGCGAGTATTTTTTGTCCTTCTATAGGTAGCCTTTTCACTTTGTTGATTGTGTTTTTTGTTGCACAGAAGTTTCTAATTCTGATGTAGCACAATTTCTCTATTTTCACTTTGCTGCCTCTGCTTTTGGCCTCGTGACCTGGGTTTGGTCCCTGGGTTGGGAAGATCCCCTGGAGGAGGAAATGGCAACCCACTCCAGTATTCTAGCCTGGAGAATTCCATGGACAGAGGAGCCTGGTGGACGACAGTCCATGGAGTCACAAAGAGCTGGATACGACTGAGCGACTAACACTTTCATTTTGGTGTCATGTCCAAGAAATCACCAAATCCAACGTCATAGAGGAAGCTTTTCCTTTATGTTCTTTCCTAAGAGTTTTTTTTTTTTTAAATAAATTCAAACTTTTTTATTTGCTCAATGTGGGAAATATCAAAATCACAGAACTGAGGAAAATCAACTTTATGTAAACTATAAAAGGCCAACCAAAGTCAAATCACATTTGATAAAATTAACAATTTTAAATTAGAAGCCAATAAATGTTTGTTTCCCAGAGAAGCCCTAGACATATAATAACTTTTAGTTTGTCTTTTATTAACAATGTTTGGGCATATTAGTTTCATCTTTTTAAAATGCTACTTTTAAAGCAACAGTGGAGGTAAGAAAATATCCTTTACTCCTGAAAATATTTTTAGCATGATCTTATTTAGTTGCTAAGTCGTCTCTGACTCTTTGTGACCCTATGAACTGAAGCCTGCCAGGCTCCTCTGTCCATGGAATTTCCCAGCAAGAATCCTGGAGCGGGTTGCCATTTCTCTCTCCATTTCCTAAGAGTTTTATAGCTTTAGCCCCTATGTTTAAGTCATTGATCCACTCTGAGTTACAGAAGCTCCTCCCCCCATATCAGCAGTCTCACCTTCCAAGGTTTCTAAGTTAGTTGAGGTCAACTGGGGTCCGAAAACATTTAATGGGAAATTCCAGAAATAAGCAATTCGTATATTTTGAATCTCATGCCATTCTGAGTAAGCTGATGTCCTCATGTAAGACATGTAAGTCTGTCTTCATGCCAGCACCACACTGTTCTGATGACTGTAGCCTTGTAATAAGATCAGGAAATGTGAGACTCTGCTCCTTTCTTTTTCTTAAGATAGTGCGGCTTCTTGGGGTCCCTTGAGAGTTCATACAAATTTAAGGATGGCTGTTCTATATCTGAAACAGGGATTCTGATAGGGATGACATTGAATCTGTAGATGAATTTGGGTGATACTGACATCTTAACAATATTAAGTCTACCAATTAACGTACATGGGATGTCTCTCCATTTATTCGTCTTCTCTGATTTCTTTCAGCAACATTTTATAGTTTTCTGTGTACCTACCCTTGCTTTTGGGGTTTCCCTGTTAGCTCAGCTGGTAAAGAATCTGCCTGCAATTCAGGAGACCCCCAGTTTGATTCCTGGGTCAGGAAGATCCCCTGGAGAAGGGATAGGCTACCCACTCCAGTATTCTTGGGCTTCCCTGGTAACTCAGACAGTAAAGAATCTGCTGCAATGCAGGAGACCTGGGTTTGATCCCTGGGTTGGGAAGATCCCCTGGAGGAGGGCATGGCAATCCACTCCAGTAGTCTTACCTGGAGAATCTCTATGGACAGAGGAGCCTGGTGGGCTACAGTCCCTGGGGTCACAAAGAGTCGGACATTACTGAGCAGCTAAGCACAGCACCCTTGCTTTTTTAAGCCCTCCCACCCTCCCCAGGCTCTGCTGAGGGGTCCAGGTCTGCACCTCCTTTTGCCCAGCCCTCCTTTGGGTTTGCTCTTTGTTCTCCAACAAATCTTTCAACTTAGCTAGTTTCAAGCGATCTGCAAACCTCTGCCAGAACAGTGATTCCTAAAACTGTGGCCTCATAATGCGGGCCCCTCCCCTAAAGCCTCAGGGCCTCCACTCCACTATAGCCAAGCCAATGACTCCCACAGCAAGTCCACCGGGACATGCTGGCAGTCTCTAAGAACACAGCAGACTCCAGACTCAGCCCGCACTGGGGTGGTTCATTTCAGCGTCTCAAGCGGGCTGCAATTAGAGTCACCTGGGGAGCCGGGGTCCCACCGCACGGGTTGAGTCGGCTGGTCTGCGGTGCAGGGCAGGCTTCACGGTGATTCCGCCCAGGCAGGAGCCATGGGCTTCCCACGGGTGATTCACCATCAGGAGATCTTGCCGGGCCCCACAGCCTCTAATCCAGGCCTGGAGGGACTTGCCAACCTCCACAGCCTGATTTCTGATACACTCTATACCCTGTCTCCTTTCATCAGGCACCCAGACAGGCTCTTTATGGTGTTTTAAACAGGCTGTGTATGTATGGACACGTTGGAGTACCATCTCAACCCCTCTAACATGGCAGCTGAAGGTCACCCTTCGCCAACAGCCAACCCCCTTCCTGGGACAACAGACCCTGTCTCACCTGGGCCCCTGCAGGGCCGAGCCAGCCTCTAGCGTGGAGCTGACAACTGCCTCTGAAGCTCCAAGCCTTTTCCTCCTCACCACCCAGCCAGCCCCGATCCTGGCTCACAGGGTGAGCTCCTACTAGCCTGCAAAGCCCAGTGCAGCCGCCTTCTCTGGTCCGGCCGGGACCCACCCTCAGGGAGAATCCATTCTTCTCTTATCTGTGCTCCCTGAACCTCACAGCAGGCCTTACAGCGCTGTATTACGATCATTTATCAGTCTATTCCTCACCGGACTGTGAAGGGTCCAGGACCAGGGCTAAGTCTTCATCTTGCGATTCCGTGCCCTGCGTTTGCCCCGTGCAGCGGGTGGGCAGGCGTCTCCGAATCACCTCCTGGACGGAAGACCCCCTGCCTGGGCAGCACGCGTGGGGGCTGCCCGGCTGTGTTAAGGGGCCGGCTGGCCGGCGGGCAGGCCTCGTGGTCACAGCTCACGGGGGAGGAAGAGGAACCAGGTGTGGGCGCTTACCTCCCCCTTTAATGAGTACATTCCTCTGTGGTTTCCAATAACCATCACCCTGGGACATTCGTTCAGCCTGGCCGTCCCCAGATGCCCGGCGGGCACATGCCCATTGACTCCTCAGGGAACCATCACATGCCGGTGACCGAGGCCCTGGCAGTGAAGTGACTCGGGACAAGACGGTCTTGAGACAGCTGAGGCCGGGATGGGGTCTCATCCCACCCCGGGCTGGGCCCCTCACCACCCGTCCTGCCCATGAGTGAGCCCAGGAGAGGCTCACAGGGCGACCGCGGCAGCACGCAGGGAGTTTCGCTCGGTCGAGCATCCCCATAGCTAAGCCTCTTGGCACCCGTGGCGGGCTTTGCTGGAAGGCTCCCTTGCCCCACATTCCACGATTCTAATCTCACCTCCCCCAGCTTACCAGGAAACAGGGTGCGCCTCGGAGACTAGTGTGGGAAAATCTCCGACTGCAGCTGTGACTACGACGAGCCTGCTGGCCGGTGCGTGAGTGGGACCTGGTCACTTAGCTTGGGTGAAGTTCCAGGAGGCCAGGCTCCGGGAGCTTGCCCGGGGCTTCTAAACATTTAAACACCCACTGGAGACCCTCTGGGTCTCACTGCTGTGGCCACCCCTGGCCATCTCTGAATTTCTTCTCCCCATTGGCAGGCGCTCAGACCCTCCCTGGGCACTGGGGTGGCCAGTTCACTGAGCCACCAAGAGATGGCTCTGCCCTCGGGGACAGTCCCTGGCTGCACACGTATTTTAGATCCTGACCATGTGCTCTGGAGAGGACCAGCGGGGTCCCTGGGGAAAGTGCATTTTCAGGATTCAGGCTGATAAAGTCACCTGTCGCAAAAACGACAGGACAAAAGAGGAAAGTCGCAGGTTTGAGAAAATCCCCAGGATACGAGCTGACCTGAAAAGTAGCTTATTTATTAATCCCCCATCCCTGCCCTTCTTCAGAATTTCAGGCAAAAGCCAAAGATCTCAGCAGCAGGGTTGTCGTTGATTTGCCATTGGTATGTCCCCGGGTTTGATCCCTGGGTTGGGAAGATCTTCTGGAAGAGGAAATGGCAACCCACTCCAGTATTCCTGCCAGGAAAATACCACGGACAGAAGAGCCTGGCAGGCTACAGTCCACAGGGTCAAAAAGAGTCAGACACAACTGAGCAACTAACACTTTCACTCATTCTCACATCCTTAAAAACTTTGAGTCTCTGCCTCATATGGTCTTCAGAGCAGCCCAGACAAGTAGGAAAGGCAAGTGGTTTCACACCAGTCTACAGATGAAGATATGAAGGGGTCAGAAAGGCGAAGCCATTTGCCCAAGGCAGACAAGTGCACCATGGCAAACAGGTTCTATAAACCAGGTCCACCCGCTCCCAGCTCAGAGCTCTACCTACACCCTCCCACCTCCTTGGGACGACTCCGCTCCAGGGACAAAACAACTGGGTATCAGAAGATACGCAGGGCTCTTCAGGGATGATACAGGGCTCTTCCGTGCAAAGTGCACGTCCCTGGCACAGTGAGGTCCCAGGGGACGAGCAAGGATGGAGGAGACTTGGTACGGTTCAGTGGTTCACTCCCAAGGCAGCGTGTGATACTGTCTCTTTAAGGTCTTCTACATCTTAATCTAAAGCAATTCACCTAACACAACACTGTAAATCAAGTGTACTTCAACAGAAGATTTTTAAAAAGTTATTCATGCTGATGTTGCAAAGGACTGAAAAGTATCAAGCGTCCCACCACCAGATGCAATCACCCCATTTTGTATAGTCTGGGGTCTCATTTACAGCTCGCCCACTCCCCCAGCCTCTTATCCCAACCTTTTTCCATACTGTTGACAACCATCTGATGTCTCAGAGCCTTGACAGCAAGCGTGTTATCGATCAGATGCAGTTCTGCCCTTTCAGCATTTCTGACGCTTTGTCTTACAAAACTCCTTTGTTGTTGCAGCTGGGCTCCCCCGGAAAGAGCCCCGATGAAAGTGCACACACAGGACAAACAGAAAGGCCGCCAAGGTCAGGGGCCGCGGCCTGCACCTGAGGGCCAGCCAGGGCTTTTAAACATCAGGGTCACACCAAACATTCCCGTGCAGTTTCCAGCGGTTTGACTCCTCCCGGGGAGGGCACACATGGAAGACAGTCTAGTGCTCCTTCCCTGCCGAGCAGACCTGAAGCCACAGAGCGCCATTGGCATCTGACGCTACCCAGGCGGACAGTGGGCCCCGGGCGCTGTGTGGGCTCGACAAGCCTGCATCCCTCGGGCACGTAAGAACACGACCTGTTCACAGAGGTGGAGCTTGGGTGCTCCAGCCCTGTCCTGTGGTTTACTATCTGGGGAACCGGGGATCTTGGGCACGCCTGAACCCAGTCTTCCAGCTCTCAAATGAAGGGTTTAACGAGATAATTTCAGAAGATGCCTGTTAGCACTGACATGCTCTGTTCTTAACTGTGGAGCTAAACAGCAGGCGGGATCAGGAGAGTTTTAAGGGACTACTGCTAGATTGAGAATAAAATGCTTCTCATCTTCCAGGGCTTGTTGTCAAAATAATTTTCTTCTTTTCTCAAACTACCAGATATTCTCCACTGTCCTCCCAGCGCAGGGCAGGGTCCCCAGACTCGATGTGTGTGTGTGTGGGGGGGGTATTGAGGGGGTGTCCCTTGCTTCCCTAGTGATGCTTCATAGCTGAACGGGTTACGATCCAGATGCATTTCTGGCTTTTGATGTTTTTATTAGAATTTTTTACTTTATAATGGAGTATAGCCAATTAACAATATTGTGATAATTTCAGGCGGACAGCAAAGGGACTCAGACATATATATACGCGGATCTACAGCCTGGTGGCTCAGATGGTAAAGAGTCTGCCTGCAATGCAGGAGACCCGGGTTCAACCCCTGGGTTGGGAAGATCCCCTGGAGAAGGGAATGGCTACCCACTCCAGTATTCTGGCCTGGAGAATTCCATGGACAGAGGAGCCTGGCGAGCTGCAGTCCATGGGGCTGCAAAGAGTTGGACGCCTTCATCACTTTCATTCTCCTCCAAACCCTCCTCCCGCCAGAAAGGCTCTGGCTTTCTAACTGTGTGTGCTCTGACTCATCTGCTTCCTGAATACTAACCCTCTCGTCTTTTAAGTGATTCCTCAGGTCGCTCAATCTTTAGCACCCGAGTCACTAGTACCAATGTCAGGGGGCATCCCAGCAGACACTCGGCATAGCTCTGGAAACATTGAGTGGCCTCCCCAGAACCACGGGTACCCGGCTCCCTACCCAGCCTATGCCCCCAACCTCCTGTCACCCACATAGAGGCGGTGCTCACACCACCAGCCTCATCTGCACCCGAGCTGTCGGGGCTGTGATGAAGGCCGTGGTGAGCCCCTCAGGTGGGAGGCTCCAGGGAGGCCTCTCCACAAAGACTGACTTTGCTCCATTCCTCCGTCCACCGAATGGGCATCTCTTGGTGCTAATGTAGGAGGTGGTGACCACAGCCAGGGTCACACAGCCTCTGGGAATAGTCACATAACTTCCAGAAAAATAAGGAACAAACCCTGAATGGCTGGAACTCAGCAACAAGGGCAGTTCAGTTCAGTCACTCAGTCGTGTCCGACTCTTTGCAACCCCACGGACTGCAGCATGCCAGGCTTCCCTATCCATCACCAACTCCCGGAGTTTACTCAGACTCACGTCCATTGAGTTGGTGATGCCATCCAACCATCTCATCTTCTGTCGTCCCCTTCTCCTCCCACCCTCAATCTTTCCCAGCATCAGGGTCTTTCCCAATGAGTCAGTTCTTCGCATCAGGTGGCCAAAGTACTGGAGTTTCAGCTTCAGCATCTAACCCTAACCCTAACCCTAACAAGGGCAGATAAGAGGTCAAATGAGAAGGAAAGCCTAAATCTGACTCTGGGAGAAGTTCCAGAACTCTTTATTTTCCACAGAGCACATCAAGGCTTCTGACTGCAGTCTGAGAGACTTCCCGATGTGAAAGAGAAAAGAAAGCCACGATTTTTTCCTCCTGCGGGCACCCTCCTTCCTCCCCTCACCTGGTGGTCCCCACAGATCCGTGCAGCTGCCTGGGGCCTCCCTCCCTGCCCTGGGTCTTTGGCGCCTACTGAACAAGGGAGCGTGTGTTAGCCCCACAGCGGGCAGGGCTCCCTTGTGACTCATTGGTAAAGAATCGGCCTGCAATGCAAGAGCCGCAGGAGACACGGGTTCGATTCCTGGGTGGGGAAGATCCCCTGGAGGAGGAGGAAATGGCAGCTTACTCCAGTATTCTTGCCTGGAGAATCCCATGGACAGAGGAGCCTGGTGGGTTACAGTCCGTGGGGTCGCAAAGAGTCGGACACGATTGAAGTGACTTAGCAGCAGCAGCAGCAGCCTTCCTCCCAAGAAAGAAGCCCTGAGACATGAGAAAGGCAGAAATCTGCCGCCTGCCCCCCTTCAAGGGAGTTGCCCCCACCCCGCCCCCCGTGGTCTCCAGCTCCACAACAGCAGCAGGCAGCAAACTCTTCTCAACACCAAGGAGCTCCAGAAGCCCTAGACCAGAGCGGTCAAGAGTCCCCCATTCTCCCCTCAGTAAGCCCCTCACTTCTGGTGTGCAGCAAATCATTTTAGCCTCCAAGGGCCTTCATTTTTCAATCTGTAAAATGAGGCTACCGGGCCTTCTGTATCACCGGGTAGCGCTGTGAAGACAAGATCAGATGATACCACAGGAGGTCCTTCCTGAAACTTCAATGACATACCACCTCCTGCTGGTCAGAATGGTCATCAGCAAAAAGGCTACAATGTAACCACTGCAAGGATATGGAGAGAAGGGAACCCTCTGATATTGTTGGTGATTGGTGCGGCCACTATGGAAAACACTGGTGAAAGTCGTTCAGTCGTGTCCGACTCTGTGACCCCATGGACTATACCGCCCATGGAATTCTCCAGGCCAGAATACTCGAGTGGGTAGCCTATCCCTTCTCCAGCAGATCTTCCCGACCCAGGAATCGAACTGGGGTCTCCCGCGTTGCAGGTAGATTCTTTACCACTGAGCTATCAGGGAAGCCCTGGAAAACCCTGGAGGGTCCTTAAAAAACTAAAAATAGAGTTACCATATGATCCAACAATTCCACTCTTGGGTTCATGTCTAGAAAAGACAGAAAAGATACATGCACCCCAATGTTCACTGCAGCACTGTTCACCGCTGTCAAGACACAGAAGCAATCTACGTGTCCATCGACAGAAGAGAGGAGAAAGAAGATGTGGCACATTTACATACAATGAAATAATGCCATTTGCAGCTACATGGATGCACTTAGAGGTTATCATACTAAGGGGAGTAAGTCAAAGACAAATATCGTATGATAGCCACTTATATGTGGAATCAAAACAATGATACAAATGAATTTATTTACAAAACAGATTCACAGGCATAGAAAACAAACTTAAGGTTCCCAAAGGAGAAAGCGGAGGAGGGATAAATTAGGAATTTAGGACTAAGAGATATACACTACTGTGGTTGTTCCGTCACTAAGTCGTGTCCAACTCTTTGCAACCTCATGGACTGCAGCACGCCAAGCTCCTCTGTCCTTCACTAGCTCCCAAGTTTGCTCAAACTCATGGCCACTGAGTTGGTGATGCCATCCACCCATCGCATCCTCTGTCGTCCCCTTCTCCTTTTGCCCTCAATCTTTCCCAGCATCAGGGTCACTGTGTGTGTGCTAAGTCACTTCAGTAGTGTCCGACTCTTTGCAACCCCATGGACTGTATCCCGCCAGGCTCCTCTGTCCATGGGATTCTCCAGGCAAGAATACTGGAGTGGGTTACCATTCCCTGCTCCAAGGGATCTTCCTGCTCCAGGGATCACAGCCGTATCTCCTGTGTCTCCTGCACCGGCAGGCGGGTTCTTTACCACTGAGCCAGCTGGGAATCCTCCTATCAGAGGACAGATGGCCTGTAATTTCAAGGGCTCTTTTCAACTCTATAATTTCCATGATTTTACCAGGACAAGCCTTAAGATAGGGTCTGCAAAGGCAGGTGCTGGGTTTCTGGGGAGGGTTTCTTTACCCACAAATAAAATGCCAAACCACCAACCGAGATTGTGGTAGCCTTGAACATCGAACCCTCTGTGGGTACCACCCACTGCATGGCCAGCTGGGTGACTCGGGTCGTTGGGCCCCCCACAACTTAAGTCTTCTCCAGGAAGAAAAATAGCAACCACGAGGGAAAAGGGGATGCTTCTGGGCCTGAGTCCCCAACGGCCGCCTCCCCACCCACCTGCCTGCTCCCCACGGGCAGTGCGGGCACTGCCGGGGAGAAATATCACCGGCTTTGGTCTGTGCTTCAAGACCAACTTTCTTTTTTTTTTAAGTCGCTCAGTCGTGTCCAACTCTTTGTGACCCCATGGACTAGAGAGTCCATGGATTTCTCCAGGCCAGAATACTGGAGTGGGTAGCCTTTCCCTTCTCTAGCAGATCTTCCCAATCCAGGGATCGAACCCAAGGCTCCCACATTACAGGTGGATTCTTTACCAGCTGAGCCACCAGGGAAGCCCAAGATGGAAAATTTGGATGAGAATAACACTATGCACTCAGGGAACGTGTTTATAAGGTCACAGCGCTGCTGGTGGCTCTGAGACACATCCTCCCCCATGCAGGGGGCTCTTACGCAAGCGTCAGGGTTTAGAGACCTAGTTTCTGCTCTCAGCCACCTACCCAGGGTGGCTCCGGGGCTTGGCCCAGGAGCCAAAGTCCACACAGTTTTTAAGCTCAGAATCTTGAGAACATCCAACGTCTATATTTATAAAACCGCTTATCAAAAGATTCTTTCTGATCATTTCTACAGGTGCCCAAGGGTTCGTCCACTCAAACCCATGTCTCCCCACCGGCCACGTGACCCCATGCTATACACTGAAAAGTACAAGGAGTTCGAAGGAAGCAGCAAACACCAAAGACTCGGAAAAAAAGAAAAACCACAAGGAAGCACCCTTGGGTACTAAGCAAGCATAACAAACAGGGTGCTTTTATTTGTTCGCTCTCACCTTCAGCCTGAGCTGAACTGACCACTCCAGAAGCATTTAGCCCGTTTTCTAACAGATAGTCCCAACCCATCGTGGATCATGACATCAATTTAGTAGATTATACAACCGCCAAAATATAAATTAGAATAAAATAAAGAGTGCATCTTATTGTGAAAATTTTTGTTTCGGTTATTCACACATAGGCACACGTGACCTCTGGATAAAACACACGTCTTACCGAACTGTGGACCAAAAATGTCTGAACAATCGGGTGTTGCATGAGCTCTGAAGCAGCGTGGGCAGAGTTCAGAGAGTGGCCGAGCCCTGTCCTGCTAGACGTCATGAGGGTGGACAAAGATGGCCCCATCTGCTTCCCTCTGTCCTGGCTGAAGCCCTCTGACCTCTTTTTGTACTTTGTGGCCAGAAATATGCACAAAGAACAGAGACAGAGAACCACATCTGGTGACGGTCATGGGCGGCAGGCGCCTCCCCACCTCTCCTTTCATCCAACCCCATCCATCCCTACCCGGGCGCCTTGAGCAGTGGGCACTGCTGCTCTGACCCACCGTGGGTGCTGCCAACCCCAGCACCCTCGGGCTACCCCAGACCTGGAACAGCAGTTACGGCCCCGGGGGCAATCACCCACCAGGCCCTTCCAGAGTGGTATCCGTCAGCACCTGTACCCTCCTGACCCAGGCCTGCTGCAGACCCCCCAGGTCTCCCAAGGGTCTAAACCTAATTAAAAAAAAAAAACTAAACCAAGGAAATAATGCAGTCATAGGACGCTGCTGTTGGACAAGGTCAGAAATCTTCCCCATCAGGCCCCTTCCACTACAGGTGGGGAAACAGGTGTCCAGGGAGCGCTGAGTGGTTTACTCAAAGCCACGTGGTAAGAGTCACGAGCCAGCCAGAACCGCCTCCTTGGTCGCGCCACTTTGAGCAGAGTTCTCCATCACACCGTGCTCTCTAGGTGATTTTTCAACTTCCAGTTTATGGTTCCGTCACATAAAAAGGTATCAGCTGTCCCACAGAGTAACCGTGCAGAGCCCCCCGGCACGGGCTTGGCTGTTCTGCGCACGGGTAGGTGTCAGTTATAATTATTACACAAGTCGCTTCTCTAACTTGACTTCCCAGGTGGCTCAGCTGGTAAAGAATCCGCCTGCAGTGCAGGAGACCCAGGTTTGATCCCTGGGTCAGGAAGATCCCCCGGAGAAGGGAATGGCCACCCACTCCACTGTTCTTGCCTTGTCCACGGGGAATCCCATGGACAGAGAGGTCTGGCGGGGTCACAGAGAGTCAGACAGGCCTGAACGACGAACACTTTCACTTTCCACTTTCCTCCTCTAACTTAAGCTCTCTTGGCAACTTGGCATCCAGCGACAAAGCTCTCGTTCCAGGTTGTTCTTTGTCACTGTTGGCTTCCTGTGACTTTATCACTTTCTGGGATCCCTTTTCACTTGTGGCCACGGCCGTCAGGGTGAGCAGCTGTTCCTGGAACTTTCGGGAACCACAAAAACCTCGGTGTCCTCCGGCCGACGGAAGGCTGGCAGGCGCTCTGCAGAGAAGGGCTCCAGGCGCTGGCATCAGAGCCTAGTGCGGCAGGTATGTGGACACCAGCGGGTCCAGCAGAGGGTGTCTGCCCATTTCCCCTTCCTCCCGGGGCAGGGCCTGCCAGGGCCCCATCAAGCACGCGCCAGGCACACGTCCTGCCACCCCACATGGGAAACCAGCGTTCTCAGGTGGAACAGTGGGTGTTGGGGACACACGGAACCCAGCGGCCCCGGAGGGTTTGAGGACCCTACCTTAGGTAGGGGATTTGCTTATTTATTTATTTGGCTGCACCGGCTCTTAGCTTCGGTACTCGGGACTTTTGATCTTCACTGCAGCATGTGGGGTCTGCAGTTGCGGCATACAGGCTCCTAGCAGCAGCCTGTGGGATCTAGTTCCTTCACCAGGGATTGAGTCTGGGCCCCCTACGCGGGGAGCTCGGAGGCTGAGCTGCCGGACCACTAGGGAAGCCCCGACACAGGGCAGGTTAGTAATGACACTCAAAATGGCCAAGCGGCTAGCTATTTTGTAAAATGTATTTTTTGGTCCTTTTTACTAATTGAGCTCCTGTTGTTGAAAAAAAAAGCAGCTGAACCGAGCCCACACCCTCTCTGAGGAAGGCCCGGATATAGATTTCACTTCCAGCCAGCTGCGTTTATTGGAAAGGCACTTCCCTCCACTGGCCTCAGTTTCTTCCTCCAAGATAGGACGTGTTTGGCCCTGAACCCTGAAAGTGAAAGTGAAAGTCGCTCAGTCGTGTCCGACTCTTTGTGACCCCATGGACTGTAGTCCATGGAATTCTCCAGGCCAGAATACTGGAGTGGGTAGCCTTTCCCTTCTCCAGGGGATCCTTCCAACCCAGGGATCGAACCCAGGTCTCCCGCACTGCAGGCAGATTCTTTACCAGCTGAGCCCCCAGGGAAACCCGTGTCACTATAAATTCATCAAAACTCATAAAATGTACAAAACCAAGAGCGAGCCCAATGTGAACTATGACTTTCAGCTAATGTGCTCAGTCGTGTCTGACTCTTTGCAACCCCATGGACTGTAGCCCTCCTGGATCCTCTGTCCATGGGATTTTCCAGGCGAGATTATTGGAGTGGGTTACCATTCCCTTCTCCAGTTCAGTTAATAATAGTGTATTAATAAAGGCTCATCAATTGTAACAAATGCACCACTAATATTAGCAACAGGGGATGCTGGCAGGGAGGGAAAAGGGGTACACGGAGCTCTCTGAACTTTTTGCTCAATTGTTCTGTAACTTTAAAACTGCCACCCAAAAGTCTCTTAATTAAAAAAAAATTAACAGCAGCAAACAGGCAGAAATGTCCTCGGTTCTACCTGCCAACCCATCACACACCGCTCTGGGCCTTGATCACCCACCTCCTTTCGTTCCTACAGGAGCAGCTGGGAGCCTGCAATCTAGCTGAGGGTCTGCCCGGGGCTCTGCCAAGAGGCCCGTGGTCATCAGTCCACACTGGGATGGGACCTGGAGTGGTCACTTCATCCTGTGTCCACGGCTCTGAGTCCTTCCTGAATGCCGGGGGCCAGCTGCCTGGCACATGCCCAGACTCGGGGCCCTGAGCCTGAGGGGATCTCGGGCAGAGAAGATAAATGAGGCGAGGGAAACCTGGAGAAGGAACTGCGAGCTGAGGTCAGGAAGCAGGAGGGCGGGAGGGAGGCGTGCAGACCCACATCCCCTCTCTCAGGCCAAGCCGGCCGTAGGGACCCTGGAGCGAGGGCTCTGGCCAGCAGGCTCCAGATGGAAGCTGGTGGCAGCCTCAGGATGTCTGGAGCAGGGAGTGAGTGGGGGGCACAGATCCCAGGGCCGGGCTGGAGACCCCGTGGGCGCTGAGTAACCAGTGGGTCCCAGTCGGGGACTCAAGGATACAGACCATGGCGCTAACGGAGCCAAACAAGGGATTTGCTGGGGTTTCTGTTTCTGCTGCCAACAAACCCATTCTGTTCAAGAGAGGGGGGCTTGTTATGTAAGGAGGAGAGGGAAGAAAAATGCCGGGTGTGAGGCCAAAGTCACCAGAGAAGCAGAAACTTCCAGATCAGCTGCCGCCACGGCGGGGAGTCAGGTACAAAACACAGGGGTTGTTTGCAGCTTTGCTTTTTCAAGGGAGGGAAAAAACAGCCTGCTTCCCACATCTTAGGAACTGGGTTAAAAGCCATGATCTCTTAGGAAGACCTGGTCCCAGTGTATCTTCGTGTGTTGCGATGTGTCCCCAGGCCACCCAGGGGGTCGGGGGCTGACTGTCCCCCGGTCCCTCCTAGATAGTTTGGGATCTTTATTTCTCACTGAGACAGGCACGGAAGATTCTGGGTCAGGTTCCTCAGCCAGAGGACCCCTTGGGATTGCATGTCTCCGGGCATCACCAGGCCTTCCGTTTTCACTCTTGATCACTTGGTTCTGGAAGCCTCTGGACGTATCTCTGCCTTTTGTACCTATAAGTTCTTGTGGACACCTCCCCCTGCTTGCAAAACACAGGTCTTCACGTCCCAAGTCTTTGGGCCCAAAGTGAGTGGACTCTGGCCTTCCAGGATGACGTGGGGAGCTGATGCTTCCCAGAGATCTGTTGTAAACTGACTGGTTCATCCCTGGGCAGGTCCACAAAGAGTGGGAAGTGCCACAGGTTGGGGGGGGGGATACCCAGAGCTGTGGGGGGCCTTCAGAGGCTCCGCGTGGTCCCCTCTTGGTTTGCATGCAGCCCCGCTTTCATGGTTCAAAGGACACAGTTAGAAGAGCATGTGGGCTAGTCCTCTCCGCTGCGTGCCTGGCCCCGGCGGAAGAGCAGCCCCGAGCAGGGACCCTGCTGGCTGAAACCTCCTGTGGACCCTCCGGCCTGGGGAGGGAGGTGTCATTTTCATCACCTGGTATCCCAGGGCACCGAGGCCACCACCCAGACTTCCACCCGCTTCCTCCTGGTTACTCTGCGGCCTGCACCGGGCCTGGGACTCCTCTCTCCCTCCCCCACCTCCAACCGGGCCCACGACCCCCACAAGTTCAAGGTTATTATATACAAATCATCTTTAAAAAGTAGCAGTCAGGAAGCCAGCACCCCATGGCCGGCTTGGCCTGAGAGAGGGGATGTGGGTCTGCACGCCTCCCTCCCGCCCTCCTGCTTCCTGACCTCAGCTCGCAGTTCCTTCTCCAGGTTTCCCTCGCCTCATTTATCTTCTTTGCCTGAGATCCCCTCGGGCTCAGGGCCCCGAGTCTGGGCATGTGCCAGGAACCTGGCCCCCTGCCTTCAGGAAGGACTCAGAGCCGTGGACGAGGCATGAAGTGACCACTCCAGCTCCTGTCCCAGTGTGGACCGATGACCACGGGCCTCTTGGCAGAGCCCCAGGCAGACCCTCAGCTAGACTGCAGGCTCCCAGCTGCTCCTGTAGGAAGGACAGGAGGTGGGTAACAATTTGCAATTAAAAATACTTCGATGGGAATACAATTGTAAGCCAGCGATTCTCACGCTGGAGTCCAGGAAGCCACCGTCAGGGCCAGCAGAGGTGGCTTGCCTCCTCCACCCTGGGGTTTGAGAGGCGCCGGCCAGCACCAGGCTGTCTGGCTGGGGCTGACCTGCCCTTCTCTCACCCACTCATCGCCTCTTCCTCCTTTAGAAAGAGCGTGGGTCTGACAGATTCACAAGGCCTTGGCAGTCCAGCCCACTGGAAATGACCTCTCAGCCCGCTGCATTTAAAACCCACCCAGTCAGGCTTCCCTGGTGGCTCAGGGGTCAAGAATCTGCCTGCCAATCAATGCAAGAGACACAGGTTCGATCTCTGGTCCAGAAGATCCCACGTGCCGCAGAGCAGCTAAGCCCATGGGCCCCAACTACTGAGTCTACACTCTAGAGCCCGGGAATTGCAACTACTGAAGCCCGCATGCCACAGAGCCCGGCTCTGCAACAAGAGAAGCCACCACAATGAGAAGCCCGCAACTAGACAGTAGTCCCCGCGCACCACAGCTAGAGAAAGCCCACAGGCAGCAAAGAAGACCCAGCACAGCTGTAAAAAAATAAACAAAATTATTTTTTTTAAAAAAAGGTTATAAAATCAATCCACTCAACTGACATGCACACATTGCTATATTTAAAATGGATAATCAACAAGGACTGCACAGGGAACTTGGCTCAATATTATGTAACAACCTAACTGGGAAAAGAAATTTGAAAAAGAAAAGACAGGTGTATCTGGACAACTGAATCACTTGGTTGTACCCCTGAAACTATTGAAACATGGTTGCAACTATATCCCGAGTTATATACTATCAACTATACTCCAAGATAAAAGGTTTAAAAAATAGGAAAATAAAATCGACCCACTCAAGCACTGTCCATCTGTTGTTACAAACTTTCTCTCTGTCAAGGTTATGAACACTCTGAGGGCAACAGCTATGTCATCCGACTGATTCTTTGTGTGTGGATAAAAAAAACTCACAGTGACTCAAAAGTCAGAACAAAGTGACACAGGCTTGAAAAGCTGGGCTCTTCCACCCATGTCTCCATCCACAGCGTGCGTCCAAAGGGACCACTTTCAGCTGCACACCCAGTTAGGGTGTCTTCATGCAAGTGTAAATACCAAGTATAGTCCCCTCTCCTAATACAAGGGGCTCCCTGGTATATTATATATTCTGCTCCACACCTTGTCCATCACTGTATCTGTCTGGGGATCTTTCAACGTCAGCATGCAGGGTTTTCTAGTATCTGCGGTGTGTCCGTCTGCATGGGACGCTCTAGTTTCACCAGGCCCTGTCGACATCACAGGCTGTTGCAATGAAAACTGGATGTTCTTCATGGTTCTAGGTTCATGTGACCGCTGCTCAAAGGGTACGGCATCCCTGATTCCTGACAGAAACCGTCACAGGCCTCCTTAGGTCTGGACCATTCCACTCTCCTAACTGGGGTGTAGGACAGCATCTGTTTGCCCCACAGCCTCATCACCAACAGCCAAGGCTGTCAGATCGCGGAACTTTTGCTGGATCAGTGAAAAGTTGCATCTGAGTAACCTACATTTGCACCTATGCTATTTGCATCTATGTTGGGCTTCCCTGATAGCTCAGTTGGTAAATAATCCGCCTGCAATGCAGGAGACCCCGGTTTGATTCCTGGGTTGGGAAGATCCACTGGAGAAGGGATAGGCTACCCACTCCAGTATTCTCGGCTGGAGAATCCCATGGACAGAGAAGCCTGGCAGGTTACGGTCTACGGAGTCCAAGAGTCGGACACGACTGACCGATTAAGCACACACAATTTTTGGTGCAACATGGAAGCACAGAAGAACAACTTGGGTCAGTTAGGCTTCTGAGTTAGGTGATAAGAAGTTTATCCCTGGATCCCCTGGACTCTTCCCTGAGGGAAACCAGCTGCTGTGTTATAAGTCCCACTGCGCCGAGACCACCGTGCTCTGGGGAAGTTCGAGCTAGCCACGTGAAGAGGCAGCGTGGAGAAAGGGATGTGAAACCGGCCCAGGCACCAGATGGGGCAGTGAAAAAACCTTGAGAACTCTGCCCCAAGGGCCACTGCATTGAAAATATTTGAGGAACCCCAAAGGAGAACTGCTGGGCTGATGAGGCGGCCCCGAGACCCGGGCGATCCCAGACCACAGCCTTAAGAATCAGGGCGGTTTATGAAATAGCAACAGATGACCAGAAAACTATATAATCTTGCGACAGCTAATTTCTCAGTTTTCTAATCTCTAAAATGGGAGTCATAGGGGTTCCTGTGCAATGATGAGTGAGCATATAAATCAGTTCAGTTCAGTCGCTCAGTCGTGTCTGACTCTCTGCGACCCCATGGACTGTAGCACGCCAGGCTTCCCTGTCCATCACCAACCCCCAGAGCTTACTCAAACTCATAAAGAGGTAAACACAATACATTTGTAGTAACACAGAAAAGGACTATGTGGCTTCCCAGGTGGTGCAATGGTAAAGGATCCACCTGCCAATGCAGGAGACATGGGGTCGATCCCTGGGTTGGGAAGATCCCCAGGAGGAGAGATGGCAACCTACTCCAGTATTCTTGCCTGGAAAATCCCATGGACAGAGGAGCCTGGTGGGGTACAGTCCATGGGGTCACAAAAGAATCAGACATGACTGAGCAACTAAACAACAAAACAGCAATAAAGAGATTATAATGATGCATGACAATCACTTGGAAACTGTTAGCTATTACTCTAAAATGAATGACTGATTTTATGGGTAAATGTTATTATATTTAGGGACAAAATGTTTTTAACGCTGAACCCAGTGGGTAGGCCATGGAATTGTCTTCCTCACAGCTTTGGTTACGGGAAAGGGACAGATTCAATGGCACCCTTACAATGGCAAGATCCATCCCGAACTTACAGGAGAAAGGAGAGCTCAGGAAGGCACGATGAAGGGGCTCTGACCCCTTGGTGATGAGTTAGGGAAATTGAAAGTCCCTGTAAACTGAAGCAGTCTTTGGGGATGCTCTCTGGGTATGTGTCTAAATTGCTCAAGTGCTAGCTTCCTCTTTATGAACAAAAAACCCCAAAACCAAGGAAGGTGGGGGGTGAGGTAAGTCAGTGACTTCCGGTCTAGGATGGGAGGTGACAAAAAGCAGCCACAGATGCTCCTGCAATGCGTCCAGTCTTCCGAAGAATGGGACAGCACAGGCCATGAGAACAGCGTGTCTCGGCCTTTAGCTGGAATTTCATCAGCTCTGGGAACACTGATTATCTAATGCTGATCAGAAGGCTGAGATCAGGAATGACTAAATGCAGAAATTATTTATTAACGAAAGCCTGCTAGACCGTCTTTCAGAACTGAGGGCGAGGGGGAGGAACCAGAAGGAGTCTCAGAGGAGACTGTTAAATATCTGTTAGAGCCACTGATGTGTTCATCCATTTAGACATCCGTTAAGTAGCCCCTGTGTGTCGGGGGTGGCGCTAGAAACACAGGTAAGGCATTCATGGGGAAGACACAGAACCACCCTCAGTCTGGGTGGGAAGGGGCAGGTTGCAGAGGGATCTGAAGGACCTTTGGGGGGTCCTTCAGGGGGTGATGGAAATGTCCTGTCCCACAATTGCTCTGGTAGTCGTGTGACTGCATACTGACCCCCAACCTACTTATATACTTAAAGTTGGTGAATTTCACTGTATGTAAACCACAGGTCATGAAAGCTGGCCAAAAAGTGACCGGTGAACCACCAGCCATCCCTATACCATAGGGGAGAAAAAGCAAGACAAGCAGTCACCAGAACCCAGGGACGATGTCCGCGTTGCCAAGCCTGGAAGACGGAATGCGCTTTTCCAGGCAGTGGGAGTAGAGTTTCCAGGAAGCACTGTGCTCTGTGTTATGGACCAGTTATATTATTTTCTAGCAGAAAGTCTCCGGTTCCAGTGGCCCTCCTGATGCCAAAGCACCTTGCCACGCAAATCAGAGAGGGTGCGGCTGTCCCTTCTTCCCTTACCTGGGACCTGAAAGACCAGCGTTCCACCTTCCAGGACCCACTCAAACACACAGCAGCCACAAACAGAGCCGGGAGGAAAGAGCCCTTGGACACCAAGAGCCCATTTCTCCCAAAGGGTAAATCCCCAAGCACGAGATGTCCCAAACCGAAACAGGTGCTTCAAAGATCAGTTTTCTCTAATGTCACTCAGGGAGAAAGATAAGGAGATCATTGTGAAAGTGCCAGAAAACAAAAACAAAAAGCCAGAGTATTTTTCACTAATTCTAAATGCCTGGGGACTCTGCTGAGCCAGGGTCCTATCTGAGCTGCTGGCCGTGCCTCAGCTGGATCCTAACTGTGGATCTCAAACAGTGAAATCAGAGAAAACTGACCCTTATCTGGGTCCAGGCTGCATTCAAATAACCAGGAGAGATAACTCACTAAACTACTCCCTTCTCTGAGTTGGTAATCTCAGAAGATTAGCTAATCTCTAGGTTTTTCCAGTAGTCACCTATGGATGTGAGAGCTGGATCATAAAAAAAAGGTTGAGCATAAAGAATTGATGCATTCGAATTGTGGTGTTGGAGAAGACTCTTGAGAGTCCCTTGAACTGCAAGGAGATCAAACCAGTCAATCCTAAAGGAAATCAACCCTGAATATTCATCAGAAGGACTGATAATGAAGCGCCAACACTTTGGCCACCTGAAGGGAAGAGCTGACTAGGAAAAGACCCTGATGCGGGGAAAGATTGAGAGGAAGAGAGGAAGGGGACGGCAGGTGATGAGATGGTTGGATGACATCATTGACTCAATGGACATGAATTGGAGCAAACTCTGGGAGATAGTGGAGGATAAAGGAGCCTGGCGTGTTGCAGTCCATGGAGTCAGACACAACTCAGCCAAACAACAGCAACAAATCTCAGCAGAAAACCCTGAAGGCCTAGGATGGGATGGAGACAGACAGACAGGAAAAGTGCTTGAGTGAGGCTGGGGAGCCCTGGAGCGGGGAAGGGGTGCTCTGCGGCTCTCTGGGACTGAGGCCATGACTCCCCACTCCCCACTCCATAAACCACACCTTCCCCGCCTGCCAAGTACGAAGTGTAGGATCACCGAGCACCAAGAACACGTGGCTATTTAAACACGTGAAGAGCGATGCCCACAGCCAGCTTATCTCCACCTGACATCTCCACTCACTGGACTCCAGATATGTCACCGTGGTGGTCACTGAGACCCAGAAGGACCTCTGGGGTCAGAGCCTGGGCCATGTCAGGTTGGTGTCACCGTTCAAGACGTGTCACCAGATGTCAGTTTTTTGACAGTTAGGATCCAGCGGAGGCATGGCCACCAGCTCAGACAGGACCCTGGATTAACCCGCAGGCCTTTAGAATCAGTGAAAAAATACTCTGCCTTTTTGCTTCTGTTTGTTTGTTTGTGTTCTGGCACTTTGATAGTGATTTCCTTATCTTTCTCCCTGAGTGAAATTAGAGACTGATGGGGGTGGGAGTTGAGGGGAGGGCCAGGGAACCGCTAGACTTGGCACCAGGCTGGACTTCGGGCAATATCTAGAATCTTCTCTTTTTTTTAGATAAACGAGCAGGAGGGAGAGATGCTGATTCCAACTCATGCACCCAGATTCCTCTCCTGCAAAGCTGGTCCTCAGGGCCCAGACCACTCTGCGGGGAACCTACATTCAGCAGGCGGGGCCAGCCCCCAAGAGACCCCATGCAGGAGCGGGGCACACTTGGAGAGACACCTGGGGCTCTGGCTGAAATCTGGGGGTCTGGAAGTGAAGACGGGCCGAGGCGAGGAGGACAAACAGACTGAGTAGCCGCTGTCGCCCCCTTCCTCCCCCAGCCCCCCGAAGCCTCCCTCAGAGCCTCTCCCGGGGGTGGGAGTGGGGTTGACAGCCCCCCAGGCGGGCCCAGTGCCCCCTGTGCAGGCAGCCAGCCTGGAAGAGGAGCGAGTCCTTCGGGGAGGGCTGCCAGGTGGCCGCTAGTGAGACCATGAGGGGCCGGGAGGGGCTGGGAGGGGCGACTGGACACTACCCCACGGAAGGAAAGCAGCAAGGGGCTCTCAGGACCCCTAACCCACGTCCCTCCCCCTCCCCAGGACCCTCCTTCTTCGTTGGATCTGTGCTGGAAGGCTCCCCTGGAAAGCGCATTTCAAGGCTCTGTGCTTTAAGCAGATAAGTGTGGATGACTCAGAGCGAGTGGGTGGTGACAGATGTCTGCAGCGAGCTCCAAGCCAAGCCGGTGGCGTGCTGGGGAGACGCCTGGCCAGGGCCTGCGGGAAGGGCCAAGCCCCACCAGGGGCCAAGGGCTCAGGGAATCCGAGCAGAAAGCCCACTCAAAACGGATGAACCCCCAGCCCCATCCGGCCCTTTCCCGCCTGCACCCAGCCTCAAGTCTCTGCAGTATCAGGAAGCCCCTGGCACTTCCGGCCATCACCCCAGCCCTGTTCAGGATCCGTGGCTGCCCTGTCCACCCCCAACCCTCACCCTTCCCCTCCTATCTGACCCCCACCCCCATTGGAGGTCTCTCGCCAGCATCGGTTTCTGGAAGTTTCCCTCCCATGTTTGTCTTCCCAGCCATCAAAGCACATCTGCCTCGCTCGCTGGTAAAATGCAGACACCCCTCCAAGGGCACCTCCAGACCCCCCTTCTCCAGCTCAGCCCTAACTCTAACACAGAAGGGCTCACCTGGCTGCTCAAGTGCTCTATTTGGGAAGGAGTTTCCATTATCCAGAAACTCACCTTGGAGAATTGCGTGTTTGCTGCCAAAGCTGGGTAGGGAAGGGTTTGATGTTGTTGGCATTGTAGTTTAGCCACTAAGTCGTGTCTGATTCTTTGTGACCCCATGGACTGTAACACGCCAGGCTCCTCTGTCCATGGGATTCTCTAGGCAAGAATACTGGAGTGGGCTGCCATTTCCTTCTCCAGGGGACCCTCCCCACCCTGGGATCGAACCTGCAACTCCTGCACTGGCAGATGGATTCTGTACCACAGAGCCAGGAAAGGGTTTGGTACTAGCAATGGCAGGTAAAGAATTATAGTTGATTTTTGAATAAAGAGGAATCACCCTTCTAATCCTTACTGGTGAAAGTATTTCTAGAAATGCCTTCCCACGTCTCCCATCTTTCAGAAGAACAGGTGGGCAGGATTTACCTGGCAGAGGCCCACGGTTTCTGTAAAGCAAAGGAGCCTCCACTTCAACCAGCCCAAGCCTCAGAGACCCGTCCCAGGGCCAGACCTGCTTCTATGCAGAAGGGAGCCTTTTGGCCTTGCTGCATCGCCCCTCATGTTCTGCCCTCCTTTTCCCCTCCTGAGGGGGTCTCATACCCAATACGGTTCATGGAAGAGTCTGTTTGTTGGTCCCAGTTATTTGGAGGGTCATGCACTGTCCCCAGGCTTCCCCGGGGGCTCAGAGGTAAAGAACCAGCCTGCAAGGCAGGAGTTGCAGGAGACCTGTGTTCGATCCCTGGGTCGGGAAGATCCCCTGGAGGAGGGCATGGCAACCTACTCCAGTATTCTTGCCTGGAGAATACCATGGACAGAGGAGCCTGGTGGGCTACAGGCCACGGGGCTGCAAAGAGTCAGATGACTGGAGTGACTTAGCATGCGCGCACACACATGCACATCCACACCCTAAGTCAGGAGAACATTCTGTCTCTTTATGACCTTTTCCCCAGCACAGCCCACCCTATTCCTCCTTCCACGCTGGGCATCTCAGAACACCCCAAATGCCCATAAGCGTCAGCCCCAAGTATACTTCCAGTCATGAAAACGCGACTCTGAACATGACTGAGTCAACGCAGCTGCCTGTCCAGAAAGACGCCTGCTGTGTGGGGTATGAGTCTGCTGAGTTGCCCCCATTCCGTGACTGGGTCTCAAGCCGGTGAGACCCTGTCGTGGGAGCCCCGGACCCAGAAGAGGAGGAGGAGCTGGCTGGGGGCCAGCGCTGACCCCCGATTCCCTGGCCCTGGTTGGCCTGGACCCCTAACCCTCCATGGGCTGCCTGCAGATGCGGGGTGCTGTGGGGCCGCCTGCCCGGGTCTCTGTTCTCCTATTTCCTGGGACCCGCCCAGCAAGGCTCTAAGGAGCTGGAGCCACGAGCACAGGCAGATGGCAGACGCCCTGAGAAGCAGACGAGACAGTGAAATGCCAGCACACACACCTCGCCCGCGGAGTAAAATCCGACCTTCCCCCCACCTTCCACTGGGCTGTATCTTAGGATGAAAGATGCCAAAGGAACTCAAGGAAGGAATTAAGATTCAAGGAAAACCAGGCCACCGTCACCCTCAGGGCAGACACCCAGATGACCCACCCGAGGGCGTCAACTGTCCATGTGGGACAGGCGGGGAGGGGGAGGGACTGGGCGTCCATGTCACCAAGGACAGATGGAGAAGGGGCCGGACAGGAATCACCAGGGAACTGCGTGAACACAACAGAACCCAGAGCCCTCCAGCCTCGACTTCCTGATGAAAAATCCAATCGAGAAGACCCACAGAACTCGGAAAACCAGGTCATTTCTAGGCCTTTTGTGGAGATGTTCTGCCGGGCTCAGTAGGGACACCCACAACTGACCGCCACCTAGAGGGAGGGGCCTGCTGTTTATTGAGCATTTATTACCTGCCTGGGCTTCCCAGATGGTGGTAAAGAACCCGCCTGCCAATGCAGGAGACATAAGAGATGTGGGTTCGACCCCTGGGCGAGGAAGATCCCCTTGAGAAGGAAATGGCAACCCACTCCAGTATCCTTGCCTGGAGGGCTCTGGGGCCTTAAGTTGCTCATGGGAAAGAAGTCTGGTCCAGGCAGACACAGGGCTGAAGGAGGAGGGGCAGCTGGCTTCTCCAGCAAGTCCTTGGCCTGTAGGTCCGGTCTCAGTTTCTTGCTAAGTCACTGCCCATGATGGGAGCCGAGATTGGGCCCCATAGTGGGAGACAGGGCCCACACACCCCCGGAAGGAGGAGGGGGCAACTCTGGAGTCAGAGGGCCTGAGTTTGACCCTGGCACGCCATGTACTAGCCATGCAACCTCAGCAAATGATTCAAGTTCACAGAGCTCCAGTTTCCTCATGGGTAAAATGAGGCCAAGATTGTCATGAGATTTAATATCGTGAACATCCATGAAAATGTCCAACACAGTGCCTGGCGCCTAATACATAGTCAACAAATATTTCCCAAAATGTAAACAGCTATTAGCAGTTTAAGAGGTGGTATGAAGACAACCAGTCCATCCTAATGGAAATCAGTCCTGGATATTCATTGAAAGGACCAAAGCTGAAGCTCCAATACTTTGGCCACCTGCTGTGAAGAACTGACTCATTTGAAAAGAGCCTGATGCTGGGAAAGATCGAAGGCAGGAGGAGAAAGGGGTGACAGAGGATGGGATGGTTGGATGGAATCACCGACTCAATGGGCATGAGTTTGAGTAAACTCCGGGAGTTGGTGATGGACAGGGAGGCCTGGTGTGCTGTGATTCATGGGGTCGCAAAGAGTCTGACACGACTGAGCGACTGAACTGAACTGACTGATGAAGACAATCCTTCTAATAAAATCTCTAGCTGACCAAAGGGTGCTATCAATTAAGTCAACCTAGGAGAACTATATGAACACAACTTAACACAAAATAAGGCAAAAAACAAAAAGTATAGGCATCAATCTATACTAGCTCACGGGCGCAGTATGAGGGCAGGTTCAGGGGCTTCCCAGGAGGGGATGCGCGTCTGGTCGGAGGAGAGACTGGAAGACTATTAAAGGAAGAAGGCCTGTTGTTAGGAGAGCAGTGAGGGACTGGAAAAATGCAAGGATTCCAACAGTTAACAACGGAGCCTATATGTGAGTAATACTGCACTGCATATTTGAAAGTTGCTAAGAGTAGATCTTGACATTTCTCATCACAAGAAAAACAACTTCTTGTAAGTATGAATGGTGATGGATGTTAACTAGACTTACTGTGATGATCACTTCACATCACAGACAAATAACTGAATCATTGTGCTGTGCGCCTGAAACAAATATGATGTTGTATGCCCATTATATCTCAATTTTAAAAAGTGCGTTTACTCCAGAAAACTAAAACAGCTGAGCTGAAGTGAGAACCCCAAATTCACACCTCCATTCCAGGGCTCCCTGGCTGCCCAGCACCATGAACTGGTGATATCACGACCACATGCCTTACTCATCTCGGAACGGCCAGTGCCTGGCATGTAGGATTCAAGAGGTTGTCTCACTAAAGTTTATTTTAATACCAGACAGGGGACCAGCCTTAAGGAGGACCCCCACAGCCTGTGATGAGGTCCCCCCACCCAGCCTCAGTCTCCCAGACACCCTCCTCTCCCCACCCCCCCAACTCCTCAATAAAGAGATGCCAGTTCCACCCTTGTGACTTCAGATGAGAGAAGATTAAGAACCTGAAACATCCTAGATTTTCAATTATCTTCCCTGCACGAACTTAATCTTTTAACCTTTCCTTTCCTCTTCTATAAAAAGGAGCTGAATAACGTGTCTCATAGGCCTAGTATTGGGTTAAAAAAAAAAAAAACCAGAGTACTCCCCCCACCCCTTAGACTGATGGAGCCCTTGGCAGTTTGCATATAAACTGAGGAAGCAGTTGGAGATGATGGGGGAGGGGGCGCGGGGGTCCTGAGGGTCTGGGTTACGATGCCTCCCCCTGGGCTGGTGAAGGAGGCTGGACAGAGCCCACGGAGGCTGGTTCAAGCTCACTGCCTCCGTCTCTCCCATTTTCTCCCGGCTTCCCCGTTCCCAGCAGGCGTCCTGCACAACCCACCTTCCCTCCCCTCCACTCCTGCAGGCCTCTCACCTGGTCAAACCTACCAGCACCTGAGCGTCCTCTCCGCTTATGCTCCGGGGTCTCCCCTGCCCCTGGACAGGAACCTCCTGGCCGAACCCTTCTGTCTGCACCCCCTGGACCCACCCCCAGGCCCAGGGGGCACCTGCCAAGTCACTCTCCCAACTGTGCAGACCGCCCCTCAGCCCTCTCATCACCTAGAATCGGCCGAGACCTGGGGCTTGACTCCCCAGAGCCCCCAAGTCGCCAATCATCTCCCACGCCTACTTTCCTCCCCATTCAGCTATAAACGCAGAAGCAGGGGCTCAAGCTTCTTTCTGTTTCACCCCCCACCCCACCCCACCCATCTCTCCAGTCACCAGCCATCACTGACCCTAAGTTCAAGTTCTGTCCACACATAACTCGTGCAGCCTCTGCCTTAGGGAAGGGGGACCCCCAAACAAAAACAGCAGTGGCGACCTCGGAGCAGTGCACCTCAGTACGAGTGGAGGGCCCGGCCAGCTGGCCGTGTCTCCGGACCAGCCCCTTCCAGCCCGGAGCTCCACTTGTGGCTCCACAGTCCAGGCGTGGGGTTCTCAGCCTCCCCCCTCCTCCTTCGCGCAGAGAACAGACCAGTCTTAGTTCAGACCAGGGTGAAGACATTGTCCCTCCTCTCTTCCTCCCCCCTTCTTGGTCACCCCCCTCACCTCCTATTTTCTGTTTTTTCAATGTCTTTCCCAGAAGTTAAAACAACAAGTACAGTTTTCACAGCTCACCTTCCACGGGCAGGAGACCGACCAACATGAGTTATGTGGTCAAGAGCCTTCCAAGCGACCACGGGGCGGGTGCCCCAGAGTCCCCAAGCATCCCTGACCCTTTTTCCCTTTGGGACAGATTCAATAAACGGTGACTCAGGGCAGGGAGGGAAGTCAGACCCTGCTGAGATTTCAGCCAGGGAGATTTAAGGTGGATGGGAGGGGAGTGAGGGGAGGGGGGAGACCCTGAACTCAGGTGGGTGGGGGAGGAGGGACCAAACTCAGAGGAGGAACAGAGATGAATTTGCCTCCCCCGCTCCCCCCACAGCACAGACACACACACTCACATGCCACCTTCACGAGTTATTCTCTAAACCTCCAAGAAAAAGTTATGTAAGGAGGGAACACACAGCTCCAGGTAGGGGAGGGAACATTTGGTTCGGCCTGGAGGTGTTTAATTGAATAAGAGGCTCCCCAGGAACAAAGCGAGAATTCAGCATCCGTCTTGCATACAGAGGAGACAAAGCATCACGAGAGAGCAAAAGCCGCACACCCAGGCACCGCAATGACCAGCACGCACTCAGACAGCCAGCTCCTCCGGAGGTCTGCTTACTCAGCCCCGAGCGGTCCAGGAGATCTCCCCTTCCCGGGTGCTCATCGGCGGCCGCGGGGAGACGCGCTGGCTGACAAGCGATGGGGGAGACACAGCGCCCCCAGCTCAGGAGAAAAAAAAATCCTGCTGCCTCGCTGGCTCCCAAGGTTCCCCGAGAGAGAGACAGGCAGAGAAGGGGGCTCCCAGCTCCCTCAGCGAGGGCGATTTCTAGGGTTCCGCCGGGTGCACGTCTGCAACAGATGGGGACTGAGCGGGCTGGGTGTGTCCCCAGTCCTCGGAGCCGCACGGGCGGCGGGTGTGATGGCTGGAGCCCGCGCTGCGGCTCACGACACAGGCGGCGTGGGGCAGGTCCCCCCATTGACAGGACTGCAGCAAACTGTCATGACCACCGCGGCGTCGGGGTGGGGTGGGGGGAGCATGCAGGGAGGCGACTCCTCACTACCCTGGTCCAGGGAGAGGGAGGGAAGACTCAGCCAGGTCTTTTAAAAAGACAGGCAGTGGACGGAGGGAGGCGGGGGAAACTGCCGATGGATGCTGCAGTCGGTGGCCCTGAGCTCCAGGTCCGCTCCCAGCGCAGCCCCTGCAGGGCTCTTGTCTCCCTTCGGGGTGGGGGGCGGAACTGCACCATGGCTCCAGGAACCTGGGCCCCTGGGGGGGTCCTGCCCTCGGGATACGGACAATGCCGGTTTTATTTCTCTCTGGCAAGTAGACGGATGCTGAATCCTCCCTCTGTTCCTGGGGAGCCTCTTAGTCGATGAAACACCTCCAGGCCGAACCAAATGTCCCTTCCCCTACTTAGAGCAGAGGCCCTTCCGAAAGGCCCTGCAAGTGGAATTCCCATTGGAAACCCCAGAGCTCCAGCCCTGACCAGACCAGCTGCAAAGCCACAACCTGCAGGCCATGTGGTCCCTGCCAGGTTATCAACCGAGTCTACTTGCTTCCCTGTCATTCTGATGCTCTGAGGTCCGGGGCCTGGCTGACCCTGGAGGGAATGGCCCTCCCAGGGCTCCACCAGTTCCTAGAGTCAGCAAACCACTCCCCTCTTTCATGTCAAAACCAGCGAGACACCAAGCCCACACCCCTCACCTCTTCCGCGGCTCTCACCTCCAGCAGGTACCAGACAACGAGGGGGCGGCCCCTGCACCCAGAGGTACCCCCCGACCCGGAGCTGAAGTGATTCAAACTCACCAACCCTTTGCCTGCTCACCTGCCCCGCCTGCTCCTTCCCACAGAAACCACTGGGGAGGCTCCTGCCCACATTCTCCCCAGGCTCCTCCTGCCTCCTCACCCGCCCATGCTTCCCCCGTGTGCCGGGGGAGCTCCTGTTCCAGGGATCACAAGTATACTAGCCTTCTGCCTGGTGGCGGTCACACTGGTGTCCCCGGAAGGACGTCCAGGCCATCTCAGACCTGAGCATGGACACTCCGCAACCGCAGCCCAGGCCCCGTTCCTCTGAGAAAACAGTCTAAGGAACACGCCTGCTCCCCGCATCTCCCAGGGCTGCTGGAGGGGTAACGGGTGAGCAAGCATTTGGACAAAAATAAGCATCGGCTTGGGGTGGGAGGGATTTTTTTTTTTTTTTTCTGGAACCAGAGGGCAGCGTAAACTCACGGTTTAGCAAAAAGCTGGTGCCATTTCGGTCACTTCGGAGCCAGCCTTGCGGCCACCCCTCCCCAGGCACGGGGGCGAGGGGTCCCCTGGAGACCCGGCCAATCACAATATTTTCTCCAGCTGGTTCTGGAACTAGCCTCACGGGGTGAGCTGGGCTTGTTTTATTTTCTGTGTGCTTTATTCCAAAGCATACAAACAAGCTTGAGGCAAAAACGCCTAATTAGCTTTGCTTGGAATAGCTGGCGATGGCAGGAAAATGGGCTACCCCATCCAAAAATGTCCAAAGGTTTGCTACGTTTGGAGGCAAGCGCCTGTGAATGACTTACGGGGCGCGGGTAACTCTCTGCAGTTCTGATCACCAGCCAGCCCGAGTCTCAGGAACCTGGAATATTCATTAAGAGATGGAGTGGCACAGGCCACTCTGCTCTGGCCGCCAAGGTGCCAAAACAGACATGGCCAATGTCTTCACCTGTGTTTATTCTCGCTTCCAAAAATCTCCACTGACCCTTCACACTTCTTCAGACTCTGAGGTTTTCCACCTACTCTCCTGAGAGGGTAGAGGTCAGCGTTCTGGAAGGAGGAGCCCCAGGGGACCATGTTGGCAAGGCCGGAAGACCCAGGAAGACTGTAGTCAGCCCCACGGCTGGTCTCCGGAATATTCCTGCCTGTCTCCCATTCCCCCACCCCACGATTCACTGCCCCCAAATCAATCCCCCTAAACACTTCTTTCCAAACTTTACTCTCAGCACCCTCACCAGATCCAAAAGGACAAACCAAAACAAAAAGTAAGCAAACCTCCCCAAACACAAGTTCCGTATGACCTACCAGACAAACTCAGGGTCTCCAGGGTGCTGGGCCAGGCCCACCAGCCATCCAACCTTCTGACCTTGTGGGCTGGGCTGACCTGTCACCCAGGGGCATCAGGGGACCTCACCATCCCCCACAGGCTTCGCCAGCATCTATAGGTTATGACCTGGCCTGTCTCTTGGAACTGATTTCTCAAGGGCTAGCTATCTCAACCTGCACAAGAGGTAACTGGGTAAAACCCTACCTATTGTACGAATAAGGACAATGCAGTTCAGGGAGGCTGAGACGCCAAGGTTACCGACAAACCAGTGACAACACCGGGACTCAGTGACCGGTGTATTTCCCTGCAGTCCTGACAGGTTCACATCCCACCCCATTTTGATCTGTTTACTTTTGGTCATTTGAATCTCCTGGCATTTCTGTGGCATAGGTCTATGACATGTGCAATTAAAAATAAGCAGAATTAGCTTGTACTCTTCAAGTCGGGAATTCCCCTTTGAGGAGTCCATCCCAAAGAAAATCTGAACTGCAAAAAAAGCTTTTGGCACAAGGCGCATCTGCAGCAAAGAGGAGGCCCAGATGCCACGTGAGTGCACAAGAAGAGGCGGGGCGTCTCGTCCAGGCTGCTCAGACAGGGCCACGTGGTGCTGTGAGGAAACCACCGCGGCGACGTCCAAGAAGCAAGCGACGTAAGGGATGCGGCCAGAGAATCGCTAATGAGGCACAGCATTGCCTCACCCTGTAAGGGACACAGAAGGCTGGAGACACATGTCACACACGCGTCAGCGCGCCCCCACCCAGCCCCGATGAGACAGCCCAGGGTTAGAGTCTGAGTGTTCTGTAATCTAACACAGGCCCTTTGCCGCGCCCCACTCCATCTTGGGCTGTGAGTCTGAAACTCAAGACGCTGCGTGCAAACTCAGTCCTGTGACCGGGCGCCACTGCAGGAGGGCAACCCCTGCCCTAACAGCAAAGGGACCCACAGCCCCGAGTCCAGATCTGCCCGGCGCTGGGCCTGTGTGTCACGCCCTCTGCCAATGCAGAGGACACAGGTTCGATTCCTGCTCCAGGAAGATCCCACATGCCGCGGGGCAACCAAGGCCGTGCACCACAGCTACTGAAGCCGCGAGCCTAGAGCCTGTACTCCACCAACAGGACACGCCACTGCAAGGAGAAGCCCGTGCACCACGTGAAGGGCAGCCTCCACTGACCGCAACCAGAGAAAGCCTGTGCAGCAACAGAGGCCTGGCACAACCAAAAATCAGCCCGTCAGTCAGATGCTTCAGAAGGAAAAAAGGTCCAACCTCGGCCAAGGGCCTGGCTCCTGGCTGCACTAACCACACTTGTATTTCACTCGGAAGTGGGGGGGCCAGAAGAGGGGACAAGGCATGGTGTTGGCTTGGCACTGGCCTGGTCATCCACTGGCAGGGCATGGTGATGGCTTGGTGTTGGCTTGGCCATCCACTGGTATGGCATGGTGTTGGAATGGCACTGGCTTGGCCATCCACCTGCAATGACATCTGAGATGTTCTAGATCAAGCAGGGATGTTAGTGCTGTGACATCTGACTTTGGAACCCCATTTCTACACACAGCTTGTGGCCAGCGCTCCTGCATCTGCTCACTATGCAATACGTTAGGGGAGTTTGGTGGCTTCCCAGTTGACCAATCAAAAAATGGGCAGAAGACCTAAAGAGATATTTCTCTAAAAAAGACTTACAGATGGCCAAGAGGTACATGAGAAGATGCTCAACATTGCTAATCATTTGAGAAAAGCAAGTCAAAACTACAGTGAGGTACCACCTCACACCAATCAGACTGGCCATCATCAAAATGTCTAAATGATAAATGCCGGGGAAGGTGTGGAGAAAAGGGAACTCTTCCACGCTGTTGCATGTGTGCTAAGTCACTCAGTCGTGTCTGACTCTTTGCAACCCCAGGGACTGCAGCCCACCAGCTCCTCTGTCCATGGGATTCTCCAGGCAGGAATACTGGAGTGCGTTGCCATGCCCTCCTACAGGGGATCTTCCCGACAGCCACCGGGAAAGCCCCCCACACTGTTGGTGGGAATGTCAATTGGTGCAGCCACTATGGAGAACAGTAAGGAGGTTTCTCAAAAAACTAGAGCTACCATATGAACCAGCGATCCCGCTTCCTGGCATGTATCTAGAAAAGATGAAAGCTCTAATTTGAAAATATACATGCACCCCAACGTTCATAGCAGCACTATTTACAATAGCCAAGACATGGAAACAACTTAAACATCCATCACCAGATGAATGGATAAAGAAGATTCAGTATATATATGCCATGGAATTACTCATCCATAAAAAGAATGAAATAATGCCATTTGCAGCTATGTGGAATGGACCTAGAGATTATCCTACTGAGTAAAGTAAGTCAGACAGAGAAAGACAAATATATGATATCATTTATAGGTGGAATCCTTAAAAAAAAAAAGTACAAATAAACTTATTTACAAAACAGAAATAGACCCACAGACACAGAACACTAAAATTAATAGTTACCAAAGAAGGAGGGATAAATTGAGAATTTGGGATGAACAGATAAAAACTGCTATATATAAAATAGATAAACAAGAAAGACTTACCTTATATAAAATAGATAAACAAGAAGGACCTACTGTTTAGCACAGGGAACTATGATATACTCAGTTATCTTGTAATAACCTATAACGGAAAGAATCTGAAAAAGAATACATATATCTACCTGTATTTACCTATATCTGAATCACTTTCTTGGAGAAAGAAATGGCAACCCACTGCAGCATTCTTGCCTGGGAAATCCCATGGACAGGAGGATCTGGTGGGTTAGAGTCCATGGGGTCGCAAAGGGTTGTAAACAACTTAGCAACTGAACAACAACTTCGTTGCACACCTGAAACACTGTAAATAAACTCTACTTCAAAAAAAGTAAAATAAAATATCCCAATGAGGAATCAACATGCAGAAGAGGGCCACTTGGGACCTGGAACATCTTTAGTGACATCTATGGCAGAGGACATATTAATCAGCTCAGGGAGGGTTAAAGCTCTTTCTCACTGGCAAAATGAGTGGTGTCAAGGCAAGGGCTGGCTCAGGAGGCCGGCATGGGCTGCAGCAGCCTGGAGAAAAGCAGTCAGAGAATCCAGCCAGTCCCCCGCCCCCGCCACACACACACACACAGACACACACACACACACAGACACACACACACGCAGTCAGAGAATCCAGCCAGTCCCCCGCCACACACACACACACACACACACACACACACACACGCAGTCAGAGAATCCAGCCAGTCCCCTGCCACACACACACACACACACACACGCAGCCCTCGAGGCCACGATGCCCACATCCTGGGCCTTGGATGCTTGAACTCTGCTGTTGGGTCGGCCAGTCCCGCCCCAAGGACACCTCTGAGTTCTGCTCAGAGTGAATCTACTGAAGGGCAGCAGGACTGCCTCTGAGCTGCAGTAGGTAGTTCCTAACCATCCGTAAGGGTTTAGCAAACTTAGATCAAAGATTTCCTCTCATTGTAACATATCACCCGGCACTGAGGCTGCCAGGATGGGGGTGGTAGGGGAACACATGGCCCTATCCACCTCCAGTACCAGAGGCCACTGATAGTTATCAAAGTCCCCAGGTGTTTCCTAAGCAGCCAAATTGGCTCAGAACCTTTTGCCACTCAGCCACTCCCTTGATACCTCCATCCAGGTAGAACCAGCAGTTCCAGAACTCTTGAACTGCAAAGACATTTGGAATCAGCGGGATCTCATGCCCTGATCTTAATGGAGAGGAACCAGAAACAAACCAACCCCAACCCCAAAGGGTAACAGTCTCTCCATCTTTCACAGCCTTGTCCTGGACTCTCGTAGGTCTTTAGACTCACCCCTGGAGCCCCACAGGGGGACGTGCTCCTGGGTCACAAGCTCCCCTGAGCCGTGAACATCGAGCAGGGTGCTTGAGGCCCTCCTCCATGGAAGTGCACTGACCACACACACACACACACACACACACACACACACACACACACGTGTTACAGCGCTTGCATCTGGAGCACATCACCTGCCGGATCACAGGGTCACCACCATCAAGTAATGAGGAACATGTGCAAGCTCCGGGCTTCCCTGGTGTGGGCTCAGTTGGTAAAGAATATGCCTGCAAAGCAGGAGACCCAGGTTCAATTCCTGGGTTGGGAAGATCCCCAGGAGACTGGAATGACAACCCACTCGAGTATTCCTGCCTGGAGCATTCCATGGACAGAGGAGCCTGGCGGGACACAGATCATGGGGTCACAAAGAGTCGGACACGACTGAGAGACTAATATACGCACCCCATGCAAGCTCCAAATTGCATGCCCACACTGGGCAGGGACTTGCCCGAGGCCACGTGGCTGGGTGCCCAGAGGCCCAGGCCTAGGACTCGGGTGCTCTGGACTTTGACCCCCTGTACCTGCCAAGAAGGAGCTCAGCCCCGCCTGCTGGAACACCGGGTTTGTTCACACGGCCCCGCAGGGGCCTCTCCCCTAATTTCAGTCCAGACAAGCGCAGGTGTGCAAGGTGCAGAGGGCAGGGTAGACGGGGAAGGATCTGCCATTCCTGCTGGCAGCCAGAAAGGACGAGGCACACGAAAGGAGCGCGGATGGACTAGGGGGTGAACAGGCGACACAGGCTCAGGCGTTTGCCCGTCACAGCCGACACGGGCCTCTCGGGCTTGCGGGGGTCTTCGCGAAGCCCACCCCCACCCCCGCCGGCCACAGAGACTCTCCCTCCCAGGCTCCTGCAGGCTCCTCCCGCCTGCATCTCGAGCCCAGGGCTCCAGGGGAGTCCACACGATTCTGAACACAGCAAGTCTCCACCTGAATGTTTCATCCAGGTCACTGCTGACCGAGGAGGAAGCTCCTCAGATCTGAGACGCGGGGGGGCCGCCATCCGGGAGGACAGCGTGCTCACCTTCACGGGAGCAGCGTGGCACTAAGGAAGCCCCCCGTATTCTTCTCTGCCTCTGCAGTTAAACACACAGGATGGGCTCGCAAAGGACCCCCATCTGCAGGGGGTCTCCACCGTCCACCACAGCTCTAGCTCCATCTCGCCAAGGCCCTCCCCCCTCCTCACAATGAGTATCCAGGGGACCCTCAAACACATGTCAGCCTCAGGCTGGGTTTCTGGGACACAAGACAAGTAGAAGACGAGACTCCCCCGTCTCGTGGACCTCAGTCCTGGCCAGGAGGAAGGTCATGGAGACAAGGAATAACGTTGCAGCACCTCATGCAGTGTGGACAGTGGCCACCATAATAGTGTCCAGAAGGAAGTGGCTGCTTTGGATGGAAGCCGTAACAGAAGTACTTCATGCAAGGAGCAAGGTTGAGGCGGAGAGCTAAGAAGCAGCAAGTGAACAGAGGCCCTGGAGGGTCCTGGCATTTGGTCAGGCTCCCTCTTTGGTCCCTGGACTGGAGAAGGAAATGGCAACCAACTCCAGTATTCTTGCTTGGAGAATCCCCACGGACAGAGGACCCTGGTGGGCTACAGTCCACGGGGTAGCAAAGAGTAGGACACCACTGGGCAACTAATACATCTTGGACGTGCTGCCAAGGCTCTGGAAGGCTCAGGAAGGCTCCAGAAACTAGATCTTCCATTGAAGCCAGAAGGCACACTTGGCTCATCCAGAGTCAAGGGGCTGACAGGCTGAGCTTGGCTAGACTCAGGCAAATGCTCCAGTTCTGGAAGCCTGTGACCTCAAACTGTCTCAAAGGCACTGCTGAACAGATGGTCTGGGCTGCTCAGGTGGTGGTGGAAGGCCAGGCTAGTGCTAAATAGGCCCCCGTCTTCCTGAACTAATTGAAACCAACACAAATCACCTTGGGCACAAAACAATTTTTTTGTCCAGGGCGCCCTCTGTCACCGTGGTCCTCGAGCACGCCTTCTCTGAGACAAGCTGGGCTCATCTCCCTATGTCCTTCCTCATCCTTTTAAACCAGATGCTGCTATCCTACGTCTCCCCGCCCCCGGGCCCCTGCCTGCAGGCATTCCTATGAAAGATGTAGGAACAGGAAGGTTCGTGTACCCAGATTTGTTGGCTACAAAGATTCCCTGTCAATTAATTTTTCTAAAAATGGAATAAACACTAAAAGTTGAGCTGAAACTTAGAACACATTTAACACTTTTAAAAGAAGTCAGATGACACCACCCTTACGGCAGAAAGTGAAGAAGAACTAAAGAGCCTCTTGATGAAAATGAAAGAGGAGAGTGAAAAAGTTGACTTAAAGCTCAACATTCAGAAAAGAAAGATCATGGCATCCGGTTCCATCACTTCATGGCAAATAGATGAAGAAACAGTGGCTGACTTTATTTTGGGGGGCTCCAAAATCACTGCAGATGGTGACTGCAGCCATAAAATTAAAAGATGCTTACTCCTTGGAAGGAAAGTTATGACCAACCTAGACAGCATATTAAAAAGCGGAGACATTACTTTGCCAACAAAGGTCCATCTAGATAAGGTTATGTTTTTTCCAGTGATCATGTATGGATGTGAGAGTTGGACTATAAAGAAAGCTGAGCACTGAAGAATCGATGCTTTTGAACTGTGGTGTTGGAGAAGACTCTTCAGAGTCCCTTGGACTGCAAGAAGATCCAACCAGTCCATCCTAAAGGAAATCAGTCCTGAATGTTCATTGGAAGGACTGATCTCCTCCAATACATTGGCCACTTGATACGAAGAACTGACTCATTTGAAAAGACCCTGATGCTGGGAAAGATGGAAGGTGAGAGGAGAAGGGGACGACAGAGGATGAGATGGTTGGATGGCATCACCGACTCAATGGACATGAGTTTGAATAAACTCTGTGAGTTGGTGATGGACAGGGAGACCTGGCATGCTGCAGTCTATGGGGTCGCAAAGAGTCAGACACGACTGAGCAACTGAACTGAATTGAACTGAAAAGAAGTCTCTCAGAATGTATCATATGGAACTGAGTCTCATACCCCTCAAAGATGTGTGGGAGCCCTGACCCCCAGGACCTTATTAGGAAATAGGGCCTTTACAGAAGCAATCAAGTTAAAGTGAGAGCGTAGGGTGGGCCCGAGTTCACTATGATGGTGTCCTTATAAAAAGGGGGATTCAAACACAGATACAGACATGTAGGGCTTCCTTGGTGGCTCAGCGAAAGATAATCTACCTGCAATGCAGGAGCTGCAGGAAATGTAGGTTCGGTCCCTGGATCAGGAAGATCCCCTGGAGGAGGGCATGGCTACCCACTCCAGTATTCCTGCCTGGAGAATCCCCATGGACAGAGGAGCCTGGCCGGCTGGTCCCTGGGGTCGCAAAGAGCCAGACACGACTGAAGTGACAGAGTATGCATGCACACAGACATGTAGAGAGGGAAGACGACCGCCGTGAACCTAGGACTGACGTCTGAAATAGACGTTCCCTAGCACGGTCTTGCCCACCCCTAGCATGGCCCGCCCATGACCTGATTGCAGACTTCCCACCCCAGATCTGGGAGACAATAAATGTCTGCAGTTCCGAGCCCCCCCAGGTTTGTGATGCTTTGTTACGGCAGCCCCAGGACAGTCACCCACTTGCTCTTTCGTTTTTTCACAGCTTTATTAAGATAGAATTCACATGCCATACAATTCAGCCAATTACGTGCACGATAAATGGTCTTAAGTCTTTCACACACCTGTGTAACCACCACCACAATGAATGTTAAAGCATTTTCATCACCCCAAAAGAAGCCTCGTGCCTACTAGGGGTCACTCCCACACTCCTCTCCTCCCCCAGCCCACAGCAACTACGGATCTACATTGGGTATCGGTGGACTTGCCACTTGTGAACACTTCTTTTTTTTTAAATAGTCAATTACTGGGCACCCAAGTGCCACCCCTCCTTTTTATTTGACTGTGCCAAGCCTTAGTTGCGGCATGTCAGATCTTCGTTCCCGTGTTTAGTATCTTTTTTTTTTTTAAGTTGCAGCATGCAGGACCCAGTTTCCTGACCAGGGATTGAACACTCTGCATTGGGAGCAGTCTTAACCACTGGATGACCGGGGAAATCCCTAAACACTTCTTATAAATGGAACCATTCACCCTGTGGTCTCTTTTGACTGAATTCCTTGTCTTCCTAAACAGAACATAACTCAGCTATTTAAAGAGGTCAGTACTATACTGCGGGGTCAGGGGGATGGACGGGAGATGGGGTGGAGAGGGAAGGGGAGGTGTGGGGACCTGCTGGCCTCGGGATCGAAGTCGGATCTGTTCCCCACTCTCTGGTTCTGCGACCTTAAGTGACCTCCTACTTAACCTGGCCCAGAGTCCCTTCCTTTATAAAGACACAATTGCAGTCTCAGAGCCAAGCGATGACTCAGCGACCACACGTGTGCGGGCCTGGCACCGCTGGCTTTACCATCAGTCCACTTCTCAGGCCTTGAGGATAAGTCACCACTTACTAAGTGCTTAGTCGCTCAGTCATGTCCGACTCTTTGTGACCCCATGGACCCACCAGGCTCCTCTGTTCATGGGGATTCTACAGGCAAGAATACTGGAGTGGGTGGCCATGCATCATTTAATACAGAGGTGGAGTCTGGGATACTGGGGCAGGTAAGTCCTGGAGGGGGGACCCTTTCACGGAATTCCCCAAAGTGCTGCACCTACTCATAGTTGATGAAAAAGGCTCTACATGAAGTAGCCTAATGCTGGGTTCTGTGAATCAAACAGCACAAACAATGACAGCTTTGATCGGATTCTTCTGTCTCCTGCCTCACACTTAGCTTCTAAAGCTGCTCTCATTTCCAGAGACTCCTCATCTTCCACCTTCTCTAGGAAGGAGCCCGACCACCACCCTCGAGGTCCCGACCACCCAGCTCACCGTCCACCCCCTGTGATGTGGGGCTGGGGCAGACCCATGGCAGTCTCCCCACCGCAAGACGGCCCTGCTCACGAGGAGGGAGAAGGTCACATCTCGGGGGCCCAACGTCATCATCAGGCTCAGTGACCAGGATGTGGACACCCAAACGACACGCGGGTGCTGCGGGGACGGGGGGCAGCCAGCAGCAGGGGCCGCCCTCGCAGGCTCTATGACATGAACCACGAAGCCCAGTCTGGCCTCTGTCTGCGGTCGCTGCCCCCGCCACGTGCCAGGTGCGTGGTGGACACAGACCCCTCCATGTAGACAGGAAAGCAGAGCCCAAGGAGACGGAGCCTCAGCCTCCAGACCATCACAGGCCTTGTCTCCCCGGAAACTTCATGCCTCAGCGACACGCAAGGCTGGGGAGGGGGCTGGGAAGAAATGACACCCTTGGTCTGGTTCTCAAGCCTTCCTCAGCCTGATGCTGTGGTCCGGCCCCCTCCCCACCCCCAGGTTGAGCCCGGAGGACCCCCTCCCCCATGGCTGGGAGCTGGAAGGGAGGTGGAGCCCACCCCCAGCTAAGTCCCTGGTCTAACGGCCCCTACCCCAGAGGGCACATCGGGGTCTGCAGGGGCGCCTTCTCAAAACATGGCTGCCCAGGGCCCCTCTAGAACCGCTGAATCGGAATGTCTGGGGCTGAGAACGGGGGGACTGAGACACACCCTAATTAAGAGCCTATGGTGCAGTCCAGCACCTCACTGCAAAGATGGGCAAGCAAGCACAGGGAGAAGACCGCTCAGGGGCCCTCCTAGTCACAAAGTCCCCAAGAAAGGAAATATGAAGTCAGAAGTCTGCGTCTTCCTTGTAAGAAGGAATCCAGTGTTGATTTAATGCAAACTAAGCGGCAATCACTTGACCGAATTCAAACCAAGCGGCGGAGGATGCAATGGTTGGATGGCATCACCGACTCAATGGACCTGAATGTGCGCAAACTCCTGGAGACAGTGGAGGACAGAGGCATCTGGCGTGCTGCGGTCCATGGGGTCGCAAAGCGTCGGACGCCGTTGAGCAACTGAGCAGCAACAACAAAGCAACAGGCACTTAGATTTTGGTTATTCATGGGCAGTGCAGTAAATGGCCCTCAATCCTGAATCTTTATAATATTCTAAGACGGGGAAAACTTCTGAGCTGGAAGCTTTGGTAACAGGCTAGGGCCAAAGCGCCCAATACAGGCTGTACTGTGTCCTAGTTGGCCTCCCACTACGTGTCATTGTGCCTGAATCCCACATCCAAATTCTAAGAGGGTACACATGTGCTTGGGTTACAGTGGTTGCATTACATCAGGTGTGCGAAATAGACTGCAGACAAGCGTGTGACGTCAGAAGACTGGAATCCCAGGGGAGACAGCGCTAACTCATAATACGTGGCCAGTGCTCTCGAAATTGTGACCAGCCCGTGCTAACATCACAGCCGCCTCCCTGTGGAGCCCCCACCATGGACAGCAGGCCAGCCGTGCAGCTTGCCTTTCCCAGAAATGCTGCTGTGTCCCTCCCCAGGGAAGCTTCAGGAGCTGTCCGGAGTTCTGATAGCCCCTCATCCCTCTGATGACAAGGACTCAGACAGGAACCGCGTCTTCCGCCTGGGTTCCCAGAACAAACTGGAAGCCATGGCTGCCCGTGCTGGACGCAGAGATGGGAGAGAAATGCGCGTCTGCCGTTGCTCACGGCTGAGGCTGGAGTCATGTGTCACCCTAGGGTATTCGGCTGACACACTCTATTTTTCTGCATCTACTCTCTATTCCTATAAAACCTCAGTAGAAATTACTGTACTTTCAAGTGGTTTGCATGGCTTGCTCGCCCTGCTGTGCTATCTGAATCCATTTGGATTGAGGGGTCCTCTGAGAGCGAGCCCTGAACCCAAACACAACACAGCTTTGGTTTTCTTCAACAAATTCATTTCATGCTATTCTCTACGTGTTAATACTTTGTATGTGTTGTATCCTCAATGACACCTTTTAAAAAATTATTTATTTTTGGCTGTGTTGGGCCTTTGTGGCTGCTCAGGATTTTTCCAAGGACTACTCTCAAGTTGTGGTGCCAGGGTTTCCATTGTGGTGGCTTCTCTTGTTGCAGAGCGTGGACTCTAGGGCGTGCGGGCTTCAGCAGCTGCGGGTCCCGGGCTCCAGAGCACAGACTCAGTAGCTGTGGCAACCAGGCTTAGCTGCTCCATAGCATGTGGGATCTTCCTGGACCAAGGATTGGACCCGTGTCTCCTGCGTTGATAGGCAGATTCTTTACCACTGAGCCACCAGGGAAGCCCCTCAAGGATATCCTAAGTAAGGCTACGCCGATCCTTTTGTAACTACTCATAACGCTTAATGTCTATGTCAGACCTCCACTCGGCTGGGTTGAACTCAACAAGTACGCGCTGGACACTTGGTATACCAGGCACACAGGTGAGGCGGACACAAAGAGAAAAGGCAAAGTCCGCCCTTCAAGCAAGGGCTTGTCTAGGAAAAACACACTCGAGACAGAATTTTTGTCTAAAAGGCCCAAGAGCTGGGATTTCCCTGGTGGTCCAGTGGTTGAAACTCTGTGCTTCCACTGCGGGAGGCATGGGTTGGATCTCCGGTTGGGGAACTAAGATTCTGCAGGCCATGCAGCACAGACAAAAAAACAAAAAATATAAATAACAACAAACAAATAAATAAAGGCCTAAGCCTACTGCCTCGGAACAGGACGCTTCCCGCCCTGCTCTCTCTGTGGATTTCCTCTGGACCCCTATTCCTTCACAGCCCACGCTCCCCACTACGGTTCTGTCTGGGGCATCCTTCCCCGAGAACCAACAGATTAGGTAAAGGTATGCCCAGAACTGTAGACACTGGAGCTTCAAATCCGGGTCACTGGAAGCCAGGTCACACTTCCTGCACTGCCCCTTCCTGTCCCCAATGCCACCAAACAAAAATTAGTACCCAGGCAACCAGTAGGTGCTCTTGGTTTGGGCAAACCAGCATTGGTTTGCCCAGAAGAACTGTCCTGGTTTTAAAACAGATAGTCCCGCATCTCTAGAAACCCTTTGGTCCCAGGCAAATCAGGACAGAGGGTCACCCTAACAGGTAGGTGGCCTCTCCTGCTGCCCTCCACCTTCCTCCCCCGCCCTGTGAGGTCCTGGGCATATCAGTGTATCCACCACCCTGGCTTCGGCTCCATACCCATCCACATCCTCCTCTGTGTCTCTCCCCTCTTCCAGATCCACTCATTTCACCCATTTCCTCTATTTCCCAGCTCTTTGGTAGCTAAGGAAATCCCCTCACACTTTCCCTTCCTCTCTTTCTGTTTCATTTCTAATGTAAAAATTTACCCTAATCATCGAAAAAGCAAGAGAATTCCAGAAAAACATCTACTTCTGCTTCATTGACTAAGCTGAAGCCTTTGACTGTGTAGATCACAAAAAACTGTGGAAAATGCTTCAAGAAATGGGAATACCAGACCACCTGACCTGCCTCCTGAGAAACCTTGGATGCAGGTCAGGAAGCAACCAGACATGGAACAAAGAACTGGTTCCTAATTGGGAAAGGAGTACGTCAAGGCTACATATTGTCACCCTGCTTATTTAACTTATATGCAGAGTACATCATGCAAAATGCCGGGCTGGATGAAGCACAAGCTGGAATCAGGATTGCCAGGAGAAATATCAATCACCTTCGATACGCAAATGACACCACCCTTATGGCAGAAAACAAAGAGGAGTTAAACAGCCTCTTGATGAAGGTGAAAGAGGAAAGTGAAAAAGCTGGCTTAAAACAACTTTCAAAAAACTAAGATCATAGCATCCGGTCCCATCACTTCATGGCAAATAGATGGGGAAACAATGGAAACAGTGACAGACTTTATTTTCTTGGGTTCCAAAATCACTGCGGATAGTGACTGCAGCCATGAAATTAAAACACACTTGTTCCTTGGAAGAAAAGCTATGACCAACCTAGACAGTGTATTAAAAAGCAGAGACATTACTTTGCCAACAAAGGTCCATCTAGTCAAAGCTATGGTTTTTCCAGGAGTCATGTATCAATGTGAGAGTTGAACTATAAAGAAGGCCAAGTGCTGAAGAACTGATGCTTTTGAACTGTGGTGTTGGAGAAGACTCTTGAGAATCCCTCCGACAGCAAGGAGATCCAACCAGTCCATCCTAAAGGAAATCAGTCCTGAATATTCATTGGAAGGACTGATCCTGAAGCTGAAGCTCCAGTACTTTGGCCACCTGATAAGAGCCGACTCATTGGAAAAGACCCTGAAGCTGGGAAAGATTCAGGGCAGGAGGAGAAGGGGACGACAGAGGATGAGATGGTTGGATGGCATCACTGACTTAATGGACAGGAGTTTGAGCAAACTCCGTGAGAGGGTGAAGCACAGGGAAGCCTGGCGTGCTGCAGTTCGTGGGGTCTCAAAGAGTCCAACATGACTGAACAACAACAATCACTGAATAAGAAGGAAGCCAGTGATTTGTGTTTATCAAGAAAACATAGGGACTTCCCTAGCAATCCAGTGGTTAAGACTTCACCTTACATGCAGGAGGTGCAGGTTCGATCCCTGGTCAGGGAGCTAAGATCATACATATCTCAGGCCAGAAAACCAAAACATAAAACAAAAGCAACATTGTAACAAATCCAGTAAAGACTTAAAAAAAATAAAAATAAAAAAGGCCCACAACAAAAAGACATTAAAAAAATAAAGAACAAGCACTTCAACTTCAAAGAAAAAATGTTTTTTAAAAAAAATAATTGCTATAAGTGAAAATAAAAGTTTTAAGATGAAATTAAACATAAATACCAGGAGTCGAATATACGGCGGATGTCTAGAAGCCCCTTGAGGGTTTTCATAACATGACTCTTCTTACATTTTTTCCATGTACCTCTTCCTCTTCCTCAAATCAAACTTGCTTTTCATAAAATGCCACTTTGGAGATAAAACTTCACTGCAACTCCATTTAGTCTCCTGCTTTTTAATTACTGTATTCACTCATCCATTCATTCGGCAGAGTGTTTTGCTAACATCACAAATGTGCATCTTGGCAGAGCCCACAGCCAGGAAAGGCCATATTTCAGTCAAAGGCCACCTTCCTTGTCCACTGGCCAAGAGATATCAGGATGAGAAACAACCCAGGATGGAAAACTAAAGCCAGAGAAACAGAGAAAGCAGGTGTGCAGGCGAGAACTAAAGTCAAACGGGACCTTTGGTTCCAAATGTCCTGTAGCCACTGGCTCTCAATCCCAGATGCAGGTCACCTGGGCAATTAACAAACAACAAAACCCCAATGTCCAATCTCAGAGTTTCTAATTTAATGGATTTAAATTACTGCAGCTGGGTCCTGGGAGTTTAAAATGTCCCGGGACTTCCCTGGTAGCTCAGACAGTAAAGAATCCACCTGCAATGCTGGAGATCCCCTGGAGAAGGAAACGGCAACCCACTCCAGTATTCTTGCTTGGAGAATTCCATGGACAGAGCAGAGGAGGCTGGTAGGCTACAGTCCATGGGGTCGCAAAAAGTCAGACACGACTCAGCAATTAAACAATAACAACAACGGGTGAGTCTAATGAGCAGCCAAGGCTGAGTCACTGCTGTACACCAAGAAAAATAAAGCACAATGGAGTACAGATTGTTCTGTTTTACATAGAGAAGAAATCAGTTCCTAGATAGAAGCTCAGCTTTTCTGAGCACACATTCCAAGAGAAATGTCTTGAGAGGGCCTTAGTAGAACCTGGATGGCTGTCACCTTTTCCAGAGCGGCTGCCACGCCATCCCCTGCTTGGCTCTGCGTCCAGGGGTCTCCCGGGGACCCCAGGGCAGACAAGGTCAGTGCTGCGGTTCCTCGGACGCACCTCGGGCTATGCCGGGTTCCAGTTCTGCAACAGATGTGACGGACCAGCTTCACCCCGCTTCCCTCTCCGGGCATCCTGCCCAGAAAACACAGGAGTAACAATGCAGGTCGATGTGAGTCAAGGATTCAAGCTCACGCTGGAATAGAGGCAGGATCTCAGTGGATCCCGGGGCTCTGGGCATCATCAACTCCTTCAACAGGGAGCCACCAGCACCTGCTGCCCAGGAGGAGGCCTGAGCCTGGAATGAGTGCAACCCCATGTCCACGGGTCTCCACGCTTTTGTGAGGAAGACCTGCATCTCAGGGGTCTCGATCCGGCACGGGGGTGAACGTCAAGTCCCAGACAACAAGTGTGGGTGGGGGTCTCAGAAAGCGGCACTGATACTTTATGCATCCAATCCAGATCCTGATATACGGGAAGTGCTAAGCAAAGGCTTGCTGAAAGAATGAGTTTGTGTTCAGTCGCTCGGTCGTATCTGACTCTTTGTCATCCCATGGACTGCAGCACTCCAGGCTTCTCTGTCTTTCACCATCTCCCAGAGTTTGCTGAAACTCACGTCCATCAAGTCAGTGATGCCATCCAACCATCTCATCTAGTTTATTGCATGAAAAAAAAAAAAAGACTGACCCAAAAAGCCCATCTCCCTGAGGAAACAATGCTAGAAAACATGGGAAAGCAAATATGAGGGAAAGAAAGGAATTTCTGCAGATTTAGGAAACTTACATCTGACAATGGCCTTATCTCAACTCTTTCGCCCTCCCTTCAGGATTTTTGACTTCATTAAAACATTAATATGAAACTACCAATACATAAGTCACTTGGGGTGTTCTGAGGATTCTTAGATAAGATACTAAAAGTATAGGTAACAAAAGAAAAAACAGAATTGGACTTCATCAAAATTAAAAACTTGTCTGCTTCAAAAGAAAAACCACTAAAAAAGTGAAGAGACAACCTACAGAATGAAAGAAAATATTTGCAAATCATATATCTGATGAGACTTGTATCCTGAATATATAAAGAACTCTTAAATTCAATAATAAACAGACATCCCAACTTTGGCAAAGGATATGAATAGACATTTCTCCAAGGAAGATTTACAAATGTCTAAATAGCATATGACAAGATGCTTAACATTAGTCATTAGAGAAATGCAAGTCAAAGCTACAATAAGATATAATACTCTGGCCACCTGATGCGAAGAGTCAACTCACTGGAAAAGACCCTGATGCTGGGAAAGATTGAGGGCAAGAGGAGAAGGGGACAGCAGAGGATGAGATGGTTGGTTGGCATCACTGACTCAATGGACATGAATTTGAGCAAGCTCCAGGAGATGGTGAAGGACAGGGAAGCCTGGCGTGCTGCAAGTCGCAACTGAGCAACTGAACAACCACCGCAGCACAGAAACTTAAACATGAATGTCTATGGCAGCAATATCCCTAAAGGCCAAAAGCTGAAAACAACTCAAATATCCTTCGGCTGATAGAGGGATAAGCAGAATGATGTACAATCACCCACACACTGGAATATTGATCAGCCACAAAAGGAAAGCAATACAGACACACACAGCTAGTTGGCCCTCCCCATCCATCAGTCGCACATTCACAAATCAAACCAGTGGCGGCTCAAAATTATTAGGAAAAAAATTCAAGTTCCAAAATGCAAAACCTGAATTTGCATCTTCATTTACATCATATTAGGTACCATAAGTATCATCTCTAGTATCCAGGAAGATGAGTATCGGTTGGATGACAACACTGTGCCATTTTATACAAGGGGCTTGAGCATCCAAAGATTCTGGTATTGGAAGGGCGTCCTGCAACTAGTCCCCCCAGAGAAACCGAGGGACGACTGTACTAGAACATGGATGAACCTCAGAAACATTATTGTAAGGGAAAGAAACCAGTCACAAGAGATCACATGTTCTATGCTTCCATTTACGTGAAAGTCCAGAGGAGAGAAATCTACACAGACAGAGTTGCTCAGGGCTGGGGGTGGGGGGCATGGAGTGGGGTACGGAGAAGAGATAAAGGGTAAGGGGTTTCTCTTGGGGGAGATGAGACTATTCTAGAATTGACTGTGGTGGTTGCACAACTTTGTGAATTGTGCACTTTAAACGGGTGAATTTTTGCTGTATCTCAACAAAGCTTTTTATTAGAGGGAGAGAGAAGGTGTAAGAGGGTCAACGAAACCACAACACCAGCAACAATGCTGAGACCATCTCTCACCTTCCAGACTGGCAAAAGTGAAGACGCACACCCACACGGTGTCAGCAGGCCTAAGAGAAACAGGCGTTCCCATCCGCTGCTGGGGGCCACGCAGATGGGTGAGACCCTCCCGGGGGGAAACCTGGGGATGCCTAAACAGAAGCACATTTCTGCGCACCGCGCACGCGGGAGCCATGGCCGATGACGCATGCCTGCACCAGGGCTCATGACTCATGCTTAGGCGCCTCCTCACCATGGAAGCTGTGTCCCCTGTGTGTGCTCGCCCGTAACCTCCCCCAGCACACAGCTCGGTCAGGCTCGGGAGAAGAGCACACACCGCCCATCCGGCTGAGAACCCTGGAGCCACCCAAGGAGGCCCTGAACGAACAGACCAGCTGCAGCAGAGAGCAAAGGAGAAACAGGAAACCAAAATGAAGGGGGAAGGGGTCGGGAGGGGGTTTGGGGAGACGAGCTGTGATTGTGGAAGCAAAGGAGAGGATTTTCCTTCCCTTACAGTCAGAGACTGGACCTGTCCCTTACTTCATCGTGTGGATTCTTTCAGGAATGAGTTTTCCAGCAGAGACTGCACATGCAAAAGCCCTGAGGCCTGTCTATGGTGCTAGTGGTAAAGAATCCACCCGCCAATCCAGGAGACACAAGAGAGGCGGGTTTGATCCCTGGGTCAGGAAAATCCCCTGCAGGAGGAAATGTCAACCCACTCCAGTATTCTTGCCTGGGAAATCCCATGGACAGAGGAGCCTGGTGGGCTACAGTCCACCAAGCAAAGAGTCAGACACAACTGAGCAAATATATATATATATATATATAATGGGTTTCTAAGCAGGGAAATGAAAATATTTTAGAACTGACTGTGATGGTGGCTTCAAACAGCAGAAACGCAGCTGTCCCAGCTCTAAAGGCAGGAACCCAGGACTGAGGTGTCGGCAGGGTTACTTCCTTCTGAGACTCAGGTAGGAGCTGGTCCAGGCCTCCTCCTAGCCTCTGGAGCCGCTCAAACCTTCCCTGGTCCTTGGCTTAGGGATGCATCACCCCCACCTCTGCTTCCATCCTCACACGGCACCCGCCCTGTCTCCAAATCTCCCCTTTTATAAGGACACACTCATATTGGATTAGGGGCCCACCCTGCTCCACCGTGACCTCACCTTGACTGATTACATCCACAAAGACCATATTTCCAAACGAGGCCAAGTTCTGAGGTGCTGGGGGCCAGGGCTCCAACATACCAGATGGTTCAATTCAACCCCAAACAGCAGCTCTCAGAAAGTTTCTTATGCTTGTCTCCCTGAGAGACACTTAATATCATAATAACTTAGTTCTCAATCTGCAGCCCTAACTGGAGTGCCCAAGTCTTGCCTGTAAAATGTTAAAAACAGCACTTCACGTACATCCTGAGATCAGGCTGTCCTGACTCTAACAGGAGAAGCGAAAATAGATTTAATTCCAGATCCTTCAGTCGGCAACAGCAGCAGCCACAATACCTCGTAATTACATAGGACTTTTGGTCCAGGAGTGAGAGAGTCCCTTTAAAAATAAATATGATCTCCTTTGCTGCACAAAAGCTTTTAAGTTTAATTATGTCCCATTTGTTTATTTTTGTTTTTATTTTCATCACTCTAGGCGGTGGGTCAAAAAAGATCTTGCCGTAATTTATGTCAAAGAATGCTCTGCCTGTGTTTTCCCCTAAGAGTTTTATAGTGTCTGGCATGACAGGTCTTCAATCCATTTTGAGTTTATATTTGTGTAGGTGTTAGGGAGTGTTCTAATTTCATTCTCTTACACGTAGCTGTCCAGTTTTCCCAGCACCACTTATTGAAGAGACTTTTTCGCTATTGTATGTTGCAAAATCATAGATCATATGGACATAGGTGTGTGGGTTTATCTCCTAACTTTCTATCCTGTCCCATTGATCTATATTTCTGTTTTTGTGCCAGTACCACATTGTCTTGATTCCTGTAGATTTGCAGTAAAAGGAAACCATAAACAAAATGGAAAGACAACTCTCAGAATGAGAGAAAATATTTGCAAATGAAGCAACTGACAAGAGATTAATCTCCAAAATATACAAACAGCTCACGTAGTTCAATATAAAAAACAAACAAACAAACAACCTAATCAAAAAATATGTGGAAGACCTAAATAGACATTTCTCCAGAGAAGACATACAGATGGTCAATAAACACATGAAAAGATGCTCAACATCACTAATTATTAGAGAAATGCAAATAAAAACTACAATGAGGTATTACCTCACACTGGTCAGAATGGCCATCAAAAATTCTGCAAATAATAAATGCTGAAGAGAGTGTGGAGAAAAGGAAAGCTTCCTACACTGTTGGTGGGAATGTAAATTAGCACAGCCACTATGGAAAACAGTATGAGATTCCTCAAAAACCTAAACACGGAGCTACCATATGATCCAGTAATCCCACTCCTGGGCATATACCTGCAGAAAACCAAAATTCCAAAAGATACATGCATGCTAATGTTCATTGCAACACTGCTGGGAAAGACTGAGGGCAGGAGGAGAAGGCGATGACAGAGGGGGAGATGGTGGGATGGCCTTACCGACTCAACGGACAAGAGTTTCAGCAAACTCCTGGAGATAGTGAAGAACAGGGAAGCCCGGCGCGCTCCAGTCCTTGGGGTGGCAAAGAGCAGGACACGACTCAGCGACCGAACGACGACAACAACAATAAAAAGACAGACGGATGACGTGACATAAGGGCCTCGCCACTCCTCTCCCACAGCTCCAGGAGGGTCCACGCCCCTTCCAACTGGGGCTGAGATGTTGAATGTTTTTTAATTAAGGAGAGAGTTGAATTTTTTCAAACAGTACCACAAATGTTTCTAAATGGCCTTCAGTTACTTGTGGGAGCCAATTCAGGGGTGATGGGGGGGGAAGGAACAAAGTGGGCAGGAAGATGTAATTATAGAAGAAAAAAGTGGGGAAAACAAGGCCGCTTCCGGGAGCAAGGAGCTGATGGTACCCAGACGAGGCTCCTGATCTGCTGGTGGTACCCGCAGCCCGGCTTCCCAGAGCATCTGCAATGCTCCACAGCTGACGTGGAGACATGGGTAACAGCCACACAGAAACAGTCCACGCAGAATTCACATACACAGAGAGCATCAAATGATTTTTTTTTTTTTAAACAACGAGAGCCATTTTGGAAAGAGGGGCAAGTGCAAATTTGGGAGGAGGGAAGAGAGAGGAGAGTTGAGAAGGGATCTGGAAAGAGCTAAATGCTGTACTTTTTTCCACCCTGTTGGCCGTGAACTTTGAAGCACTAACACCTTGATTGTTTCCCTTTAAGATGCTGCTAATGTATGAAGCCACGAAATTAAAAGATGTTTGCTCCTTGGAAGAAAAGTTATGACCAACCTAGACAGCATATTAAAAAGCAGAGACATTACTTTGCCAACAAAGGTCCGTCTAGTTAAGGCTATGGTTTTTCCAGTAGTCTTGTATGGATGTGAGAGTTGGAATATAAAGAAAGCTGAGCAGCGAATAATTGATACTTTTGAACTGTGATGTCGGAGAAGACTGTTGAGAGTCCCTTGGACTGCAAGGAGATCCAACCAGTCCATCCTAAAGGAAATCAGTCCTGGGTGTTCATTGGAAGGACTGATGCTGAAGCTGAAACTCCAGTACTTTGGCTACCTGATGCGAAACTCTGACTCACTGGAAAAGACCCTGAGGCTGGGAAAGATGGAAGGTGGGAGCAGAAGGGGACGACAGAGGATGAGATGATTGGATGGCATCACCAACTACAAGGGTATGAGTTTGAGTAAACTCCGGGAGTTGGTGATGGACAGGGAGGCCTGGCGTGCTGCAGTCCATGGGGTGACAACGAATCGGACACTGAGCGACTGAGCGACTGAACTGAACTAAATGTATGAAGCTATTTGTAGCTAACGTCCCTCGATCCTCTTGCCTTCAGAAGGCCCCCTCCTCGAGGGACAGGGCAGAGAGGCATTTTTTCCCCTGGGCTAGATGCATGGGGGTGGGGTGGGGAAAGGGGTTGCTAAAGCGTAAAGCTGATCAACGGGAGACCTTCCCAGAAACGGAGCTCTTGGTCTCCCCACCACCTCCCTGCAACAGTACTAAATAGGCGCTAATGGCGCATCTCCTGGCAAAGTGGAGACAGGAGAGATGTCGGTGAGGGCACGACCAGGATGGTAATTCGGGACGGACTCTGAAAGCCTGGGCTAGTTAGCAGTGGTGGGTTATGAGGGTAGGAGACACTAGAACCTGAACTTCACCTGCCCGCCTCCCTCCTCACCAGTGTTCCTCTAGTTCTGGAAGCAATGATCATGACACGCTGACCGCAGACCCACAGGACAGGCTGGAGTTCAGCTCTGCCTCCAAGGTGTCCCTGGGCTGGGTCAGCGGGGCCGAGGCACCCCGTACCCCCAACCAGCACGGTTTCCGTGGCCAAACAGCGCCCGGGGTCCCTGGACTTGGGCACAGCCTTTCTGCCAGGCTCGGCCCCGCCAGCCCCCCTCTGTCCCCACCACGCACTGGGCCCAAGCAGTCGCAGGCTGTCTCCCTGGTCTCAGGCAGGCGCGGTCCCTGGACACGTCCTGCTTGACTTAATTGGAGGCAAGGTCACCAAGAAAAGAGAGTGGTTCTCCGAGCGCCAAGCCCGTAGCCTTGCAGCCACCAGACACATTAATCAGGTCATTCCCTAAACCTCCAGGAGCGGGACACATTGTGCTTGAGCCCCACCCAGCGCTCCCCGGACCAAGATCTACCTAGAAAAACACTTGTTTTTTAAAAAGAATCAAACACATCATGACTTTTTTTCAGGCATGAGCCAGACCGGAGGCGATAAAGAAAATATAAAGAAAGAAGAACCCAGTGGACACCTCTGGAGGCAGGAGGCCTGGGAAAGCCATGGGTGGAGGAGGGGGCAGTTCTCACCCTGGTTTGCAGCCAAGGCACCCTGTCTGCAGTCCTGGACATGACCCCCGCCCTAGCTCTTGGGGCCTCAGTTTCCCCAGAGAACGAGGCTTGTCCACGAACCTGCTACTTCTCACTTCTCATTCAGCAAATTCTACTCGGGCGCCCGTTATGTGTAAGAATAGCAGCACTTGCCATTCCAAAAGGTTTCATCGTACCTTACTCATGTCTTGTGTTTTAACCCTGCTTTGCAGTTTACCAAATGCATCACCTATGTATTCCCTCATAGGAATATGCATAGTGCATGCATACACTATGTATTCCTTCAACCAGGGAACAGGGGTGTAAGCAAGATGCTGCCTCCTGCCAAGAGAGGGACGACTGGACCCACGCTCCTGGCTGGAACGCTGTTACACTTGCAACGTCACCGAGCATGGGGGGATGCTGTCCTGCAGAGAGATGCCTGCTTGGAGCCTGTGCAGAGGACTGGTGCCCGGGGATGCCATGTGGCAGCACAGGCTGAGCAGGGCCCTCACTCGAGTTCTGGGGTTCCTGAGAAGAATCCGGGTGCCTGCCATTCCTAGGGACCGTGGCCTGGAAGTCGTCAGAGGCTGAGCGATCCGGGGGCTGAGCTGTTACTATGTTTTTGAACTGTGTGGCCCTGTTGTCACGTCCCCAAAAGTTTAATAAATTATGTCATCAAAACACTAATATTTCTGGGGCAGAGTTTGCTATCTCGCTGGTGTGCATCCACAGAGAGGAAACAGAGTTCTTCTTCTTCCAGACCTGGGGTCACGCAGCCTGTCTCCAGCCACACTGGGGTGGGGCCTCCCAAGAAAGCTGACGCTGGAAATTGAAACCGCTTATTACCAAACAAACTAACAAATTCACTGGGAGACTGCAGAATCAAGGTCAGGAAGACCTGGACCCAATTCAAACACCTGGACGGAAGCCTGCAGGGTTAGGAGCAGATGGAAATTCACCCAGCCACATCTCTGTCCATGGTCGGGCCAGGATCAAAGGCACAGGCGCTCTCAGAGCCGGGCTGGGCATCCAGAGGAGGGGACAGGGGCCCCGGGAGGCTCACAGTAGCCACGGAGAGCCAGCGGAGGGGCGGCAGTGACCACCCAGGCACTCCAACCTGAGGCCTCGACCCTACATCTGGCCGTGGACACGATCGCTGGGAAACTTCTCAACAACTCAGATTCCAAGGCCTAAACCTGGACCTCTGACTCTTGCTGGGGGTCCGTAGGCTGGCGGGGGAGATGGGGGGTGCAGGTAAAGGGAGGTCAGGGAAGACTGAGCCCAGAAATCAACCCCTCCATTTCCCCAGGTCTCCCTGAAGAATTACACTCTGTAGGATGGACATGCCCAGGGATGGGATGGGGACAATGGGGAAAAGAAGGGTCTGGGAGTTCAGGCAGCACTACTCAAGAGCCTCCCTGTGACCTCTGGGCCTCAGCTTACTCCTCCGTAAGATGGGGAGATTGCATGAAGTTAACATCTCATCTCTTAACACCTCTCCAGCTCCTGGGCCTGCCATTCTGTGACGTCCGTAGCTGGAAATCAGAGAGGAGCTGTGACTTGAAGGAGATGCGGGATGTGGATAGAGAGGCAGGTCGGATGAGAGCGAGAAGCCCTCCACCTAGGTGAGGCTGCCAGAGTTCAGCGGTTTCCAGAGGCCAGCCCAGTGGCATCCCTATCAGGGGATCACAAAGTTACATCATATCTAAAGTGGGCCACACCCACTTTTAGTGGCCACACCCACACCAGTTTTTTAAAGACAAAATAGGATGGAAGAGAAAATATCACAGTGCGTGGCGCAAAGTAAGCACTAAATAAGTAAGTTATTGTTGTTGTTGTTGCCATTATTTCTATAGTAGGCCATGGTCTACAGCTTGAAATGCACGAATTTTTGTTACTGATTATCTCTCTTTCTGCACTAGAATGGGAGCTCCGGAGTTAGGGGCTTCTGACAGTTTTGTTTGCTGACAGCCAGAGCATTGAAAATAGTCCCTGGCAGCAGGTAAACCCACAATCACTATCTGCTGGCCAAGTCCCTGGTGGTCCAAGGCTTAGGACCCTGCACTTTCACTGCCGAGGGTATGGGCTCAATGCCTGGCTGGGCGCGTGAGGCAGCCAGAAATAAATAATTGATTAAAAATATTTATTTACTTTTGGCTGCACTGGGTCTTCATTACTGTGCATGGGCCTTCTTCAGCTGCTGCAAGCAGTGGCTCCTTTTCTTGGCAGTGCGCGAGCTTCTCATCGCGGTGGCTTCTCTTGTTGTGGGGCCCAAGCTCTAGGAGGGGGCCAATCCACCAGTCACCAAGGTCGGGGGGCACAGTGGAGAGGCACTCACCAAAACACAGTGGTGGGCAAAAGGACTCATCTAAGAGGTCAGAGTCCTTCCAAAGCCCCAGTGGCAGGGTCCCCAAGCTCGTCTCCTCGGAACCACCAGCAGCACCCCGATGTCTCAGATCAGGACCCTGTCCCTTCACTCTGGGGCCAGGTTCTCCCAAGAGCCACGCATGTGGCCACCAGAGCAAAGAGGAGAGCTGTCCTCTGGTCGGAGGGCCAGCAGGGTCTCTGGAGACAGGCCCCCAGCTCAGGCACAGAGCAGGGACGCCCACAAGACAATGTCAGGTGACGCCCTGATGGACACCGGTCACCCGTGCTTACGGATTGGTTTTTACCATGATGGTTTTCCATCTCTGCCAGTCTTGGGGTCTTTCTATTAAGGACAGACTTTGGTCAAAAACCACTGCTGTGTGTATGTGTGTGCTTGGTTGCATCCAACTTTCTGTGGCCCCATGGATTGTAGCCCACCAGGCTCCTCTATCCATGGAATTCTCCAGGCAAAAATACTGGAGCGGGTTGCTGTTTCCTTCTCCAGGAGCTCTTCCCAACCCAGGGATAGGGGGAGCAGCCAAGATGGTGGAGGAATAGGACGGGGAGACCACTTTCTCCCCTACAAATTCATCGAAAGATCATTTGAACACTGAGCAAACTCCACAAATCAACTTCTGATCGCCAGCAGAGGACATCAGGCGCCCAGAAAAGCAGCCCATCGTCTTCGAAAGGAGGTAGGACAAAATATAAAAGATAAACAGAGAGACAAAAGAGCTGGGAATGGAGACCCGTCCCGGGAAGGGAGTCATAGTGGAGAAGGTTTCCAAACACCAGGAAACCCTCTCGCTGGCGGGTCTGGGGGAAGTTTTCGAATCTCGGAGGGCAACCTAACTTGGAGGAAAAATAAATAAAAGCCACAGATTACATGCCTAAAAGCAACTCCCAGCAGAAAAGTAACCCAGACGCCCGCATCCGCCACCAGCAAGTGGGGGTGGGACGGAGAGGAGCGGGCGGCATTGCTTAGGGTAAGGACCGGGCCTGAGTGCCCTGAGGGCAATCAGAGGGAGCTAATGTGAGACAGCAACCAACCCAGGGATTGAACTCCCATCTCTTGTGTCTCCTGTGTTGGCAGGGGTAAAAATTGTGCAGGTGCAAATTGCTGCAGTTTTGGATACGCCTTTTCTGCAAAGCTGCCTCTCATTCCCTGAGGGGTAAGTAACTCAGGATGCTGGAGGGAGGTGGCATTTCAGCCCATGTATGGAAGCACATGTGTGTACATACCTGTATATGTACGTGTGTACATCCATGTACGTGTACATGCCTGTATATGTACCTGTGTGGGGGGGTGTATATGCATAACTAAGTGAGCATCCTTCTAGTTAACTTTGTAAAATAAATCCTACTCTTATAATCACCACAGGTATCAATAAACAGTATGTTCTGATGCACTTTACACATTGATACTTTTCCCAACTCTGCTCCTAAGATGTTTCCACGACTGGAGCATGTGAGGCCCACAGTTGGGAACCAGAGCCAAATCGTTTTCAAGGGTCTTTGTGTTTTAATGACACAAACGTGAGTCCCCGGCTGCTTATTTAATTGTTCTCAGCATTTGTGATTCTATTTCTGTTTTGTAAATAAGTTCATTTGTACCATTTTTTTTTTTTTAGATTCCACATATAAGTGGTATCATATGGCGTTTGTCTTTGTCTGTATAACTTAGTTCATTCAGTATAATCCAGCAATCCCCCTCCTGGGCATATATCTGCAGAAAAACATTCAGCAGCACCATATACCGTATTCACCGTAGCCAGGACATAGAAGCAACCTAAGTGTCCATCAACAACAAAAAAATGGGTAAAGAAGATGTGGTGCGATGGAGTACTACTCAGCCATAAAAAAGAATGAAATAATACCACTGCCCACCATGGATGGACCGAGAGATTTATAAAATAGGAACATAGTCACAGAAGTGGGAAAAATTTATGGCTACCAGGTTTAAGGAGGAGGTGTGAAGGATAAACTGGGAGATTAGCACTGACATACACACAGAACTATATATAAAACAGACAACTAATGAGGACCTGCTGTGTAGCACAGGATGAGGGGATGACCAGGATGACAGAGGATGAGATGGTTGCATGGCATCACCGACTTTATGGACATGAGTTTGAGTAGGCTCCGGGAGTTGGTGATGGACAGGGAGGCCTGGCGTGCTCCAGTCCGTGGGGTTGCAGAGTCGGACACGACTGAGCTACTGAACTGAACTGAACTGTGTAGCACAGGGAACTTGAATCAAGGCTCTGTAATGACCTCTATGGGAAGAGAATCTAAAAAAGCATGCATATATGTATAACTGAATCACTTTGCTGTAGGCCTGAACTTTCATGACATTATAAATCAACCAGACTCCAATAAAAAAACAAAATTGTTCTCAGCAAAATCATCAAGGCGCATACCAGTAAAAGTGGGCGGCCACGGGGGTAAAAGGCTGGGGAGGGGACAGCTGGGTACACAGCCCGTGCCCACAGCGGGGATGCCTTCGAGGAAAAAAGTGAGTTGAAATGGTTATGGAAAAGGAAACCGCAGGGACCTTGCAGGAAGGCTGTGGCCCTGAGCTGGGGCCCCTGGGTGTCTGGTGTCACGCTGGGCTCACAGCAGCATCCTACAGGGAACGCCAGCTATACCGGGCAGTCGACCGAGCTGGGCTGGCGGGAACACTCCTCCTAGCAAAGCATCCACGGGACCCCCGAGCCCCTGGGGCTCCCCCTCTGGCCGAGGGCAGCTGGAGTTAACTGGCCAGGGCAAAGGGCCAGCCAGGTGGGACACAAATCAGGCGAATCTGTCCCCGGCGACCTTCCCGCCGCATGGCAGCTCTGTTCCTGTTTCTGAGCCACATCCTCATGGGGACGGTGGCCTCTAGGTGCTCCCCCCGCCTCTGTGGGGGAAGGGGCCGGTCCTGTTTGGCCCTTTTGGCCCCATGGAGGGGGCTCTGCTCAGGCTCTGCCTCCACTGGCCCCCTCCCTTTTCCCCCTCCCCCGGGCCCAGCCCCATCACCTCCTGACGACTCAGACCCCATCTCCTCCCAAAGTGACGAGGTCAGTCAACGCCAGCAGCCAAGTGCCGAGTGCTCTGGGAGGGCTGGCCAGGCTCTCCCCGTCCTGGGCACCAGGAAAGTGAAAGAAAGTGAAGCCGCAAGGTCGTGTCCGACTCTTTGTGACCCCAGGAACTGTAGCCCACCAGGCTCCTCCGTCCATGGGATTCTCCAGGCGAGAGTACTGGAGTGGGTTGCCATTTCCTTCTCCAGGGGATCTTCCCGACCAAGGTATCGAACCTGGGTCTCCCGCATTCGAGGCAGATGCTTTAACATCGGGGAAGTCCCTGGGCTGTGGGATGCTGTTTCAGTGGTTCTTAAGCCCCACCCCATCCCACGCAACGCTTCCTTCCTCTGGGTCCCAGGGCATGCGAAGAAGAGGTACAGGTGAGCATATCAGAGAGATGAAGACGGGCTGCGGGGGGAGCACTTGCACCCCGGGCCGGTCAGGGCTGCTCTCCTCAATCCAGTGCTGACCGCCCGCTGCAGCCCGCAGCCCTCAGACCTCCAGCCCCGCTGCAGAGCCGAGGCCGAGGGGCACACCTGCTGCATGTTGGCCTCCCGGACGAGTGCTTGGACAAACACCTTCTTTTATTTTTTGATCCATAAACGAGATCTAGAAATGACTTGAAGGGTCAGTCTGAATTCAGCCTGCACCCTCATCCTGTTTGATCTTCACCTGCAGGCAGATGAGGCGGGGCAGGGGCCTCGGGCTGCGCACAGCTGGTCCAGACAGGCCCAGGGCCCTGGTTCCCTGCTCCCACGGGCCCTCTTCCCAGCGGCTTCTTCAGGGGAGTTCTGGATGGCAATTAATTACTGTTTAGGAAGCTCTGTGGGATCCTTGATGGAGACGGGTGATACGGCTGCGCTGAGCGGGTGGGCAGGCCGGGGCACCCCCCACAACCCCCAATCTCCGCTCCCGGGCCTGGAGCCGAGCTGTGCAGTATGGGCTTTCCTGGGGACACTTCCTGGCTGCCCAGCGCTTGCCGTGTAGGCAATTGGCAACGCACCGTTTTCCTTGAACTCGTCCGCCCACCATCCACAAGAATCCAAGTGATCTCAGGATTTGCAAAGCCTGGTGGGGGAGGCCGTGGTCTGGGCCCCGAGCCTGTTTCTCCAAATCTCTGTCTGTCTAGATGAGCGGAGAGCAGGAAGCCTTGTTGCTTCACCTTCTGGGGCCACACTAAAGAAGCACCACAAACGGGGTGGCTTCAAGGAACAGAAATGTGTCCTCTCCCAGTTCTGAAGGCTGCAAGTCCACAGTCAAGGTGTCAGCAGGGATACCGCCCCAGGTCCCACAGCTGGCTCAGTGGTAAAGAATCTGCCTGCAATGAAGGACACACAGGTTCCATTCCTGGGTCAGGAAGATCTGCTGGAGGAGGAAATGGCAAACCCACTCCAGTACTCTTGGCTGGAGAATCCCATGGGCGGAGGAGCCTGGTGGGCTATAGTCCATGGGGTCGCTAAGAGTCAGACACGACTGAGTGACTTCACTTTCACTTTTCACTTTCATGCATTGGAGAAGGAAATGGCAACTCACTCCAGAGTTCTTGCCTGGAGAATCCCAGGGATGGGAGAGCCTGGCAGGCTACAGTCTATGGGGTTGCAGAGAGTCAGACATGACTCAACAACAAACAGCACCCCCAAAACCTGGGGGGGACAGTCCTTCCTCACCTCTTCCAGCTTCCGGTGTGGCCAGCATCCTTGGCTTGTGGCTGCGTCAGTCCAGCCTCCTGCCTCTATCCCCACAGGGGATATCCCCTCCGTGGGTGCCTCTCCCCTCTTCTCATAAGGACACCAGTCATCTTGGAACAAGGGCTCCCTCTGCTCAGCTCATCACAACTAATGCCACCTGCCCACAACTCTGTTTCCAAATGAGGCCCCATTCGCAGGCGGTGAGGACGTGGACATACTTGGGGGACACAGGCTTCAGCCCCTAATACCTACTATTGTGAGTGTGCTCTGGTCTGGGGCATGTGCTCCAGGCCCACCCCCCAGCATCTCGCTGTTTCCCAGAGGACAGTGTGGCCGTCTCAGAGAGGGGCATCGCTGGGCTGCAGGGCACCCGGCCCTGGGAGCACAGGCTCTGGCGGGCGGTGGGCAGGTCCTGGGCAGGGGGGGCGGGGGCCGTGCCAGTGAGGCTGAGAATCCGCATCACCATCAGAAAGCCTGTCCGGGAAGAAGGGACCAGATCCACCCGTTTATTTAAATTGTGAAGACATGATTAGCAAATACGGTATTACTTCATCATGGAAAGGGAAGGAGGAACCCAGGGCCAAAGGTCAATTGTCCTGAACTCAGATTGCCTAAAGTGGACACTCCTCCACCTGGAGGCAGCAAGTCGAGGCTTGGAAGTGACCCTCTTGCTGGGCACGGCACTCAGCAAAGGCCTCCTGAGCCTGGGCTTGAACTTGGGTAGTCAGATTCCAAGACCCTTAAGATGGCTTGTGCTCCTTCCCCACACCCCAACACCCTGTGTCCTGCCCCTGAAGAGCCCCTTTCACCCGCCCCCGTCTATCTACCTCGCCTGGTTACCTGCCGCGAAGCACCATGGTGGTTGTTTAATGGCTCAGTCGTGTTCAACTCTTCTGTGACCCCCATGGACTGTAGCCCACCAGGCTGCTCTCTCCAAGGGATTCTCCAGGCAAGAATACCAGGCTGGGTTGCCATGCCCTCCTCCAGGGGATGGTCCCGACCCAGGGATCGAACCAGCATCTCCTGCATTGGCAGGTGGATTCTTTACCACTGAGCCCCCAGGGAAGCCCAGCGAAACACAGAGACACCATCAATGTGAGTCACCGTCTCCTTTGGTGCTGAGAGCAGGGAGGATGCGTGGTGAGGCCTGACCCTCGAGGCCACTGACACCCTTACAGAATCCCCGGGGAGCCACCGCTGTTCAACCTCAGGCCAGGTGCTCAGCCTCCCAAGGGTGTGACCGCCACCTGCTTCTACCCCAAGAAGCCAGAAAGGACCAGATCGGTTCAGGTCCCTCCAGGGACAAGAGCCAGGCATCCTGTCAAACACTTTATCTTCCCCGCAAGTCTGCATCTGAGATCTCCCCCCTCCCACCCCCCGCCGCCCCGAAACAACTGACATCTGACAGGTTTCTAATGGCCTCATCGGAAAATACTGAAAACACACACAGGCCAAGCAAAGAAACAGAAACCTAGCAAGCGCCAGGGTTCAGCTTGGTGAAGACAATGCACGGTGCCTCTTCCTGTGAAAGGCCAGCCCACAGCTTTCCGGAGCCCGAGTGAGTTTTCCTGCCGTCAAAGCGCTCGGGCATGCATTTTGCTAAGAACGAGTTTCCCCCTCCCCGTTTGAGGCCGGTGAGCTCGGAGCCTCGGCAAACAAGTGGCTTCTGCTTTGGCCAAGAGGCTTCCCCTTTTCTGGAAGCCGCTCGCCACCCCCCTGGCCAGCAGCGGCCTCCGCCAATGACAGCCGCTCCCTGCCTCGGTCCCGCCCCGCCCGGCTCTGGGACGGGCCATCGCGACAGCTCAGCTGTGGGCAAGCTGTTTTTTTTTTTTTTTTTCTGAAGTTGATGTTATGTTTCTCTCTGGAGTCAGCTACAAATGGAAATTTCCGTATTCCCCTGTTCAGCAAAAATTACAGGCTTTTGGTTTCATCATCATTCTCTCAAGCCATTAACCATTAACCCTTGGCGTCCTGCGGAGCCCTAGAGGAAACAGCTTGGAGCGCTGGGTTGTGGACGCTGGGAGAGCTCCGGGGCGAATAGTAGCAGGCATGGATGCTTCTGGAAAAAAAGGATGGGACGTCCTCCGCTCACTGGTCGCCCCTGCCCCGCACTCACATCCAAATGTCTCACTCTGCCTGGTTCTCTTCCGTGAACCGAGTGCAACTCCAAACCTGCTGCCTCTACCCTGAAATCCTCAGCTCCCCCAGGGGTGTGGACATGGGGGGACCTGGGGCCACGCACCCCTCTGCATCCGCCCGGGTCAGGGGTCAGCCTCCCCTCTCCCCAGCGGGACGACCACGAGGCAGCTCAGAGGAGCCTCCCACTTGGCCCCACGTGGGGCCTGACGGAAAAGGGCCTCCCCGGTCTCCTGCGCCTCCCTGTCTAAGCAACTGTCCCCGAGGGGAGTAGACGGATGGCCCAGACTCCAGGCACCCCACACAAAGCCTGCAGACTGCCAGGGCCGGGTCAGACCAAGCGGGGGCTCCTGAAAGACACGGGTGGGGGACTGGAGCCCCTGGGGGTGTGGGAGTGGTTGGACCCCCCTCCTCCACCGCGGCTCCCAGGGCCCAGCCCCGTCCCAGGGCGCGGGGGAGCGCTCCATCATAGGCAATGGGATGCAGTAGGTCACAGAGGCATGGGGCCCAGAGGAGCCAGGTTGAGGATGGAGACTGTGTCCCAGGAGCGCACGCTGACCTGGAGACCAGAGGCCTCGCCTGTGATGCCATCGCCTTAGAAGCACTCCTGCCTTGTAGGAGAATGGGGACAGGCGTGGGAGAGGCACTCGGCCATCAGCCATCGGAGAAACAGCTCAGATCCTGACCCCCGTGCCCAGGAAGCTAGGACCCCAGGCTGGTCCCCGGTCCCCAGCTCAGGACCCCATGTAGCATCCGTCACAGCCAGGAGGAGGCATGCGATGTGAGGAGGGAGCCCGGGCCACTCAGGAAGGCAGGGGCTCTGGACCACTTGTTCCAACTCTGAACTAGACTGAATTCCACCCTTTGGAGGTGGGGGAGCGGTTGCCTCAAAGGGCTCCCCGAGCACCGAGTGTCTCCGGAGTGGGCCCTTCGTGTCTGCAGAGCTTGCACTAGGAGATGCAGACATGACAACCTTTTCTCTCCAGCTTCTGAAAAACAGGTGACGACCATCCCAAGGCCGACAAAGGCCCCGGCCCGCCGTGCACTGGGCCCGGGACCCCGCATCTTGGCGAAGGAGAGAAAGAGGCTGTGGCCAGGCTGCAGAAAGAGGAAGAGAAACCCTCTGCTTCAGCAACAGGGGGAAAAAATCACAATGACGGGGTTTGCCAAGAAAAGAATTCAGTTCTGAAACCAGCTGTTTGAAAACAGTTGATACATTTTTCACATGAAAATTTCAACAATTTTATACAGTGGACAGGTCAGATGTTAGGGTGACTTCTGTAAAATGATCATTTTCTCGGTTAAAAAAAGAAGGGTGAAAGACTGGCTATTTGCTACGGCTTAACCTAATGTTATCATCTGCTTTTGCCACGGGGGAAACAGGACACAGAAAAGAGAAGGGATGGGATGGCTCCGGGGGTCCCGGGGTTAAGATTCTGAGCATCCACTGCAGGGGGCACAGGTTCGATCCCAGCTCGGGGAGTTAAAAACTCCACACGTGGCTCCATCAAAAGAAAACCACGAGAAGGGACGAGTGCGACTCACATCAAGACTGTCCCTCTCCCAATCCAGGCTCTCCCACAACACCACGATGCTGCCGGCCCCCAGACCACAGCACAAGCCAGGCCCAGGCCCAGCACATGCTCCCCGGTGGCTGATTGTGAGGCTGGGGTTGGGGGGTGTGCCCCGACCTCCAGCAGCAGCACCCGGGAAGCCCAAGGCGCAGCCCTGCCCCCCACGCCTGGGCCCCTCGCCCACCCCAGACCCTCCCCCGGGGGCCTGTGGAGGCAGGGCCGTGTGCCAGTCCTGCAAGGGTCAGGCGGGGGGATCCGGCCTCCCCCGCCTGCGGGGGACAAAGGCGGACCCCCAATGCATGAGCCCCCGGGCTGCGTGGACCTTAACGTCCGGGTGGAGTGAGACCCCCGGTAGCACGGGGGTCTCAGGTTGCACAGCCGAGCTCTCTCGGCTCCCAGCGCCCTTCCTCCTGCTCTCGGCACACAAGGACTGTCTGTGCCGTGGCCCCGCCACCTGTGGTTCCCAAACCGCTGCCTTAAGGGACAGCCCAGAGCCCAGGAGCCCACGGAGCCCAGGGATGCGCGGGGCTCTCAGCAAGAAAGGGCAGGGTCCCAGCAGGACACGGCCTCTCTGCCAGATCGTGATGGCCAGGACTCTGCTCACCCCAGAGGGAGGCCGCTGAATGGGGTCCCAGCCACCGTCCACACCCCGTCCACACTCATAATCCATACCGCACGGTCCACAACCCGCCGTCCACACTCATGATCCACACCCCACGGTCCACGCCCATAATCCACACCCCACCACCCCCACACACCACTGTCCACACTCATAATCCACACCCCACCACCCCCACACACTGCTGTCCACACCCCACTGTCCACATGCCCACTATTTACACACTCGCTGTCCACACCGCAGCATCCACACTCATAATCCACACCCCACCACCCCCATACCCCACGGTCCACACCCCGCCGTCCACACTCATAATCCACACCTCACCACCCCCACACATTGCTGTCCACAGGCCCACCATCTACACACTCGCTGTCCACACCCCAGCGTTTACACTCCAGCGTCCACACCCCACCGTCCACACCCCACTGTCCCCACCCTATCATCTACACACACCACCGTCTACACCTCACCATCCACACACTGTCCACACCCCAGCATCCACACCCCACTGCCCTCACCCCACTGTCCACACCCCAGAGGTTCAATCCCTGGTCAGGGAGCTAAAATCCCACATGCTGCTCCGTCAAAACATAAGCATGAGATGGGATGAATGCAACTCAAACCAAGACTGTCTGCCCAGCTCCCAATCCAGGCTCTTCTGCAAAACCACGAGGCTTCTGGCCCCCAAACCACAGCAGAATCTGCCCAGACCCCACCGTCCACACCCCACCACCCACACACACCACTGTCCACACCTCACTGTTCACACCCCACCACCCACACACACCACTGTCCACAGCCACCACCCACACACACCACCATCCACACCCACTGCCCACGGGGCGGACACGCTCGCCAAGGAAGCAGCAGGAAGACCAGGCGTGCGTGGGCTGTGCTGTCAGGGGGGGAGCGGGACGCGGGAGGGAGACGGGAGGCAGAAGGAAGGGGACCGGGAACGGGCCCCCCCACGCCCCCGCCCAGCAGACGGGCCGAGAAGACTTGTCCGCTTGCTTAGATAGAATTTATCAGGTTCCAGGGATACTGACTCACACCCTGCCTTCGCCACCAAAAGGATGCTGCAACGCAGTCAGATGAACGGAATAACACAAGAAGGAAAACCAGCCGCCACAAGCAGGGCAGGCCTGGCGCGAGCTGTACTCCAAGCCCGGCCCCCTGGCCTGTTCTCAGGGCTTCTCCAACACCACAGCCAGAGAAGGGAGAGGATGACGTCGGAATAACTGTGATTCATTCCAGTTTGCAACATGCCAGGTCCTCTGAGGCCCTTTACCAGCCTCAGGTGCTATTTTACAAATAAAGCAACTTGGGTTCAGGGATGCCAGGAGGCTCCTGGTGGAAAACCAAGGTCACAGAACCCCAGCTCCTTGTCACCATCGTTACAAGGCCGGGTCCTCGGAGCACGTATGGGGGACAGGTGCATCTGTCCGCCAGGGAGCAGCGGGCCTCCTGGAACTTTAGACAGCTTCTGGGAGGGCATGTCTGTCTTTGCTTCACCCGATAAGGACTTGGAGCACGAGCAAGATAAGTCTGCAGGACAAAAAGCATGGATTTGGGATTCAAAGCCGCCTGCTTCAAACACTGGCCTTGCCCTCACCGGCCACATCCTTTGGTGCAAGTTGCTCAGCCTACCTGAGCCTCAGCCGTCACAGCTGTGAAAATGGGTGCAATCACTCGAACCAGGCGGAGCGGATGAAGAGTTAAATGACAAAGCACGTGAGCAAGACTGTCGTGGTGCGGAGCACCTCACACACTGCCTGGGAAGCGCATACGTCATGATTCCATCCCAAGGTGACCTAACGGTCTGAGAACAAGAAACACGAGGGACAGCGTCCCTGCAGGGACGCGGCTGGTGCCTCTCGGCTGGGGCGGCGACCTCAGGGAAGGGAATTAGGTCAGACAGCAGGTTTTTCAAGCCTGGTGAAATCCAGTTCTAAAGAAACAAAAGGATGAGAAAAGGCAGAAGACAGAGAGACAGAAGAAAACAAGGCACAAAAAAGAGATGCAAAGGAGGAGACAAAACAAGGAAAAGGGAAAAAGCAAGAGAAACTCAATTTTGCAGCCGAGAGTCTTGCGCATCAGTCCACTTTCTTCGACTTTTGTGATAGATGGTCTCTTAGGGAATCCAAAGACACCAATCAGTAGAATTTTTGGAAGACAGCATTAAGAAAAAAACACCGCATGAGTGTGTGTGCTAAGTTGCTTCAGTTATGTCTGACTCTTTGTGACCCTGTGGACTGTAGCCTGCCAGGCTCCTCTGTCCATCGGATTCTCCAGGCAAGCATACTGGAGTGGGTTGCCATGCCCTCCTCCAGGGGATCTTCCCGACCCAGGGACTGGACCTATGTCTCTTGTGTCTCTTGCACTGGCAGGCAGGCTCTTTACAACTAGCGCCACCTGGGAAGCCCCGGGGGGGAAAAAAACCCGAAGCCCCAGCAAGTCTCAATGAGCCAAAGACTGATGATGGCTGTGAAAGAGCGTGTGCTGAGGATGAGGGGAGGTCAGAAGCAGAGGCTGTGAGGGTGAGAAAATTCGGGACCTGGCCTGGGCAGAGGGGCGTCACAGGCATGTCCACGGGAGGACACAGAGGAGGGAAAAGTCATCTCCCTTGGCCGGTGACATTCAGGATCCTTCTTCCCTCATTGCTGGCTCCCTGCAGACCACTGAGGTCCCCAGAGCTCCACGCTGGGGGTCCGCCCGTCACGGGGCAGCTGTGCCCAAGGTGGCCTCATCACCTACTGCAGGTGCAAGACCACAGACTCATGTGTCCACGATCTGCCTGTCAGAGGCTGGAGGTAAACACCCCCATCCCTGCCGTCCAAGTCCTCAAGGGCCCTCTTTGCCTCCCGGCGTCAGCTGGCTGTGGGGCATGGCTTTTCAGCCTGGGGACTCGGGTGCCAGATGGCTTGGGCTTAGAAGGCTGGTCCCTGCTGCAAAGATTTCCCCACCTGGAGAATGGAGACATCAGCAGCATCGCCTCATAGGCGGGGCTCAGGTAAGCCGCCTCCTAAGTGTGCCCCGGCAGGCTAACTCAGTGAATATCGGCTATCTGTATGGGTCACTTGGAGAAGGAAATGGCACCCCACTCCAGTACTCTTGCCTGGAAAATCCCATGGACGGAAGAGCCTGGTAGGCTACAGTCCATGGGGTCGCGGAAGAGTCAGACACGACTGAGCGACTTCACTTACAATTTTCACTTTCATGCATTGGAGGAGGAAATGGCAACCCACTCCAGTGTTCTTGCCTGGAGAATCCCAGGGACAGGGGAGCCTGGTGGGCTGCCGTCTCTGGGGTCACACAGAGTCAGACACGACTGAGGTGACTTAGCAGCTGTGTGTCACTGTTCCTCCGTCCTTCCCCTTCCAGGCTGACCTTGAGAATCACACGAACCAGGTGCCACCTCCATGGGGCCATGGAGGCAGACACGATGCCTTCTTCCACCTTCAGCACCACCCTGACCTTTGTTTCTCGTCCCTGGGCCGGAAGGCATGGGAGACGAAGGGTAGCAGGTGGCCCCATGGCCGTTCCAAGGAGGGTCTGCTGTGCTGGGTGCTCCTCTGGGGCCCCTCTTCAGGGGTGGGGGGCTCGTTCCCGGCTGCTGGCAGTGCTACTTTCAAGCTTTGCCTCACCCAAGGCCCACCGCCCTCATCGGTTGCACAACTGACCACCGCAGCTCCAGCTGGGGGTGTGGCCTGAGTGACTGCTCCGCCCCTCCCCTGTCTGATCCTGCCTCCTTCCCTCCCCAGGAGTCGACCCCAAAGCTCCCCGGTGTGTGAGCCACACCCCCAGGGCACACCTCCACCCGAGTCCACTCACCCAGGAGCCCAACACAGGACACGTGGTGAGCATGCGGTTGAGACGCTTGCTTGTAGCTTCAAGAAAGATGGGGACAGTGCAACAGTTATGTGGATGTGTGCCTGGGCGCCTCCTGCCATTTCAAAGGCTAGGTATTTAATGATACTTTCCTGGGACTGGACCAGGTGGTCCTCAGGGAACACTGAAAAAGCCACGCCCCTCCCAACGTTGAGATTCTAAATGACCCCTCCCCTCCTCTTCTGCCTGCTCCTTTCCCGTGAGTGGGGGGGGGGAAGGGGAGATAGAGGCACCAAAGTCCCGCCTCCTCGGTGCTCCTGGACCGCAACAACCCCCACTGGAGGCGGGGCAATGCTGTAACTATTTTGGGACACTGCTGGGGGTCCTGCGACTTCAGTTTTCTAAAGGTGAGATGGGTTCGCTTCGAGCTTCAAAGGTGGGTTGGTAGAAGCCAGAACGCTCTTTAGGGAGTGTCTGAGATAAGGGACACTCTGGGCGCTTTGAGGAATGGCTAATGGAACAGAAATTCCCCCCAAGGAGCCTGGGGGAGTGCGAGAGGAGCCCAGCCTCCATCTCCCTCTAGGACCCCTCTTCGTGCAAGACTGGGGCACAAATGGCAGATCCAGCCCCCGCCGGTCCAGGGGAGTTTTCAGAAGCTGAGGAAATCAACCCTGGATACTCACTGGAAAGACTGATGCTAAAGCTGAAGCTCCAATACTTTGGCCACCTGATGCAAAGAGCCAACTCGTTAGAAAAGACCCTGATGCTGGGAAAGATTGAAGGCAGGGGGAGAAGAGGATGACAGAGGATGAGATGGCTGGGTGGTATCACGGACTCAACGGACATGAGTTTGAGCGAGCTGCGGGAGATGGTGATGGACAGGGAAGCCTGGCATGCTGCAGTCCATGGGGTGGCAAAGAGTCGGACACAACTGAGCGACTGAACAACAGGCCTCAGAAAGCTCGGGGAACCGGCGTCCGCTGAGGAGGGGCCAGACACTGGCCAGCACCTCTCATGTCGGTCACGGAACAGATTCGGGAAAAGCCGACCCCCGAGGCTTACAGAAGGGTGTGGAGGACGCTGCGGGGGGGCAGGGTTGCTGCACCAGTGCAGACTTCCTCCCCACCCCCCCGGCACCAGTGAGCGCTCACTCGGGACTCAGGGACAAAGCTGGTCCTGAGCTGAACTGTGGGGTGGTTGAGGGGGGCCCCCCAGCAAGACCAAGACCACCGCCATCCAGGACTCCAGCCGCTCCCCGGGAAGGGCTGCGTGTGGAGTGGGTGTGAAGACACTGGCTCCCCTTGGAAACAAGGAAAGGAAAACAAGGGGCAGCCACGAACTGCGACCTTGACCTTGAAAGTGGAGTCAAGCCCTCCTCCGGATCTTCGCCGAGCTGCTGGCAGGGCTCGCGGGGCGAGGCCCTGGGATGGGAAGCGGGTGACCCCAGGGGCACCCCAGCTTCGTGCCCAGAAGGGCGGCCAGCCCTGAGCCGGCCTCACTCGGGCAGACGCTGAGGGTCTGTGACACTTGGCGCTTCTTCTCTGCCGCGCTGGCTCAGCCACTAACCAGCTGAGTGGACCCACGTCCCCAAACCCACAACCCCTCTTGTTCAGGAGCCATGCTGTCGACCTATTGCTGCACGGATCTGTGAGGGGTGCCAGCCTCCCGCTGGCAGACTCCATCTCAGGATTGCAGGAGATCTCTGGGCTCCTTGGGGTCTGGGCCTTCCAAACCAATGTCATCCGACCCCTCTTGGCTCCGGGTGAGGACAGGGGGCTGACGTGCCAGGAATGCATGCACCCCGCCTCAGTCCAGGGTTCAGCACATGTGAGAGATGCTGGCCAGTGTCTTGCCCCTCCTCAGCAGACGCTGGTTCCCCGAGCTTTCTGAGGCCTGTTGTTCAGTTGCTCAGTCGTGTCTAACTTTTTGCAACCCCATGGACTGCAGCATGCCAGGCTTCCCTGTCCTTCACCATCTCCCGGAGCTTGCTCAAACTCATGTCCATCGAGTCAGTGATGCCATCCAGCCGTGTCATCCTCTGTTGCCCAATTAGACAGCCATCTCGTGTAGCAGAAGGGACTCTGGGCTTACAGGACTTGTCCACGTCGGGATTGGGGCTGGAACACCCCCGTCTGCCACGTGGCCCAAGACTCTTCCCACAGTGGGCCCCAGCCCTGCTGCTGGCGATGAGGGCTGGGAGGGACGGTCGGTGGTCAGGCATCTGCAGTGTCCACAGGCATCACAAAATCACAGGATGCTAGCCCCGGGAGGGCCCATCAGCCCCTGAGGAGGCTCCATCTCCCCCCATCAAATGCTTTCTCCCCTCCCTAAAGAAGAACTATTAACGTGCAGCCTGGGAGGAGACCCCAGCCTCGAGAGGGAGGTAGGAGGCAGACGCTGGCACGTCTAGCAGCTCTAGGAGAGACCCGCAGAACCAGGAGACAGAAACACAGGCTGACAGGTTCATCTGAACCGTTTTTCTAAGTTCCGTATATGCATTACTATACAATATTTGCTTTTCTCTTTCTGACTTAATTCACTCTGTATGACAGAGGAGGCTATCTGCAAAGCAGAAATAGAGACACAGACGTAGAGAACAAACACACAGACCCCAAGAGGGGAAAGAGGGGTGGGATGAACCGGGAGACTGGGATTTACACATATGCACTACTACGTAAAAAATTCATTGGAAGGACTGATGTTGAAGCTGAAACTCCAATACTCTGGCCACCTGATGCGAAGAGCTGACTCCTTGGAAAAGATCCTGATGCTGGGAAAGATTTAAGGCAGGAGGAGAAGGGGACGACAGAGGATGAGACGGCTGGATGGCATCACTGACTCGATGGACATGAGTTTGAGTAAACTCTGGGACTTGGTGATGGACACGGAGGCCTGGCGTGCTGCAGTCCATGGGGTCGCAAAGAGTTGGACATGACTGAGCGGCTGAACTGAACTGAAAAGAGGGACTAAGACAACATACTCCAACAAAAATTTTAAAACACAACCACAACAAAAACAGGCTAAAAAAGCATCTCACCTTCCTCTTTTGCGACAGGGCATAACCAGAACTTACAGAAATCCACTCTCCTCCCCCGATTCTGCGCCCCACCTGTGACCCCACTGGGCTCCTCCGTCCCACCCCCGGCCGTTCCGCCCTCCCCTGGCTCTATCACCAGCTCTCCTCCTCCCCTCCTTCCTGCAGTGGGTTCCAGCCCACGCCTGCAACAGCAGGGGTGGCAGTCAGAAGCACAGACAGGCTTCACCCGAGAGTGGCTCACGGCATCCAGGGCCATGACCACAGAACCCTGATCCCACTTCACCCGGGGATGAGCTGGGGGAGCCCAGCCCCTGACCCCACCTGAAGCCCAAGGGGCCCCAAAGGCCCTCCACACTCTCTGGAATCGAAGCACAAAATCCCCAGGCGAGCCTCAGCGGTGGGTGCCCAAGGGGATGAGGACAGACACACACATTCACCCCAGCAGGCCAGCAGCTCAGCACCTTCTTCAAGGTGGTCGCATTCCAACCCATGGGAGCACACACCCTCCAGGGCCAGCGACTCCTCTGGGGGTGGGGGAGGCGGGAGAGACTCCGGGAGCCCCCAGGGGGTGTCCTGACCCCCAGGTGGAGCTTGCCAGGTTCCATATCTGCACCCACCATCTTCTCCCAGCAGCCTTCTGGCTTCGCTGTTTGGCGTCTGCAGTTTCTCATCACCAACATCAAGGCAGAGGTGTCCCTGTGCGAAGTGGTTCCTTGGGGCTGGGAGATGAAGGTGCAAGTGCACGCCGCTCTCAAAGGAGCACGTGGTCCAGCTAAGGCAATGAGGGTCTGGCCCCCACGTGGCCCCGATCCTGGACAACCCTGAAGGGCCATCTCCATCCCAAGGGGCTCAGCTGGAGTTCGCTGTGACTGCCCCAGCGTCCAGCTTCTCCCCCTGCCCCATTGGCTTTCTTTCCTTGCCCTGCCACAGAAGGACCAAAGCGAGAAGCAGCACAGATGCACTGGCTGAAATAATTTTTAGGTGAAGGTCAGGGACATCACTGAGAGGTAGCTCACCATTAAACAAGGAATAGAACCCTAAATGTCCAATTCACTTTTTTAAAGGTTTATTATTTTATTTCTGCCTGTGCTGGATCTTCACTGTGGCACCTGGGGTTTCTCTAGTTGCAGAAAGTGGGGGGCTGCTCTTCACTGCAATGCACGGGCTTCTCATTGCAAAACACAGGCTCCAGAGCATGGACATCAGCAGCTGGGGCTCACAGACTCTAGAGCGCAGGCTCAGTGGTCGTGGCACATGGGCTTAGTTGCTCCGTGGCACGAGGAATCTTTCCAGACCAGGGATCGAACCCGTGGTCCCCTGCATTGGCAGGTGGATTCTTTACCACTGGAACACCAGGGAAGCCTCCATTTGACTTTAACTCATATTCTACTGGGGCATCCCACGTAGCTCAGTTGATAAAGCATCTGCCTGCCATGTGGGAGACCTGGGTTCAATTCCTGGGTTGGGAAGATCCTGTGGAGAAGGAAATGGCAACCCACTCCAGTATTCTGGCCTGGAGAATCTCAGGGATGGAGCAGCCTGGCAGGCTACAGTTCATGGGATTGCAAGAGTCGGACACGAGTTAGCGCCATCTTTCTTTCTTCCATCTTTCTTCATATTTTATTACGGTCATAAATGCAGCGCCCACACACCCAGCCTCCGGAGCTGTGCTCTGAGCCTTTCCTGAAGACCGAGGTCACCATGTCCAGAGGAGGAGAGCAGACAGCAGTGCAAGCCTGGAGCCTGGGTCTGTGCTGAAAGGACTCTACGATCGCTCACCACTGCCCGCAGCCTTGACTCGAGCCAGCGTAAAACAGAGCTGCTTTGAAAACGTTTTCTGTCTACCCCGAGGGGCAGACACCCCTGCAGAGCTCCCCGCAGGCCAGGCAGTTGGGACCAGGCTCCCCAGAAGTGCCCCCCACCCTCACCTGTGCCGAGGGCCCACCTGCCCGGAGGGCCTCCTCTCTTCCTGACATTCCTCCAGGAGAAAACCTGAGTTTTGCTGCCTGCTTTGCCACCGTGGCCCATCCTGGAGCGCTGGGGCCTGCCTCCTCCATGGTCCGCAGCAGTGACCAGCGACCTCTCTGCTCCGGACCACCACGCAAGCTCCGGGCCACTTCCGTGCCTGCTGGGGTGGTCTCCCTGCCCGGCTCCCCCTCTAACCCAGGTGGATACTGCTGCCCAGGCACTTCCCTCTGTCTTGGAGCCGAGAGTATTCTATTACCTGTGCTCCAAGGTCATTTCAGAAATCTCATAATACACCTAACGAGCAAAGAAGAGCGGTGAAAAGCTACCTCTCCCTTCTCCTGGCACTGGCCTCTCCCCAAGGGCAAAGGAGCTCCCCCGAGGCTCACCTCTCCTTAGTGATGAAAGCCGATGGCGAGGGTTGGGGGGGGTGCTATCAAATACCAGCCTCCGGAGGACCTGGGCTCCTCAACCTCACTCACAGCCCCTGAGTGCTCACTTGTCCTGGGGACGAAGCAGTTTCCATACGATCCTGGTGTCCAAGCCAAGTGTAGACCCTAGATTGCAATCCTCTTTGTAGTATGTATGACAAAGAATATTATTAATACTATCTAGCAATTGTACAATTAATAACATATTATTAAACAATAATACTATCACACATCAACCTGTTTAAGATCCTGGGCTTCCCTGGTGGCTCAGGCGGTAAAAAAATCTGCCTGCCATGCAGGAGAGCTGAGTTCAATCCCTGGGTCGGGAAGATCCCCTGGAGTAGGAAATGGCAACCCACTCCAGTATTCTTGCCTGGAGAATTTCATGGACAGAGGAGCCTGGTGGGCTACAGTCTATAGGGTCACAAAGAGTCAAACAAGACTGAGCAACTAACACTTTAAAATCTCAATATAGTAATAAGTATATTATAAAATAATATTTAATTAACAGTTACTGTTATAATGTATGAAAAGTACAATATGTTATTCTATATTACACATAATTATAATTAGATTATGTAATTGGGCTTCCCTGGTGCCTCAGCTGGTAAAGAATCTGCCTGCAATGCGGGAGACCTGGGTTTGATCCCTGGGTTGGGGAGATCCCCTGGAGAAGGGAACGGCTACCCACTCTAGTATTCTGGCCTGGAGAATTCATGGACTGTATAGTCCATGAGGTCGCAAAGAGTCGGATATGACTGAGTGACTTTCACTTTCACTTTTCACATTATATAATTATATCTACACAACATATAGTATATAAATATATAGTAATAAGATTAACATTGATTATTGCATACATTATTCATTATTATTTATATATTTATATATGTTTGAGAAGGATAAATGCTTGCTTTTTTAAGCCACTGTGATTTGGGGTACTTGTTGGCAAAAGTGAACCTGCATGGTGACTTGTGCCCGGAGCACCGGATGTAGGCACTAAGCCTGTGAGGTGGGGGCTGAGCCCGTCCCGGTTATAGTTTTACTCTCAGCCCCGCCCAGTGCCTGGCAGACAGAGGGCTTTTGGTAAATGTTTGGTAACTCAGTAAGAAGCCCTGCAGCCGTTTGAAAGAATACCCAGCACAGAAGGTCTTGATTCCTGCTTTGCTGTTTATCCTAATATTCAGTTCTTATTAAAAAAATGACAAAATGAGAAAGAACTACAAAATAAGATCTATGAAATTATAAATGGCAGATTATTTTCTAGATGAGACGGGTAAATCACAGGCTTCAATGTCTTTCTGTAAAAGGGAGCAAATAAACCCCTGGTCAACCCCAAGGGCAAACCTGTGGAAGGCAGACCAGATCTTTCATTTTCCCTGTGCCCATCCTGGGGCTGGTGTCTGTCCTGCCCGGCAGTCTTGCCTCCCACCCCAGGCTGCCTGGACCACTCACGGGCATCAACGTGGGGCGGGGGCAGGGCAGAGCAGGGATGGCAAAAACCCAGGTTAAACACAACACAGCTTTCTTGGCAGGTTGTACTAGAATAGGTGGGTGCTGTGGACAGCCTCAACTGCCTTCTCTGTGATAAGGAAAATAACACTGATAATGATGGTTATAGTATTTCACAGGGTTATTTCGGAGATAAGCAGAGTCAGCTTATATACAAGCACACACTTGGCATCCTGAGCAAGTGCTCCATCAGTATTGCTAAATCTGATGACAATGTGTCGTCCCAGAGGGTATCTGATCATCAGTAATATTGATCACAAATGGCACTACCCATCAAGGACCGTCCAAATTGCTAGGAGGAAGAAAGTGCTTTGGGGTGCTCACAATATCCTGTGGACAAGAATGCCCGGGGATGACCGCGCAATGACCACTGACCCCAACAGTGCTGTGAAGGCAGGGACTCTGCTGGATGAGGTCCTGGGGCCCCATAATGTACCACAAACAAACGGTGGGTGTTTTTTTTTTAAGTCTATTTGACTTTTTTTAAAAGATTTTTTTGGACGTGGACTATTTTTAAAGTCTTTACCGAATTTACTACAATATTGTTTGTTTTATGGTTTGGTTTTTCGGCCCTGAGGCTTGTGGAAGCTTATCTCTCCGACCAGGGATGGAACCCACACCCCAGTATAGATTGGAAGGCAAACTCAACCACTGAACCGCCAGGGAAATTCCCGAACAATGTGCATTTAAAAAGTATATAAATTCTCTCTCAGTTCCAGAGGCCAGAGGCTGAAATCAAGGTGTGGGCAGGGCTACGCTCCCTCGGAACCCCAGGGGAGGGCCCTCCCTTGCTTCTTCAGTCCCCAGTAGCCCCAGGGATCCTTGGCTTATGACAGCATCTCTGTAACCTCTGCCTGTCTTCTCATGATCTTCCTTCTGTGTCTCTGTATCCATGTGCTAAGTCGCTTCAGGCGTGTCCGACTCTTTGCAACCCCATGGACTGTAGCCCGCCAGGCTCCTCTTGTCCATGGGATTATCCCAGGCAAGAATACTGGAGTGGGTTGCCATTTCCTTCTCCAGGGGATCTTCCCAACCCAGGGATCGAACCCGCGTCTCTTATGTCTCCTGCTTTGACCAGTGACTTCCTTACTACTAGCGCCACCAGGGTAAGCTCCTCTGTATCCATATTTTCCTCTTTTTATAAGGACACCAGCCCTATTGACCTCAGCTTAACTTAGCCATTTCATTTGCAGAGACCCTACTTCCAAATCAGGTCACAGTCACTGCTACCAGAGGTTAGGATTACATCATCTTTCAGGAGACACAAGTCATCTATGATCCCGTTCACCTCTGTATCCTCAACGTCTAGCACGAGACCTGGGAAACAGATAGAAATGGGCTCACGGGTTTCCCAGTTCCAGCTCTAAAGGTGCCCAGTTGTAAATATGCTCCCAGCAACCTACCCCCCTATTTCCTTCCAAATGAGAAGCTGGCCCCCACATCCTAAAATTCTGGCCCCATCATATCCTTCCTCCAGTCCCCCCCCACCCAGCACCAGTGAGGTCCCGCAGGACCACCTGCCGAGCTCTGCACTGAGCCCCCGACGGGTCCCCGCAGGAGGTGGGCAGGGCTGCATGCCTCCCACAGCTAAGACCCGGCCTCAGCCACCTGGAAGAAAGGCTGGACCCCTGGGGTGACCCAGAGCAAAGTGATCTTTGTTGTCCATTCATCAGCGACTTTGCTGCCAGGTCAGAGTATATCAACACACAGAGGCTCTGGCACGAGCCCCAAAGCCCGGATGATATCTGATGGGTGTGTGACAAGCCGTGAGCTGGCAGAGAAGGGCTTCCTGTCAACAGGAAGGGAAGGATGCGGATCAAATCATTTTCAAAGCAGGCAGAGGAAGAAAGAGATGAGCGAGATTGGGGTTAACCGTTCCGACGCGGGGCTAAACCAGCCTTCCCTGGAGGGGAAGCCCGGCTGACAAGCCCTCAACCATTTCCTCTGCTCAGCTGCACACAGCGCACAGTGGGGGTCTCTCTAAGAATTCCCTGGGGTTGAGCCATGGGGACGCAGCCTCTCCCCTGAGGCTCCCCCGCCCGTCTGACAGCAAGGTCACGGTCGACTGACCAAGCAAATGAAGGACTTCTTCACCTCCAGTGCTCAGCACAGCATCAGCCACTGTCTGTCCCTTATCTTAAAGCCTCTGACCACATGCTGACATTCGGTTTGCTGTCCAGGGATATCAAGATGGGCTGGGCCACTGTCTGGAAAGAGGTGGGAGTCACGGGCATTCACATGTGTTGATACCCACTGTTCTGGGTCAGAGAGGGGGTAGTGGATGGGGGAGAATGGGGAAGGAAGGCCATTCTAACCCAGCTCTTCCAGGGTCTGTGGCCTGTTTGGTGACCTGAGTAACCCCATAAAAGTGAAATAGTGCCCAGAAACAGACATCGCTGGCAGTGAGCTAAATATATCAAGATGGGAAAAGTAGAAGAAAAACAGATAGTTAAGAAACAGCATCCTGTGGGACCTTTCTAGTGGCTGAGTGGTTTAAGACTCTGCCTTTCAACTCAGGGGACGTGAGTCTGATCCCTAGTTGGGGAACGAAGACCCCATATGCCTCAGGGCAGCTCAGCCCGAGAGATGACAATCGAGGCCCCGTGCCACAGCTGGAGTCTGTGCCCCACATCAAAAGATCCTGCCTGCTGCAACCAAGATCCCACATGCTGCAACTCAGACACGAGGCAGCCAAATAAATGAACATCAAAAAACAAACAAAAAAAGAAACAGCATCGTTGAAGAGCACAATTACGTGTCTGGATGGTTTCAGAAGACACAAGCTGATGTGCTGAAGTTAAACAGAATGAAGTCTGAGCAGGTGAAAAGCCCTTGGCAAGTTAAGACGTGCTTCCAGTTTTTCTGGAGTCAGACTTGGGTCAAAAGGGAAACCCCTGGGGGCAGATCAGTAATAGAAGACAGTTTTGCTAGATTTTTACTGGAGGAGGAAACAGGCAGGGAAAGATACCGGTGAAGTGCTGAGAACCAGATCAAGTTTATGATGTGTGGAAAGACACAACCCTGAACACACATGTGTGGGGCCGCCGCTGCTGCTGGAACCACAGAACTCACGATGTCCTTTTGGCGCAATAATGACCCAGGATATCAATGATCACATTTATCATGAGGCCACAAGGCAGTGTTCAGAGCCCGGTTTACACAAGGACCTTGAACCCTCCACAGACAGGTGCTAGGAAAGAGTGGGCCCAGGGCAGCAGAGGCTAGACGTGACGATAGGGTCACCAACCATGGGACGGGGGATGCACCTGTTCTCAGCTGGGGACAAGCTGTAAGTGGGGACAAGAAGATGAGACAGGGAATCCAGCCTGTGAGTCACTGGATGTGTGATTCTGCAAATCCACGTGTTTGGTGCTCTGCCTAGGTCACTAGGTGAGCTGGTCCATGGAGATCCACGCGTAGTCTGTAGGGTGGAATCTTCCGGGAAGGGTACCCCTATGTCTGTTATCTGCCTACCCGTGCCCCCCACAGGCCCAGAGCTGGACTGTGCTTAGCTGTGCATTCAGCCGACGCGCTACATGAAGCCCACCCCACAGTCAGTCCAGCCAACACCCTGCGAGCTGCAGAGAGACAGCCAGGCCTCGTTCATAAACCCCGGAGCCACACAGAACAGTTCCGGGGGCTCCATGATTGACTCCCCTGCCTCCTCCAAAACCACGCTCTGGGCCCTGTAAGAGCCTGTGCTCAGGGTGCCCAAAATGCATCAAGCCACTGAGGGGCAAAGTCAGGAAACAATGCAGTGAGGTCTAAGAGGCTGGACCACCAGCGAGTACTCGGGCTGGGGGCCTGTCTGGACACTCATCTTTATCTGGGAGCCAGAACTACTCTACCTTTGTTCTACCGCCAGCAGCCAAGAGTCTCTCTTCTCAACGGCAGGTGGAAGAGTGCAGATGCTAGAGAGATGGATGGATAGCTACACAGATACTTAGATGGGGGGATGGACAGACTGATAGAAAGAATAACATGGGGGCAGGGGGCTTCCCCGGTGGCTCAAGTGGTAAAGAATCTGCCTGCCAAGTGCAGGAGATGCAGGAGATGTGGGTTCAACCCCTGGGTCAGGACGACCGGCCTGGAGAAGGACATGGCAGCCTGCTCCAGGACTCTTGCCCAGGAAACCCCATGGACAGAGGCGCCTGGCTACAGTTCATGGGGTCGCAAAAAAGTCAGACACGACTCAGCACACGCAAGAGTCACAGCCCACACACTGAGGAAGTTGGAAAGCAATTCTTTGTTAAATCCCTGGAGGCCTGAGAGTCACCCAGAAAACTTATCAGAAACAAAGAACCACAGGTCTCACGCCCCAGAGACACTGATTCAGCAGCTCTGGACTGAGCCCTAGGATGTACATTTTAAGCAAACACTGGGAGGATTGACTTAGGCTGGTCCGTGAGCTGCACTTTGAAAAACACTGTCCTAAACCCTAACCCATCGTGCTCAAGGTGGTACACGCTGACCAAGGTCAAGGCCAAAGATGATACACACCCCCGCACCTTGCCGCACGGCACCCGCTTTCCCTTCACCGAGGCTTTAGTCCAGGAAGTTCCAGCGGCGAGGTGGGCAGTGAGCAGTCCTGCGCGGGGTAGAAGGCAGCTCCCAGTCCTGGGCGGGGCCCCCTCCTTCATGCCCTGCCCAGCAGAGAGAATCTGGCTGGATGGAGGCTACTGGTCCCAGGCCCATCTACAAGGAGAAGGGCACTGGGCTTCAGGCAGCGCGAGGCTTCCCTCGGGAGACACCACAAGCAAAGACGTCCCCAGCGACCGGCCCAAGCCACGCTGGGTCTCCATGACCTCTGAGGCCGGCCAGCTGCTCCTGGCTCTATTTCTAGGCTGTCTCTGGGGACTGACACGGATTTCTGCTGCCCCTCTCCCAGGAGATGCAGGGGCTGGGCACTCTGGCAGCAGTAAGTATCGGGCCACTGTCTCGGACCGAGGCTGACCTCCCCCAGCTGCCTCCGTGTCCCCACGGGCCCCCACGTGGGTCCTTCTCTCCAAAGTCCTCCCTGCCCCCCGGCCTCCTACCCCATCATTGGCCTGTGAACAGTCCCAGGGTCCCATAAGACGGTCAAAAAGACAGCCAGCGGTCACCACTTACAGTAAGGCTGCGCATTAACAGGGCACATTCTTTTTCTCGGACAGAAAGGAGGAAAGCACATGGTAACTCCCAGCGATGGCTGCTCGGGCAGAGGGTTCTGGCAGGTCGCCAGGCACAGCTAGGCTTCTAATGAGCTCTTTTCTAAAAGCATTCCCACCACCTGGATGACTGCTCCTGCCTTCCATTAGGGATGAAGGCGGAGGAACGCGAACCCAGGCGAGGTGCCAGCACACCACGACTCTGAACGCTACGCTTGTCTTGCTACTTTTAAAGGCCCAGGGCAGCCCCAGAGGAGCCTGCACACAGGCGTTCCTCTCCTCTCCCTCCTCCCCTTTGCCCAGACAAGATCTAAGAGGGTCTCCCCCAAAGGTGACCCACTCCGAGACCGAAGCCAAGCAAGGCAACACCCTCTATCAGGCCCAAGGGCCATTCTCCCTTCAGCAGAATTCAGTTAGTGAATTACTTTAGTTAGTAACTGTGGGTCTCCACCACCCACTGTCACCTCAGCCCTTAGTCTATCCCCTAAAGTTGATTCCTCTTTTCCATTATCTCAGGGCACAGCATGTGCTATGCTGCTGGCAGGACAGCAGGGTAAAAGAGGGTTAAGGATCTAAATTAAAAGACTTCCCTGGTGGTCCAGTAGTTAAGCATCCATCTGCCAATGCAGGGGACACTGGTTTAATACCTGGGCCGGGAAGAACCCACATGACTCAGAGCAACTAAGCCTGGAAGCCACAACTACTGAGCCCATGAGCTGCAACGACTGCGCTCACACGCCCTAGAGTCTGTGCTCCCCAACAAGAGAAGCCACTGCAATGAGACGCCCCCACTGACCATCACCAGAGAAAGCCTGCCTGCAGTAATGAAGACCCAGTGCAGCCAAAAAAAACTACAAAGTAAAAAACAAAGAAGTAAAATAAATTAAAAAGAAAGATCTAGATTAAAGAGCCTAGGATGGAGGTTTGCAATTATCTCCCCCAACATCCTTGGTCATAGTTCTGTTTACGCATCAGATGTGAGGCTGGAGACTGAGTCCAGTCATGTCCATTTCAGAAAAATAGCCCAGCTGCTTTGGACACCACAGTTAGTGTCACTGGCCGCCACCAAAGGACCCCACCACTGGACTGCCAGAGCCACGGTATCTTCCAGGAGCCGCTCTTTAGAATCCCGAGCATCCTGGGAAACGAACACCAATGACCACCAGGTGTTGGGGGAGGCGGCAGAAGTGATGCCCTTTGATTCGCTGCTCAAGTCCACCTGGGCTGTGACAGACTCACAATCTTCCCCCAAGAACCGGCTCCTGATACCAAACATCCTGCAATCCTAAAGCCAGCTCAATCCCTTGCCATCCATCAGCCACCACAGCTGACCATCTTCCATCTTGCCTCTGTCTGTTTTCTCTTATCATTACTACAGTTCAAGCCCTCAAATGCTGATCTCTGGGTTTTTTACCCAAGCATTTGATCGCTTCCTTTGACACCAGCCCAGTCCCCATAACTCTGCTCCGTGAAGTGGTGTCGTCATCACTTTTAATTGCTTCTTACTTTAAAGTGGAAGTGAAGTCGCTCAGTTGTGTCCAACTCTTTGTGACCCCATGGACTGGAGCCCACCAGGCTCCTCTGTCCATGGGATTCTCCAGGCAAGAATACTGGAGTGGATTACCATTTCCTTCTCCAGGGGATCTTCCCGACCCAGGGATCGAACTCCGGTCTCCTGCACTGCAGGCAGATTCTCTACCGTATGAGCCACCAGGGAAGCCTCTGACTTGAAATTCCCCCTCAAAACAGTGAGACAATGACTTGGATTCAGTAGTTTATCCCAGGGAACGGGGGAGGCAAGGCAAGGAAGTCAGGCCAGACAGAAAGAGCAGGTGAATGACTGCTAAGTCCACCACTCTGGGCAACCGGGGCTGGGTCCTGCTGGGACCCTTGGAGGCCTCCACAGAACCCAAGATAGAACCTTTTCCCCCACCTGCATTCCTCCTTGGTGAGGGCTGCCCCTTTAGGGCATAATCCCAACCCCGACATTCCCACTCCAGCCTGTACTCAGGCTGAGCGAGCTGCCACTATTCAAGAGGCGTCCTTGAGGGGCGGAGAGACAGTGAGCAGCCGTGGTGTGGAGTGGAGCTGTCCAGCAAGGCTGCAGGGAACCCCGGGTGGGCTCTGGGCGCAGCAGGAAGGACACCCATCGCCTCTACTGAGCTTCCCAAGGGCTCCAGGGGGGGCATCCTCATTCCTGGGCCTAACTCCCAGGAAGCACTCCCAGAGAAGACACAGGAGGCCAGTTAAAGTGGAACTGTGGGTAACAACGGACGGTTTTTCTTTTAGTATAAGTTTATCCCAAATGGTGCCTGGCACATTCGTACACTAAGAAGTTGTTCAGTGTTTAAAATTCGAATTTAACTGGGCATTTAGTATTTCTACTTGCTAAATCTTATAAGGCCGATAAAAGGCTCTCCTTGATCTGACCTTCACGTATTTCCGATTACCCTGATTTCTCAAACCCTTTCGTCCATGAAAAAGGGGTCCTTTGCTAGATCTGGAAACAGCCCCACACATCCCAACTCCAGAGGGGGGCTCAAGCTGGTTCCCTGGCAGGGGTGATCCCCCGCCATGCCCCTGACACCTCTCTGTCCTGCCTACCACCTCTGGGCGCAGAGTCTCTTTGAACATGTCAATGCCCTGCCATCTCTCCCTTCTCTCCCCTCTGAAAGCAGGTACCGCCTGCCCCGGTCAACCTGTCATCTGCAAACATCTGTCTGAATGCCACATTCTCCCAGCTGGCATGTAACTCTCACCCAGCCCAGCACAGGGACCCACAGGTAATTACTAGTTGTTAGTGACAACACCCTCTTGGTTGCCCCTGCCCCCAAACACACAGTAAATGCAGGCCCTGTGAAAGCACAGACAGAGGCCCTCTCCTTTCCCCCTGGATCTCACCATCAAGGAGCGCAGCCCACGTGCTGTGGAATAACTGAGTGAACGGTACTTTCTGTAAGGGCTGCATCAGGCCAAGAACGACGTCTAAAGCAGCCAAAGTCATCACCAGCAGCAGGAGGGCTGGTGAGAGGATTCCAACTCTATGGCGGCTTTTCCGCCGTCACACCTTGGCTGCTTGGTCCTTTTCGGGGTTCTGGGTTTTGCCCTCCACCCCTCCGGAGCTCGCCCCACACACGTGTGCCCATTTGAGACCAGCCTGAATAGGATATGGCCTGGGCACTAGTTGTCATTTTCTTTTCTCTCTTTTAAAGTAGATGCTCTGATCTAAGTGTAATAGCCACACATTCATATAACAGTTTGCACTGGTATGAGCTTTCCCGCGAGTTATTTTATATCAACAGACTTGAAAGGGGGACAAAGCAAAGCTATTATCTGTTTGACAAACAGGAGAAGCTGAGTGGTTAAATGGCTCCATCAAGTGAAGACTACCAGAGGGAAGCTTCGCCTACTGGTGTCTAACTTTTCATTTACAAATATGGCTCAAAATATCTCACGTTAGGAATGTAAACAGGACTATCTCATTTTCAAATAGGATGTTTATTTTTTCAAAGGCATGCTTATTCCTGCAAGCTTGGGTCACCACCCTGGTGGTCACACTGCAAGCTTGGGCCCAGTCACCTGCTCCCTCAGCTCTTCCTTGCCAGGGAGGGCTGGCCACCTGTCCCAACTTGGGGCTGCTCCCTGAAGTACCCATCAGATGTCTGGGGCTCCCCCAGTACCTGACCTTCCTGGCCAGTGTTTGCACACAGGACTGGGAAGGAAGCGCAGTCAACAAACACCGGAGTGAAGTGCCCAAGAGAGTTCCCAGCAGAAAATGCTTGGCCAGCACCCCACCTTCCCCTGCCTCACTCCCCCACCCTACCCCAGGGGCTGTCAGGAAGGATTAGCTTCCAGGAGGTGTCTGTAACAAGGTGAGGTGGGAGGCAGCCCTGTGCCCAAGACCGGTGACCCATCATCAACATTACATCCTCCACGAAGTTCTCTTGTGTGTGTGTTTGGACACATGTGTACTCGGTTAGTGAAGGCTGGGGGTGTGACCCAGCTGGGGGCTTCCTTCAGGTGCAGGTAAGGGCTGCGGGGCTCAGCATCAGACCAACCCCCCATCCACCCACCCATGGAGTGGCTAGGGAAGGCTGCGGGGGGGCCAGGGGCAGGCAAACCGCAGGGTGGGCGCACGACCCCAGCCCGCCACGCCCTCCAGCCGGACAAAGTCAAGCTGCAGACTGATCGATGTCGCCAAAGTCCGGCCCGGCGGCCGGCGTGACCAGGGCTGAAGTTCGCGAGGGCCCTGCACGCCTTAGGGGGTCTGGAGCCTCCAAATGCCTGAAATGTGCTCCCAGGGTCAGGCACTGGGGCCGGCTGCAGAGGAGCCTCCCGCCCCGGGTCCAGAGACACCCGAGGGAAGATGAGGAGCTGGGTGCTGGGGAGCGGGATGGAGGGGGGGGTCCGTTTAAGGGCGCAGCTACACAGCCGCCGCCCCCTCCCCCGCTGTCCCCACCCACCGCCCCTCCCGTCGGTCCCCAGCCGCGGCGCGCGGCTCCACCTCCCCGGAGCGCAATCCACACGGTCCTCCTTCAACAAAAACAACCCTACGCACCGCCCCCCGCACCCGCACCCGGCGGGATCCCGGGCTACGCCCAGCCCGCCCGGCCGCAGACGGTGGGTCGCCCGGCTCGGGCGGCACGCGGGCGGGGCGGGAGAGGGAGCCCCAGCCCGGCGGCGCAGCTCGGCCCCGCGCCGTCAGCCGTCCCCGGAACGGCAGGAGGGGCGCGCACGGCGGCAGGGCCGCCCGCGTTAACCGCTTCCGCGCCGGCTCGGAGCGCCGCGGGGGACGGCGAGCGGGAGGCCCCGTGGGGCCGGACTCACCGGAATGTGCACCCGCAGCGAACGCCGCTTCTGGCTGCTGTTTTTCTTGCCGCCGCTCCCGCCGGGGCTGCAAACATCTTTCTTCTTCTTGGTGTCCATGGCCGCGCTTCCCATAACTTTAAGCCGAAGTTAATTCCGGGTGACCCGTTCCTGGAATTCGGTCCTCTCCTTCCCCGTGCCCGGCCCCCGCCGTCGGCCGCGGGCGCTGTTTACTGTCCCCTCCCGCCTGAAGACACCGCGTGGGGACTTCCGCGGGAGGGAGGTGGGGCAGGGACCTCGGGCCCGCCGCGGGTGGCGGTCGGCGGGACCGCCGGGTTCACGTGTCCGCTTCCTCCTACGGGATCGTCCGAGGCAGAACCGAAGCCCGAGGCCGTCCTGGCTCGGGCTACGCGTGGCAGCGGGCTCCCGCCGGGTGACAAAGTTTTCTTCCTTTGGCAAGGCGAGGCAACATTTCCCACCCTCCCGGCTCCCCGCCACTCCCCGATTCCCAGAGGTAATCGGACAGGCAGGTGCAGTTAAACACTGAGAAGCAGCCCTCCTATTGCCTGAGCCTGAGCGGAAGATCTGGCGAGAGCGAGACGCTATATATATTAACGTGAGCCTCGGCCGCAGAATAAACCAGCCCGCAGCCTGGAGCGAGGTCCGTCCCCCTTTCTGGGCGAGGGAGGGAGGAGGAGGAGGGGAAGAGGAGGTGCAAACGCGGAGACTCTGCGCAATTGGACCGCGGCGCGGCGGCGAGCTCGGCTGCTGGCGGCGGGCCGGAGAGCGCGCGGGAGCCCCGCGGGGAGCGGAGGCCTGGGCGCCCGCTCCGTCCCCCCGCCTCCGTCGCTCCGGGGCCCGGGACTCCGAGAAGGGCCGGGCCTGGCCCGGACGCAGGCTGGCGGCGCGGGGCGGTGGATGGCGGCGCGCTTCGAACAGGAAGTGCACGGCGTGCCGCGCGCTCCCCTCGCCACCGCGCGCTGTAGCCCGGGGGGCTGTGGTCCCCTGCGGCCGGGGCGGCGCGGGACCCACTCTGACCCCGGGAGACCACCCCCCCCCCCAGTGTCGGTCGTGACCCACCACACACACACTCTGAAACACGCACACGTGCCCCGCAGACCCGGCGGCGGCGGAGGAAGCGCGGGGGTTTCGGTGGGATGCGCGCTGACCAGCACGTGCGTCTGGAAAACTGGGGCCCTGCCCGCCGGCGTGCGCGCTGAGATCGCATCGAGCAGGTGCGACTCGGGGTCGCGGGCGGAGTGCGGGTTTTCACTGCCACCCCCCACCGCCCCGCTCCCGGCTGTTTCAGGTTCACCAAGGGACCCGCGGTAAGGGTCGGGAGCGGAGTCCGCAGGCCGGCGCCGCGGGGCACGCGGGGTTGCTAAGACGGCGGAGGAAATGGTGGGGGTCGAGGGCTGGAAACGCGGGGCGAGGCGCCCACGTGCTGCCGCGGTCTCAGCCCCACGCGTAGCCCCGGGCCGGCCGGGGGTTCTCTGGGGGTGGCGGGGTGACCCCTCCCACCCCAACCAAGGCGCACCCCGGACCCTTCCCCCACCCCGGCTGGAAGTGGGGCGAGTCCTCGGTAGAGAGTCGCCTGCCTTCCTGCTCGCGGCTCTGAGGACAGGGTGGCCCCCAAAGCCTCTCGAGCGCCCTGAACGCTGACGTCAGCTCTCCTGCTCCCGGCCGGCCATCAGTGGTGTGAGGACGCAGGTCGCTTTGGGGACGCCCCGGGGGCTGTGAGGAGATGGCCTTCCCTCCTGTCCAGGTGCGGAGGGTCGCACAGGTCTCCCCCGGGAAGGAGGGTGGGCCCGCTTCAGGGACGCGCCGCAGGCGGTGCCCCCCAACCAGCTACAAGGTACCCTCGTCCAGCCTATCTTCCTGCTTCCCTGTCCAGTCCGAGTTCCTCCGCTTGTGTGAAATCCCCCCCCCCACCCCCAGTCTGGGTGGTGCCTGGTTCAGACGTTCTGAGCCCGTTTCAGGGCTTCTGGAGGGTTCCTTCCCCTCCCGGCTCTCCAGTCCAGAGTGGAGCGGGGGCGCTGAAGACCCTTCCGTCCCAGAGCCGAGCTTTCTGGACTGCTGCCGCAAAGTGGTTTCAGTCGTGTCTAACTCCTTGTGACCTCATGGACTGTAGCCTCCCAGGCTCCTCTGTCCATGGAACACTCCAATCAAGAATACAGGAGTGAGTTGCCGTTCCCGTCTCCAGGGGATCTTCCCCACCCGGGGATCGAACTCGCGTCTTTAGAGTCTCCGGTACTGGGAAGCGGGTTCTTTACCACTAGCGCCACCTGGGGAGCTTTCTGGACGGAAGGTTGCAGTGCCCTGGAGGGGCCCGCAACTGGGTTCAAAAGCCACTTGGCCATCAGGTGTGGAGTTTCTCGCCTTGACCTTTTTTGAACGGCTGGCTGCGGGGGAGGATTTCCGGAAACTCAGGGAGATGACTGCCTTATTCCACTGAACGCTGGAAACACTGTTTAGAAAGAGACAAGTGTGGGCCTTCAGCCTACCTGATGTATAAAGCCCACCCGGACCCACGCAGGGTGATTCTCCAGTTGTCATTAAATTCCATCTCTTCAGTTTAATATTTTAATCCCTGTCACAATAATAACTGGCCAAGGCAAGGGAATGACTCCATTTGCTGAGAACTGGTTTTGGAAGGAGAAGGAGGGGCAGGAGGGAAATCTGGGAGCCTTGGGGAGGGCCCTCCTGGGATCCATTCAGAATGAGGGCTGCCCTGTTATTTCTCACACTGAGCATTTTGCCTGAGGCCTGTCATGGTTAATGGGCTGTGCCTGGATTGTTAGAATAGGTACTTTTGTCTGTTGATTTGAGTAAATATGCCCCAGCATTTTGGGCTTCCCGGTCCGATCAGCAGTAAAAACACCCACCTGCATTGCAGGCGCTGCAGGTTCAATTCTTGGGTCGGGAAGATCCCCTGGAGGAGGGCATGGCAACACACTCCAGGGTTCTTGCCTGAAGAATCCCATGGACAGAGGATCCTGTTGGGCTAGTCCGTGGGCTTGCCCCATCACTCATTAATAAAATATTCATTTGCTCTCTGAGTTTGGTTGGAGTGTTGACTTTTCTGCCTGGGAATCTTAAAACATTTTACTGTATTGCCTACATTTTAAGAGTCCCCCCATCTTTTTTGTTGTTGTTCCACATGTGTTTTTCTTTTTTTTTTTTAATCTGGGTTTGTTTGTTTGTTTGTTTTTGCTTTATTTTTGGCCATACTGGGTCTTAGTTGCTTTGCCTGGGCTTTCTGTTCAGTTCAGATCAGTTGCTCAGTCATGTCCGACTCTTTGCGACCCCGTGGACTGCAGCACTCTGGGCTTCCCTGTTGATCACCAACTCCCGGAGCTTACTCAGACTCATGTCCATTGAGTCGGTGATGCCATCCAACCATCTCATCCTCTGTCGTCCCCTTCTCCTCCTGCTTTCAATCTTTCCCAGCATCAGGGTCTTTTCCAGTGAGTCCATTCTTTGTATCAGGTGGCCAAAGTATTAGAGCTTCAGCTTCAGCATCAGTCCTTCCAATGAGTATTCAGGACTGATTTCCTTTAGGATGATCTGGTTGGATCTCCTTGTAGTCCAAGGGACTCCCAAAAGTCTTCTCCAACACCACAGTTAAAAGCATCAATTCTTCGGCACTCAGCTTTCTTTATGGTCCAACTCTCACTCCGTAGTTGCGGCAGGTTGGGGGGGGGGCTACTCTTCGTTGCGGTATGAGGGGCTTCTCATTGTGGTGGCTCCTCTTGTTGCAGAGCATCCCCTTTGGGAGTGTAGGCTCAGTAGTCATGGCTCTCCCACTTGGTTGCTTCACGGCATGTGGGATCTTCCCGGATCAGGGATGGAACCCCTGTCCCCTGCATTGGCAGGTGGGTTCTTATCCACTCTGCCACCAGGAATGTCCCTGGGTGTTTCTTATAGTTGGTGTCAGAAGAAGCTTACCAGTCATTTTTAAAATAGGTGTTCATTTATTTGGGGCTCTATCAGGTCTTAGTTTCGGCAGGCAGGATCTTTTTCCATTGCGGCCTGTGGGCTTCTCTGCTGGAGGCGCACGGCCTCACTAGTTGCCACACAGCATGTTGGATCTTAGCTCCCCAGCCAGGGATCAGACCCAAGTACCTGCATTGCAAGGTGGATTTTTAATCCCTGGACGACCTGAAAAGTCCCTTACCTGTCTTTTTTTTTTTTTTTCCTTCTGAAAAGCAATTAATTCGTTGATCATACATCTTCCAATCAGTGAAAATGTATAATCAATCATAAATTCTATCAATCATACATAGAATGGAAGGAGCACAGTGATTGATTTGTGTTGGGGTGCCTCCTGGAACCCCTTCTGTCCTTCACCTGGCTGCAAGTTGTTTTAGCCGGTAGCTAAATGTGGCATGCCCAAACCACAGCCTCACTGTGATAACCCTGACATCAACTGTTTCTGAACACCCTGACCTATGACTCCCTTTGCAGAATTAATGCAATCAAATGGATGCTGAACCAAAGAGAAACATTTTATGTAAAGGCAGCATTACTGATTTTACCTTTTGCTGTAGGGTCCAGTATTGCCAAGCTTAGCACTGTTAACGATCCTGTCTATGTAAAATTCTGACTTGGGGGGTGGTATAACATGAAGTTTATAGATATAATTTCCCCCCCCCCCCAAATCAAGGAGAGACTCTTAGTGGTCGCCAAATATCTATGATTATCTCCATAATAGATGTGATTATCTACATTTTCTAATGCGCTGGCAGTTAGGGTAGGAATATGTAATTAATTCTGGCCAAAGAAATGTAAGTAGAATTAGTAGTTTTACCACTGGGTCAAGCAGTGAAGAGTTAGTATGTCTCCCCCATTTCCCCTTTCCTTCCTGCCGTGATCTTGGAGGCCATGTGTTCCGTGTAAGAGGGAGGAGGGCAACCAGCTTACATTGACTTGAGTCAATTGTATTAAGCCACTGACATTTTGTAGGCTTCCCTCGTGGTTCACACAGTATAGAATTTGCCTGTAATCCAGGAGACCCAGGTTTGATCCCTGGGTTGGGAAGATCCCCTGGAGAAGGGAAAGGCTACCCACTCCAGTATGCTTGCCTGGAGAATTCCATGGACAGAGGAGCCAGTTCATGGGGTCACTGAGATGTTGGTAATTATTTGTTATCACAGCATAGACTTGCCTATAAAAAAAATTACTACATTGAAATATTATTTATCTTCATGACTGATGTGGGGGCACCTCCTTAAATTTCACACCCAGGGCAGGAGCCTCATTTGCCTCATCCTCATGTGATGGAAGGGTGAGAAGCAGAGGTTAGCCAGGGCCGTGGGCTGTCAGGGGACCAGCTTCCATGTCCCAAGAGAAAGAGTTGAGTCCTCCCCAGCTCTGCCGCTGAGAAGTGGTGTGGCTGTGAGCAGGGCACTTTCTTTCTTCCGTAAGGAGTGGGATTGCCCGTGGAAGATTTCTAAGGCCTCTTTAATGGAGGCATGTATTGTGTCCCAATTGTATTTTATAGGTCTCGGTTAATTTTATTGCTCTAGGAATCCCTTTTGTAAATATATATTTTTCATTGGAGAGTAATTGCTTTACAATATTATGTTAGTTTCTGCCATACGCTGACATGGATCAGCCACAGGTATACACATGTCCCTTCCCTCTTGACCCTCCCTCCCACCTCCCATACCGTCCCACCCCTCTAGGTCGTCACAGAGCACTGGGTTTGAGCTCCCTGCCTCATACAGTAAATTCCCGCCGGCTATCTGTTTTACATATGGTAATGTGTATGTTTCAGCGCTACTCTTCCAATCCATTCCTCCCTGTCCTTCTGCCACAGTGTCCTGTTCCCGATGTCTGCGGAAGTCCCTTTTTTAACTGAACTTTTCGGAAGTATTGCGTGATGAATTGAAAATTTAAAACAGACAAGCAAACAGAAGACCGCTGGTCCTTCCCCCACAGATGGTTTAAGAGAGAGCTTCTCAGGGAAAGCTGGTGTTTTGAAGATGTGTCCGTTTAGGGCATGACTTGTCTGGGCTGCTCGCAGTGAGAGTTTCAGATCCATGGCACCTGTTAATATTAGGGGTGTCCCTGGTGGCTCAGACGGTAAAGCGTCTGCCTGCAATGCGGGAGACCTCGGTTCGATCCCTGGGTCAGGAAGATCCCCTGGAGAAGGAAATGGCAACCCACTCCAGTACTCTAGCCTGGAAAATTCCATGGACGGAGGAGCCTGGTGGGCTACAGTCCATGGGGTTGCAAAGAGTTGGACGTGACTGAGTGACTTCACTGGGTCCTCTGGTTAATACTAGATGCCATTGCCAGGGTGTTTTATGTATGGGAGAGGACGTTATTAACCCTGTTTTAACACGTGTTGGTATACTTGCTATACCACCACTGACTCCCCAGACTGACATCCCCTGAACATTTGATGTACCCTCCAGGCTCCAGGTCCTCACACTGGCCACCGTGATGGTGCCACCTGTTCCCCAGCCGGGGCAGCATGTCATTCAGAGATCACTTAAATGCTGCCCTGAGGACACCGACGCTCTAGTTGAGAAGTGAAACACGCCGAGTACAAGTCCTCACAGAACAAACCCTGGATAAGGAGTTTACGGGATGTTTAATTTCACTTGGCTTAGTTTTCTAGATTAACTATTCCCTACCCAGCCTCTCACCCCCTGCTTTTTTTTTTTTTTTTTCCATTTGGTCTATTAATATCCCATGTAAATGGAAATGACTCTGGAAACGATGAGTCATCTCAGTAGAGCATTGACAGCTTAGAAAGTCTTAGCATCCATGGCGTACTCATGGATTTCAAGTTTGCCCTGTAGGGACTTCCCTGGGGGGTTCAGTGGCTAAGACTCCACGCTCCCAATGCGGGGGGCCTGGCTTCAATCTCTGATCAGGGAACTAGATCCCACATGCCCCAGCAAGGAGTTCGCAAGCTGCAACTAAGACCCAAATGTATTTGGTGCAGCCAAATACATACATTAAAAAAAAAAAAAGACTGCCCTGTACACTTGTAATGTAATAGTAAAGGGGATATTGGAGATCAAGGGTGTGTAGACAGATGGACTTCTGTGTTTGATGGATTTCTGTATTCAGGGGTGTTATATTCCACTGTCAGGAGGAAGAAAGGAATGGACTTTTTGATTACCTATTACATAGCAGACATTGTGTTAGGTGGTTCATATTAATTATCTTACCTATTTCTGTTAAAATCCCCCAAGAAAACTCTCCTCGGCATTTTACAGCTGAGGGAAACTGAGACTTGCTGTCAGCTTCGCTTAGCTGTCCATTTAACTTCTGTCCATTGGTCTTAATTTGCTGTATCCTCTGGGAAGACATTAAAAAATGTGGCCCCTCCTTTTTTAAAAGCTTTGCTCAAGACTGAGTACTACTGAGGAACCTCCTTCAGGGTGACCTTGGACAAGTGATTGAGCATCTTAACTAGGCATCAGGCATCAGCTTCTATGCCTCTGACATAGAGTTGGGGGGAGAATGGTGGTCTATGTAGCCCAGAACACCAGTGACTCAGTTCTGGGCAAAAGCAACTCTAGGGAAAGTGAAACCCTAAGGTTTGGAATCAGGACTCTGTAAATGCTCTGATCACTGATGGGATTCCAAGGTGGGGGTGCGGGTGTTATCTGATCATGAAAACCAGACTTGAGGGTCACATTCCAGTTTTTATTTCCCTTTTAAATTTGGCCACTGATTGGACGACCTCGTGACAGATTGCGCTCCCTGGTGCAGGAGCTGTGACTCTCCATCCGAGGGGAGAAGAGGAGACAGGCACTCAGGACCGCAGATGGGGCAGTCTTGTGACGTCACCTCTCCTGACAGCCCTTTCCTGGGTCCCTTTTGCTTTTCCGGGGAGGACCCAGGCAAGCTGCTCTGTTATCTGTGTTCCAGATTGCTCTTCACCCATAACGAAATATTGTAAAGCAATGTTCTGACCACGAGGCTGTCCCAGTCCTGGAATCCAAGAAGTACGGTGGATTAAGGTGAAGGTAGACTGTGTGGCAATATTCTCCCAAGGGCAGACTTGTTGTTCCTGTCTTTTCTCTGGAGAGTTGCCTGCTGTCTTGACCAGCTCTGTGCTTGCACACAGGCAGATAAACAAGCAGGGTCTGTGCATCCATGCAGTGCTATGCGGGGGGAAGGGTTTATTTGCTGAATAAAAGGATAGGTAACCCCAGCGATTATGCTCCTTTCCTTGACTGTAGGTAATCGACACGTAAACAGCATTAGTTGGGAATGAAATCTTGGGTCCCGCCAATGGCTGCTTTACAGTTTTCTGTGTGACTTTTGTCCCAGTGATCTGGCATTACCTCCCATCAGCGTAGTGGGTTTGGGTTCCCTGGGCCAACGAAGTTGACTAAAGATCTGTTTGCGTTCATTCTCAACCTAGTACTGAGGTTTGAACACACCATAACCACACAGATTAATCCTGAGAAATGTTTGTTGTTAAGTTGCTAAGTCCTGTCTGACTCTTTACGACCCGGTGGACTGCAGCCCGCCAGGTTCCCCATCCTTCACTGTCTCCCGGAATTTGCTCAGGTTCATGTCCATTGAGTCGGTGATGCTGTCTAACCATCTCATCCTCTGTTGCCACCTTCTTCTCTTGCCCTCAATCTTTCTGGCATCAGGATCTTTTCTGATGAGTCGACTCTGCACATCAGGTGGCCAAAGTATTAGAGTTTCATCTTCAGCATCAATCCTTCCAATGAATATTCAGGATTGATTTCCTTTAGGATGGACTGGTTGGATCTCCTTGCTGTCCAAGGGACTCTCTAGAGGCTTCTCCTCCAGCACCACAGGTCAAAAGCATCAGTTTACCACTATTATCTGACTGAGGCTCAAAACTGACTTCCTGACCTCTAACTCACCCATCTATTTTGGACATGATTAAATAATGTAAATCAATTGTAATAATTTCCCAAGCAGATGAAATCACTTGGGGAATTAGACTGGCCCCAAACCTCATGTATTGCAGGTTCAAATCTGAATGTGAACTTGTACAGGGGGACACTTCTGAGCACTGCTGTTACCATCCCTTCATGTGACTTGCAGCTGGTGCCCCCTGGCCGCCAGAATGCCAGTTACAGGGACTTCCCTGGTGGTCCCATGGTTAAGACTCCGAGCTCCCACTGCCGGGGGCACAGGTTCTGTCCCTGAATGTTGAACTAAGATCCCGCATGCCGCATGGTGTGGCCAAAGAAAAGATGCTGGAAGGTTATCTTAAAAAAGAAAGAGAGTGCCAGTTATAGCTTTTCAACAAGATTCCAGAACAAATGTATTTGCAGTTTTTTAGGCTTGGTCACATTTGTGGAACAGAGCACCAGATTGGAGCCTGGATTTCCAGGTGTGTTCAGACCTGCTGACCTCTGAACCCCACTGCGATCCACGGTTATCATCTGGCTCTTAGACATGTTCCTCCTATGAGGGCCCAGCCACACCCAGAGGCAAACCCATGCTTCACCTTGCCAGCCTCTACCCCTGTCCCTGTCCTGTAGCACTTTATTCCATAATCAATAAGTGCCCCTTTGATGCCCAGACAGAGCCCGTAAGAGGCTTGGTCCAAGGGCTCTGGACGGACTGGCAGACTCTTAAGGACACAGGGGTTTTGACACAGCCCTCCTTGTGCCTGTGGGTCAGAGCGGCATTTTGTAAAAATGTTCCTAAATATAACTCCCGAGAGTTGCATGAGGTCTTGGGAGAGGATGGGAGAGAGCGATTTTCCAAGTAAAACTCCGTGCCGAGCGAGGGCTTGCGTCAGCTCCTGTTAGATCATTGCAACACACACTCCCGGCAGCATCTTGGTGCCAAAGGACTGGCTTGTTTTTCCTCTCCCTTCTCACTGTGGCCCTTTACCCTCTAGGTCAAAAAATAAAGCATAATTACAGTGCTCATTGTTCTTTGACCAGCCTGAGAGAACATTTTTCCTGCGGTTGTAGCTCGTTCACCCATGGCTCAGGGCTTCCCAGCATCTGGCGGAGGTGGGTGCACCAGCTTCTCTGGGCACCCAGGGTCCTGGCGTGTAGTGCAGGGTTGGGGGCGGGCGGGGCTCACTGCCAAGGCGCCAGGGCTTGTACCCTGAGGCCAACACGTTGTCCGTGACCCTTGTGGTTGGAGGCCGACAGAGCAGCTCTTTCCAGCTGAGCTTCAAGGAGCACCTACGTCTCCATAGCACAGAACCGTAGTTCCAAAATCTCTGGTTTATCTTTCCAAGTTTAAGAACCGATGCATCTAGGGCATTGTGCCTTTTAACCACTCCTTCACTCTGATGCTGCAGCCTTCCTGGAGACTTGCTGTTTTCCATGGGGGTGTGTTTTGTGAGGGGGGGGTCACTGCCTCTGCTTTTAGAGGTTCCCTCTCCAGCCTCCTCTGTGTTTCCAGGAAGGGCACGCCCTGGATCTTCGGCCAACAGGTGTCTGGCCAGACTCAGCCAGTAGGAGGTGGTGGAGGAGTCTGGAGGGTAGGAGGGACTTCGTCTCCCCCACTGTTTTGCCTCGGGTGGCGTCTTGGATAGTGTATTCATCCTCCATGGCTCCCACTCCACCAGGTCCAGCTGCCACTAGGCAGCCTCGACTACGGCTCTGACCTTGAACCCCTGAGCAGAAATCTGGCAGCCGTGGGGTTGAACGAAGTGGGCAGCTGGGGTGGAAGATGCTACAGGGACTCTGGAGGGCAGGGGGGCCAGCGTGGGCAAGAGGACAGGGGGCTGGTGCTCGGAGACTTGTATCCGAGACAAGACGGGGCCAACTAGAAGGACCAGCCAGGCCGACACGTGAACACGCTGTACCAAGCGGCAGGAGGGACCCGGGCGGCCCAGTGAGGACCTGTCACTGACCTTCAGACCAGAGATATGTATGGCTCAGGCCAGGACGGGAGCAGCAGGGTGGTGAGTCGTCGCTTCCGAATAGATTTTTGAAGGCAGAATCCCCAGGATGTGTGGACAGGCTAGATGTGAGTTCTGGCAGAGAAAGCGTGCCCTATGGCTCTGAAGAATGGGAAAAGAATGGGAAAAGAACAGTCTCTGTGTGTGCTAAGTCACTTCAGGGGTGTCTGAGCGAGTGGAATGATCCCATCTCCTGGGAAGGGCTGGGAAGTGGAGAGTCTGCTTTTAGCTGCAATTAATCTGAGATGCCTGTAGGACACCCGGGGAAAAACCAGAGGGAAAACACCAGGGCAACATCTGGCTGGAGACACGCGTTGAAAAGTCATCGACCAAAGACTGGTGTTTCAAGCCATGAAGCAGAAAGACACTTGGGCAAGAGTGTAGACAGCAGTAGAAAGGGTGAGGATTGTATAGCTGGCCCTCCAGGGGAGAGGTTTGGGGAGATACAGAGGAACCAGCAAAGGGCCCACGAGGGAGCAGTCGAGAATTAGGAAGACAACCAGGAGAGGTGGATCCAGAGACCACTAGACAGAGCGTCCGGGGAGGGGAAGAGCGGTCAGTGCTCTGTGAGTGACGGGGACGCAAGATGCCCGCGGGCACACACCGCTGTGTGTAAAACAGGTCACCAACAAGGGCCTCCTGTGTAGCTCAGGGAACTCTGCTCAACATTCTGTAACAACCTAAATGGGAAAAGAATTTGAAAAAGAACAGATGCATGTCTGTGTGTGTGCTAAGTCACTTCAGGGGTGTCCGCCTCTTTGCGACCCCATGGACTGTAGCCTGACAGGCTCCTCTGTCTATGGAATTTTCTAGGCCAGAATCTTGGAGAGGGTTACCATTTCCTCGAGGCTCCAAGGGATCTTCCTGACTCAGGGATCAAACCAGCATCTCCTAATGCCTCCTGCATTGGCAGGCAGGTTCTTTACCACTCGCTTCACGGGGGAAGCCCAGATGCATGTCTGTGTATCACTGAATCACTTTCTGTACCCCTGAAACTAGCAACATTATAAGTCAACCATACTTAAATTTTTTTTTTAAAGTTAAGGGGAAAGAAAGATGACTGTAGGGTTTGGTGACACGGAGGCCACTGGAAGCCTGGACAAGAGCTCGGACTGGCCGGGACTGCAGCCCTGTGGAGTGGGTTCGAGAGGGACCAGTTAGTGGACACAGCACAAAGTGGACGACTGTTCCTGGAGCTTCCCTCCCCGGGGAGGAGAGAGACAGGTGGTGGGGGGAGAGGAACGGGGGTCAGGAGAGGGGCTGCCTTGTCTTAAGGACAAGGAGAATGTCACAGCGTGCTCCTCTGCCAGTGTCACGATTCCGTCTCTGTCGGGAGTGGGGAGGGGGCGGGAATTGAGGATGCAGAAAAGAGGAGGAGAAACTTCGGGAGCGAAAGGCTGGGACAGGCAGGAGGGGTGCTGTTTGCCAACAAGAGGGCAGCCCACCTTGAGACCAGAGCAGTGGGGGGAGGTCTTCCTGACCACCTCTAGTTTCTTTGGGACTAGGAAGCGATGCCACTACTGGACGGGGGGAGAGGTGTGTGTACTACTGGACGGCGGGAGAGGTGTGTGTGGGGGGCGGGGGGATGTTGAGAGAGGAAAGGTGGGGAGTGGCAGGGTGGCTCTTGCAGACGTTCCCCCCACGAGTGGGATGGAGAGCTCTGTGCTGCTTCTAACTCAGGAACACGTCTGGAGCATCGTGCACGTCTGCTTACAGAGCCCTGAGGCATCCTTGGGAACAGCCTCATGGCATTCCATTGTATAAATGTACCCGATTAGTCGCAATTATGGTTTAATCACATTATGTGTGTTTAAACCATCCCCTCCTGATGAAAACGTAGGCTGCTTCCAGGGCTGGAGTGCTTGCACACCCGTCTTTTCACACGTTTGGCAGTTGGTGTGAGGGTTCGTCCTCAGATGGGGGTTGCTGGGGCCGAGTGTGTGTGCGCACCTTGTTCATTTCCACAGACAGGAGATTGGTCCTTCTCAGCAGTCCACCGATCCCGGCTCCCACCTGCAGCGTGTGCACACATCCATCTCCCCAGGCCCTCTCCAATACAGGATAGTTTCTAGCTCTGGTATTTTCCAAGCTGTTGGGTGACAGTGGTGTCTCTGTATTTTTCTGTGTCTTTCTTGTTGTGAATGCGGGTGAACAGCTTTCTGTACAGTTGTATTTCCTTTACGGTTCCCTTTCTGTGATTATCTGTCTCTACTCTTTGCCCCTTCACCGGTCTTATCTATTTATAGGAAAAAAAAAAAAAAAAAAAATTAGCC